>NC_044549.1:112495612-113095612 GCF_007565055.1 Rhinopithecus roxellana | reverse complement strand
AGGAGGAGGAAGTTAGGAAATTTTTACTTGATTGGTAGTGTCAAAAGCTGGCATGCTCTCCGTGGACTTGGCAAGTGTTCAAAGTTGACTCTTTGAAAGATTCTTTTCTGGGTGTCCAGAGGCCCCCACTGTGTATGGGCAGTCATCCTTTCCCTGATGTGAGTGCTGCTTTTTCCTCTTGTTTACTATTGGCCCCCTAAGTTCTAGTATCTCAGAAGTCTCTTCTACCCAGATTCTCTCTGTTGGAGATACTCAGATGGTATCTCTCAGGCTAGTTCTTTTCAGCAATTTTAAATACTTTCAAGTAGGATTTCTCTTTCATATGAGCCCACATCTGATCAACAGGAAACTCTTGTGCACTCTTTGCCTATTCAAACTCTGGAATGATAGCTCAGGCCCCATACAAAAGCAACTCTCAGTCTCTCCACCACTGAAGCAGTTTTCCAGCCCATCTCTCTGGTTAACTAAGCCTCCTAGGTCACTTTACTGTAAGGTGTGTTCCCTTTGAATCTCATCCCTTTCGACTTAAGGAGGAATGAGTTTCTATCTCCCCCTCTGGATGTAGAAGGTTTTTCTTTTACTATAGAAATCTTTCTTAAGAATTCTCCCACAGCATTCGCTCCTGATTCTTTTAGATTTTCAATGTGAATATAAGTAAAACATACTTCTAAACTTATATTTTACTTGGCAATTTCCTTTGAAATTATATTTGTTGGTATGGCATTTTGTCTCTGGCCTGATGTCTATTTATCCCAACGTCTCAGATGAAACTTCTACTTAATAGCCTGTGATACTGGTTTAAGGTGACAAGGAGGCTCTTGGAAATACTACCTTGCAGGCATGCTGTAGTAAAAATTTTCCCAATGATTTTATCTGCTTAGTTTTGAAGAACTATCTACAAAACACAAACAAATGAGGTTGAATGGGGGGATAGGTGTGAGAAATGCAGGAGTAGAGATAAGGCACTGAGACAGGTAGTTGTAGGATATCTTGATCCATCTCCTGATCTCAAATGATATATGAAATCCACCTTTATGCCAACCCTATCTCCCTTTCCACACCCAAACCTTTTGTGCCTTTTCAAATTCCAGGCATTCTTAGCATTTTGATTTGCTGTCAGAGAATACAGTATTCAGAGGGAAGAATTTGGTGTGCTATATTATAATAGCCTGTAGATTTCTCTTTCCCCTGGCTGATAATTTCCTTGAAGGGAAGAACTGTGTTATGCTCATTTTTCTGTCTCCATCCCCTAGCAGCTTGCCCAGTGCATAGTGTACGATCAATAAGTATTTACTGAATGAATGCTTGAGACAAAGAAGGAGACATGCAGACTGAGATTTCCTCTTGGGCTCCGGTTTTCTAGAAAGGGCTTTGTTTGTTCATTCTTTTTAGAAGACTTGGGGTGGGAAAGATAGTGGGAAAGAAAAAAACCACAGTTACCTCTGTTTGTAACAGCCTTTCCTCCTTTGAGGTGGTTCCTCATTCATCTATGCCCTGTGAATGTGTGTGTGGGAGGAAGCTATAAAATTATTTGTAAAAATGTTGACAAATAATTGCATTGCATGAATATATATGCCCTTATTTTATAAACTGCCTGCATTACATTGAAATGTTTTTAAGGCTATAATTTCATCTTCATTATGTGCCATATTCGTGTTTAGAATTTATTTATTCGGCTGAATAAAATAACATCAGTTTTCACCAACCTGGGCTTGGGTGGTTTGATTTTCTATTTAGGGGAATTATCCTTCTTTTTAATATTTTCTTTACTTCCCAATAAGTCTTTTGAAAGTGCCCTCTTCCTTTATTCCTTCATTTTTTGTACTAAATACAAAAGAAAACAGCAACTGCTATTTAAAACGTAGACAATGTTATCCCTTATGGTTATTGCCCTCTCTTCCAGAGATTAGAGTTTACTGTAGTACAGCAGCCCAGCAGGATTTCCCTGGAAATAGATTTTCATGTAAAGTATTAACTTATGGCATTATGTACAGCAAAAGGAGGATCAAAATATTATAAAGAGAAAGAAGCTGCATTATTATTTTTAATAGGATTGGTGGAACAAATGGTCCCTAAAGAGAATACATCTGTTCCACTCAATGCTTTCTGTCCGAATTCACCATGAAATGTGTTTTACTCATAAGAACCAGCATTCTGATCCATTATTTCTCTGAAAGCCTGATTAAGAGGGTTTTAATACAAGAACTGCTACATAGTCTTTTGGTACTTTATTGAAAGTAAGAGTTTCCATTCTAAAATTGAAGGAAATAGAAAATATATCCCACAAGTATGTTTTTAGTACCTGTCCTCCTCATTTGGGTTATTAAATATTTAGCTTTAAATAAACACATTCTATGTAAGTTTCTATTTAAACAACATAGCTGTTTCCTGTAGGATGAGCAAATTGAAAACTTCTCTAACAAAATATTATGGACAAATTAAAATGCATAAGTGACAAAGTCATTGCGACCCTCAAAACTGTACTTCTTTTTTTTTTTTTTTTTTTTGAGACGGAGTCTTGCTCTGTTGCCCAGGCTGGAGTGCAGTGGCCGGATCTCAGCTCACTGCAAGCTCCGCCTCCTGGGTTTACGTCATTCTCCTGCCTCAGCCTCCTGAGTAGCTGGGACTACAGGCGCCCGCCACCTCGCCCGGCTAGTTTTTTGTATTTTTTTTTTTTTTTTAGTAGAGACGGTGTTTCACCGTGTTAGCCAGGATGGTCTCGGTCTCCTGACCTCGTGATCTGCCCGTCTCGGCCTCCCAAAGTGCTGGGATTACAGGCTTGAGCCACCGCACCCGGCCAAAAACTGTACTTCTACTTATCTTCTAAATAGGAGATAAATTTGAGTAGAACTGAGTTTACTACTGAGTATAGGTTTCTCCCTGACTTGAACACATATTTACCAAGAAGGGATTAGGTGTAGTTTTGTACTGGACTAAAATTAAATGTTTGGTATCAAATGGAAGGCCCCTTCCCCATAGGAATCTGAATGTGCTCTTCTGTGAGATAAAAGATGCAACTAGATTACACCAGCTCTGATCTGTGCATATCAAAGCCTAAAGGCAATGTCAAAAGACTAAAGACAGGTATGCAGCCCTAATCTTGCGTTTTGATTTTTTTCCATTGCCTACCTACTAGTATGTCTGAAAATATCAAGCTATCCTGCAATACAATTGGTAATGATTTCTCTTCACGAACTGAGATAGTCTTAGAGAGACCACAGTGAGAGACACAGACTTCTAACCCACATGTATTGAGCGGAGCTTTCCTTGGACTCCATACATTCGGGTGAAAACTGACATTTTACGTGGTTTTAAAGTCTTGACATTAAGTTTTATCTGAGGATTTCTGAAATAGGGCCCAGTGAACCAGGGAGTATGTTTTAATACTATATGTACAGATTTGAGGCAATTTGACTTGTGAATCTGCATTTTGAAGGCTATATATAACTACCTCTCTCTCCCAAGTAATATTCACAGCCAACCTCTCAGTGACTTCTGACACATTCACTCTTACCCTGATACAAAAGACTGTAGAGAAACTAAATTCTGTGATATTGCATTCAGAGGTTTTCTGAGGTTTTTATGCCCATGAAATCAACAATAGAAAATCTAAGAGGGACATCTTTAAATCTGAATACACACTGGAGCAATAAAAAAAAAAAAATGTTATTACTTACTCTATGGAGATTGATAAGGGGAAAAAAAAAAGAAAGTATTCTAGGTCTGAATTTTACATACACATAGATTCTACCAGCCCTGGTCTGGAATCATGAAAACCTGAGCACACTGTCAATAGGTTAAAGAGGACTGTGTAGCCTGAGTCTTGCCTTTTGATTCCTTTTTCCTGCTTGCTAGTGTGTCTGAAAATCCTGGGCTATCCTGCAACAAAGTTGGTGACGATTACTCTTCACGGAAATGCTCCTGGAACACCTGGGTGACACAGTCCTAGTGAGACCACTGTACATATGGGGTTGGTTTTACATACTTGAGAAAACATTTATAAACCTTACATTTCTAATCTATTTTATCTATTATTGTTGGTAACCCTTTTTGGTATTTTTTTTTGTGTGTGTGTGTGTGTAAAGTAGATTTCTAAGAGTGAATCCTCCCACTTACAACATAACTCTGGGAGAAAAGAGTTCAACTTACAGTGCTTTAAATTACAATGATTGCATATGAAGGAATAACTAAAAAATATGAGGTCATAGTAGAAATATATTGGACTCATAAGAAAATAGGACTTATCATATCTAAAAGGGATCACAAGGCAATTATAAGTAGATTCTAGAAAAGTTATACACACACACAAAACACATAATAAAAGAGGTAGATATTGTGACATGAAGAGATCTTCATGGATCAGGGATAAAATTATCAAGGATAACACACTGGCTTCTCTTAGGAAATGGTTCATCCCAGGAGGCAGAGGTAGCAGTGAGCCAAGATTATGCCACTGCACTCCAGCCTGGGCGACACAGCGAGACTCCAAAAAAAAAAAAAAAAAAAAAGAAAGAAAGAAAGAAAGAAAGAAAGAAAGAAAGGAAGGAAGGAAGGAAGGAAGGAAGGAAGGAAGGAAGGAAGGAAGGAAGGAAGGAAGGAAGGAAGGAGAGAGAGAAGAGAAGAAAGAAAGAAAGAAAGAAAGAAAGAAAGAAAGAAAGAAAGAAAGAAAAGAAAGAAAGGAAGGAGGAAGGGAAGGAAGGAAGGAAGAGGGAATGAAGGAATGGAAGGAAGGAAGGAAGGAAGGAAGGAAGGAAGGAAGGAAAGGGAAGGAAGGAAGAGAGAGAGAGAGAAAGAAAGAAAGAGGTTCAGTAATAATGGCTTGGATTTGATCTCATTTTGGCTTCTCTTATTATTTTTCTATGTGCTCAATTCCCTTGGAGCCATTGAGAAGAGGCTCAGGAAAATTTCACAGCAGTATGGTTGGGAAAGTGCCCAGTAAATAATGAATTTTTTCATATAGAGTTTCCATATTTTTCATATATGTTATAATATCTTGACCAGGTAATATACTTTCCTATTTAACTTAATTACAAAGACAGTCATTGTCAAGTTTAAGTCTTTCCAGTACAATTCTAATGAGACAAAAAAAAAAAAAGCAGCTTTTTTTCATTTTGTGTTCTGACCGGGTCTTCACCTGAAATGTAAAAAAAGAAAGAAAAAAAATATATATATATCTCCTACTTTTAATAGAAATACACAATTCAAAACTACATTTGTTCCTATGAAAATTCTCCACAACTTTCAACTGCCAAGCTATCAAGATATTATTTTCTATTTTCCATCCCTTTTTTGAAGCTGTGTCTTTGTAATCCTAATGTTTTAAAAAATAACACACACACACACACACACACACACACACAAATATACATAGACTTTATCTAATTGACAACGGAATTATATAAAACCTGTAGTCTACATAATGAAGTCAAACTTCTTTTGAGCTCACATTTTTGTGAGCTACACATAACTGACCTTATTAATCATTATTTCTATGGAAATTCTTAATAAGAAAACAATAGGTAGTACTTTTTTTTAAATTACCAAATTCCAAATTGTTAACTTTGGGTTTTGTGAGGAATAATTTAGTTCTACCATCTTACTGACCTTGGAGTGGTAGAATATTTTGGAAGAAAAGTGTATGTGCCCATCATACTTAATATAGATGATAAATTGTGTATATATGCATACATATATAATGTGTATGCTGGAGACATTTCTACATAGTTTTAATATGTTAAGCTTCTGACTTTATTTGCATATTTCTAGTATAATATATTTAGGTAAAATTTGGCATTAATTTTGTTTTATTCCTGAAAAAAAATGTTGTAAAGGATATGTTGGATGGTGCCTTCAAGTGGGATAATTTGCACTCTGAGTTCCTACAGGAAAAAAAAAATCTTCGTGGAGTTTCTAGGCAGTAACTCTGTTTTGGGATGATATTGTTAAAACATTTTAATAGCTAAGAAATAAAAATATTCAGAAGGTATTAAAATTTTGGAAGTTGGAAGTTTTTGCTATGGCTTATGTGTACCTTCTAATGGGAATGTTATAAATTATTTTGAATAATTTGTTCCAAAGCACTTTATTATATTAAGAAAAAACCTCTATAAAAAGATGTGCTTCATCTTCTATTTCACTGAAAATAACTTTTTCCCCTTTTGCACTTAAATTCTAAGTTTTATATTGTCATAATGCTTTACTTTGTATTATTAGCTCTTGAAGTGTTTCATGATCATATAATTGGGACTAAGTAGAAAGTAAATGCACCTAAGTTGAATGGTTGCTGCTCACCAACTACATAATTATTGTCAGGGAGGTTAAAATACAGAATGTCTGTCAACTTTAAAAGAAGTACACGTGGAGGGCAGTGGTGGGGAAGATGGAAATCACAGCTGGAGGTAATGATTACTTTGAGTGTCTTGCTACAGCAAACATAGCATTTAGAAATTCATGAACATTCCTTTTAAATGTTGAAAACTCTTTGCAAAACAAACCACACATTAACTAAAGCACTGATGACTGCACTGCCTACACACTAAGCCACCCATAATTTTGGGAAAGGTTATTTCTATGCAACTTCAAAAGAAACAACCATGAATCTTTTATTTCAGAAATTGGCTTTGGTGACAAATTTGAGATAAATAATACAGATAGTTCTGCTTCTCTGACATTTAATATGCAGTGCCATGCCACATAATTTTCTTGTTTACTTTTTAAATTAAAGAGTAACATATATCCAAGATTATATATCCTTTCCAGTACATATCCAATATATGAAAATGTGGTCATACATTGCTAAATAATGCACGGTTCATGACTGATAGTTTCTGGAGTCTCTCATTAAACATTAATCGCCCCAGACTCGCTGTTTTTAAATCAATTTGGGTTAATAAGCCCCTGTTTATGGGAGAATAATTAACCCTCTAGTTTATTCAGTAAGAAAGTAGGTTTTCTCACATCCATTCCTGTCCACATGCTCCTCTGCTGTTCTGGCTGCTACCATGACTATCTTTGTTTTCTTATTTATTTATTTATTTATTTATTTATTTATTTATTTATATATTTATATATTTATTTTTTTATTATACTTTAAGTTCTAGGGTACATGTGCATAACGTGCAGGTTTGTTACATATGTATACTTGTGCCATGTTGGTGTGCTGCAACCCTCAACTCGTCAGCACCCATCAATTCGTCATTTATATCAGGTATAACTCCCAATGCAATCCCTCCCCCCTCCCCATGATAGGCCCCGATGTGTGATGTTCCCCTTCCCGAGTCCAAGTGATGTCATTGTTCAGTTCCCACCTATGAGTGAGAACATGTGGTGTTTGGTTTTCTGTTCTTGTGATAGTTTGCTAAGAATGATGGTTTCCAGCTGCATCCATGTCCCTACAAAGGATGCAAACTCATCCTTTTTTATGGCTGCATAATATTCCATGGTGTATATGTGCCACATTTTCTTAATCCAGTCTGTCACAGATGGACATTTGGGTTGATTCCAAGTCTTTGCTATTGTGAATAGTGCCGCAATAAACATACCTGTGCATGTGTCTTTATAGCAGCATGATTTATAATCCTTTGGGTATATACCCAGTAGTGGGATGGCTGGGTCATATGGTACATCTAGTTCTAGATCCTTGAGGAATCGCCATACTATTTCCATAATGGTTGAACTAGTTTACAATCCCACCAGCAGTGTAAAAGTGTTCCTATTTCTCCACATCCTCTCCAGCACCTGTTGTTTCCTGACTTTTTAATGATTGCCACTCTAACAGGTGTGAGATGGTATCTCATTGTGGTTTTGATTTGAATTTCTCTGATGGTCAGTGATGATGAGCATTTTTTCATGTGTCTGTTGGCTGTATGAATGTCTTCTTTTGAGAAATGTCTGTTCATATCCTTTGCCCACTTTTTGATGGGGTTGTTTGTTTTTTTCTTATAAATTTGTTTGAGTTCTTTGTAGATTCTGGATATTAGCACTTTGTCAGAGGAGTAGATTGCAAAAATTTTCTCCCATTCTGTAGGTTGCCTGTTCACTCTGATGGTAGTATCTTTTGCTGTGCAGAAGCTCTTTAGTTTAATCATATCCCATTTGTCAATTTTGGCTTTTGCTGCCATTGCTTTTGGTGTTTTAGACATGAAGTCCTTGCCCATGCCTATGTCCTGAATGGTACTACCTAGGTTTTCTTCTAGGGTTTTTATGGTATTAGGTCTAACATTTAAGTCTCTAATCCGTCTTGAATTAATTTTCGTATAAGGAGTAAGGAAAGGATCCAGTTTCAGCTTTTTACTCATGGCTAGCCAATTTTCCCAGCACCATTTATTAAATAGGGAATCCTTTCCCCATTTCTTGTTTCTCTCAGGTTTGTCAAAGATCAGATGGCTGTAGATGTGTGGTATTATTTCTGAGGACTCTGTTCTGTTCCATTGGTCTATATCTCTGTTTTGGTACCAGTACCATGCTGTTTTGGTTACTGTAGCCTTGTAGTATAGTTTGAAGTCAGGTAGCGTGATGCCTCCAGCTTTGTCCTTTTGACTTAGGATTGTCTTGGCAATGCGGGCTCTTTTTTGGTTCCATATGAACTTTAAAGCAGTTTTTTCCAATTCTGTGAAGAAACTCATTGGTAGCTTGATGGGGATGGCATTGAATCTATAAATAACCTTGGGCAGTATGGCCATTTTCACGATATTGATTCTTCCTATCCATGAGCATGGTATTTTCTTCCATTTGTTTGTGTCCTCTTTGATTTCACTGAGCAGTGGTTTGTAGTTCTCCTTGAAGAGATCCTTCACATCCCTTATAAGTTGGATTCCCAGGTATTTTATTCTCTTTGAAGCAATTGTGAATGGAAGTTCATTCCTGATTTGGCTCTCTGCTTGTCTGTTACTGGTGTATAAGAATGCTTGTGATTTTTGCACATTAATTTTGTATCCTGAGACTTTGCTTAAGTTGCTTATCAGCTTAAGGAGATTTTGGGCTGAGACTATGGGGTTTTCTAAATATACAATCATGTCATCTGCAAACAGGGACAATTTGACTTCTTCTTTTCCTAACTGGATACCCTTGATTTCTTTCTCTTGCCTGATTGCCCTAGCCAGAACTTCCAAGACTATGTTGAATAGGAGTGGTGAGAGAGGGCATCCCTGTCTAGTGCCAGTTTTCAAAGGGAATTTTTCCAGTTTTTGCCCATTCAGTATGATATTAGCTGTGGGTTTGTCATAAATAGCTCTTATTATTTTGAGGTACGTTCCATCAATACCGAATTTATTGAGCGTTTTTAGCATAAAGGACTGTTGAATTTTGTCAAAAGCCTTTTCTGCATCTATTGAGATAATCATGTGGTTCTTGTCTTTGGTTCTGTTTATATGCTGGATTACATTGATTGATTTGCGAATGTTGAACCAGCCTTGCATCCCAGGGATGAAGCTCACTTGATCATGGTGGATAAGCTTTTTGATGTGCTGCTGAATCCGGTTTGCCAGTATTTTTTGAGGATTTTTGCTTCGATGTTCATCAGGGATATTGGTCTAAAATTATCTTTTTTTGTTGTGTCTCTGCCAGGCTTTGGTATCAGGATGATGTTGGCCTCATAAAATGAGTTAGGGAGGATTCCCTCTTTTTCAATTGATTGGAATAGTTTCAGAAGGAATGGTACCAGCTCCTCTTTGTACCTCTGGTAGAATTCAGCTGTGAATCCATCTGGTCCTGGACTTTTTTTGGTTGGTAGGCTATTAATTATTGCCTCAATTTCAGAGCCTGCTATTGGTCTATTCAGGGATTCAACTTCTTCCTGGTTTAGTCTTGGAAGAGTGTAAGTGTCCAGGAAATTATCCATTTCTTCTAGATTTTCTAGTTGATTTGCGTAGAGGTGTTTATAGTATTCTCTGATGGTAGTTTGTATTTCTGTGGGGTCCGTGGTGATATCCCCTTTATCATTTTTTATTGCATCTATTTGATTCCTCTCTCTTTTCTTCTTTATTAGTCTTGCTAGCAGTCTGTCAATTTTGTTGATTTTTTCAAAAAACCAACTCCTGGATTCATTGATTTTTTGGAGGGTTTTTTGCGTCTCTATCTCCTTCAGGTCTGCTCAGATCTTAGTTATTTCTTGCCTTCTGCTAGCTTTTGAATGTGTTTGCTCTTGCTTCTCCAGTTCTTTCAATTGTGATGTTAGAGTGTCAATTTTAGATCTTTCCAGCTTTCTCTTATGAGCATTTAGTGCTATAAATTTCCCTCTACACACTGCTTTAAATGTGTCCCAGAGATTCTGGTATGTTGTATCTTTGTTCTCATTGGTTTCAAAGAACATCTTTATTTCTGCCTTCATTTCGTTATGTACCCAGTAGTCATTCAGGAGCAGGTTGTTCAGTTTCCATGTGGTTGAGCTGTTTTGATTGAGTTTCTTAGTCCTGAGTTCTAGTTTGATTGCACTGTGATCTGAGTGGACTAAGAACTACGATGAGTATCTTTCACTGTACACTCCATTGTCCCCCTGTAACACAGGAAGGCATCCTCCTGAGCTAGCAGTAACTGAAGGATAAAGATGAACAAACCACGATTTCTTTCATTCTTCCAACTCCTGGTAAGTGGTCAATAAATATTTTTAGATGAATGAATGAATGATTTAGTGAGTACCTTTATTTTTCAAAATGCTACCATGCAATGCTACCGGGCTTCACTAAGAAGTGGTGTGGATTTTTGGCCTTCTCTTCATTTAACAACTCCTTTTCAAGTAAGGTCTTAAGTCTTCTCTGTCTCAGAAATGAGAATCCATTGCAAATTACTCTACTCCTTGTAGACACAAAAGCCCTGCAGAATCTTGGAAAATACTGCTTTTGCGTCCTAGAGTGAAGATTGCACCCTGCAGAGAGGGCTGAGGTTAATGGTCGCACTGAGGGGATTACTCTTTTTCTTAGGCTATTAATCACTTGTTTGATTCAAGTTTTATATCAATAAATGCCTAAATAATGTAAATGTTTAACTGTTTACAATTCTGATAATGGGAAAGAAAATGAAAGGGAGGTGTAAAGGGAAAATAATTTGTACTGAGTGTGTCTATATCAAGTCACTGTTATCCCTGGGAGGTAATATTATCCCTGAGGCATCCTTCCCTTTTCAAGGAAAATAATAAGATTACAGAAAGCAACTTGCATAAGCCCTCAAACTGATGACTGTCAGAGCCAGAATTGGAACCCAGGAGTGTCTAACTCTAACCAGTCTTCTTTCTATAATACGACATTTCTCTAATGTCTTGAAAAAGTGAGATAAACAAGAGTCATTTGGAGCCGAATGGTAGTTATTGCATAAGACCTGAGTAGGAAACATGGGCATTTTGGATTTCAGCCTTCAGAGAATGAAAATCTTGGGGAAATGAAAGCAGAGAGGTGGTGCTGGCCAGAGAAGATCTTGTAAATTGAGCAGTTATGACTTTTTCTGGTGTCAGATGATTTTTCACTGAAATCACTTGCAGAAGTCTTTGGAGTATTTTGGTTTCCTGGTGTCAAGTTGGAATTGTAAAACTCAGTTATAAAATACTACCATGAAGTTGTGATGATCAACTGAAACATGTTTGAGAGAGTAATATGAACACTATAAGAAACGACCGAAATACTGTTCAGATATATTTGCACTAGTTTGGAAGGCTACAAATCAAAGTCTGTTCAGGTTTAGTCTCTTGCAAGAATATATCTACTATATATTGATATATATCTGATATTTAAAATTCGATATCTAATATCTAATATTATATACATAATATATAATATAAAATGTATGTTAGATCTATTCTTGCAAGAGACTAAACCTGAATGGACTTTAATATATCTAATCTATATATATTAGATTTTAGAAATCATCAGAGGTTTTTCCCAAATACTGTTCTAAGGAGACCTGGGATGCAAGTACATGTTATAGGTTGCATGGTGAAACATGTTTGGGAAGCATGGAGTTAAACAGTTTACAGAGAACCTCCAATGTGCTAATCTGCACTGTGAATCTCTCAAGGGTAGGAACCATTGTTTGCCAGAATTCCTTGACCCTGGATCCTTCATGCTTAAAGAATCACTGAAGAGATAAGTGTTTTCCAAAATCAACAGAACTTCATGTCACATATTCAAAACATTAAAATCTCAACTAACAAAGAAGTTATTTTCCCCTAGAAACACATCACGAGCTGATTAACATTTTACTGTATAAATATTGGGCCCTGTTTCACATGTATGTTGGCAAAACTCTTTTGAAATAGTCTTTTGTAATTTACTGACTTATGATTACACAATCCATCTTCCCTTTTGCTGCTCAGAGTTGAGTTCCCACCTCCCTGCTGACTGCAATGCAGAGGCTTAAGGTTATACTCACATGTGCGAGAAATCCTTATTCTGATGTGTTAGGGAAGTGGAGCACAGAATCTTCAACTTTGGTATGAAAAATACTACCCTTTTTTTTTTTCCTCTGTAATAAGGTCTTATAAATGGCAACGTCTTTTAAAAAATTGTGACAATGCAGTAGGTTTTTCTACACCACCACACAGGACAAGCTAGCATCCGCAGAACCTACTTTGAGAAATGCCATTCTATTCCAATGATACTACTTTTTAGAGGAGAAAAATAAAACGCAGAATATGTAAGTCATTTTCTCAAAGTAAACACAAGTGACACCTCTATTGAGGAGTAGCTATCACTTCAGAGGGACCATAAGAACTCCCTTCAATTTGCTTACTCTTTTACAAAGCAAAATTAATATTCTCATGATGTAAAGGAGAATATGGGTCTAGTTCCAAAGGATGAAACCATTACTTTGTCAGCTTATACCCAAACTGAAATTTTCCCAAATATGAATTTCTGAGCTGGAAAAAAAAAAAAAGACTTGCGTGGAGGAATCTGGAAAGAAATGTTATTTTATACAGTTCCCCAAAAGTTCTACCACCATATAATACCATGTAAATGAAATTGAAATGGAAAACTAGATGAATTATATATATATTGAACGAACTCATGAAGGAATGTAAAGTGAGCACCCTCATGGTTTCTGAAGAATGTGTTTTGGGTCAGCAATACTTACTATCCCCATAGGGCCCTCAAGAGTAGGCTCCATTTTGAACACTATTGTTCATTAGTCAGTCTGCTTTCCCTCTTATTGATTCGTGGGGTATTGCAATAACAAAAATATAGGAAAAGAGTTTAGATTCATTTTTATTCCATGGATTGAAAACATACAACTTTTTTGCATACTGCTAATGCCTTTTTAATTTTCTTGTGACAGAATTATGGAATACCACACAAACTCCAGAGTTCTAGGATAATCCACAGCTGAAGATTTACTTTAGGAAACAAAACAGTAGTATGGTAAGATGGAGGCTACTGAGAGAGATGGAGTTGCTTCACTTAAAAATATTAAGTTGGTTTAAAATTTTTAATATGTAGATATTTAATACAGCAGAGTTTTCAGAAAATGATATTTTTATTTATAGGGCAATGTTGACCCCACATCTCTCCTCTGCCCACAGAGATGAATGGTCAGTCTGCAAGATGCTTCAAAATTAATGAACACATATAAAAGACGTATCCTTAAATTAGAACTCAAGCCTGCCCTCCTGTCCTCCTGTCCTTTCCTTTTGATTATTTACGTCCATTTCATTATCCCAATATCAATTCCCTCTACATTAGAAACTTTGTTTACATTGAGCTCTGAGGAGGATCCACCAGCTCAGTCGACTGCGACTCTGATGCTGTAACATCCGATGACATAGATATAAAACCTCCCAAATATTCTCAGCCTGACAACTCTGGGAGAGGACATTCTATCGATGTCCTCTGAGGGCAAGGGTTAGATCTCTAATTTCAATGCTTACTGCTTGATGCTATGAGAATTTGCCAACCTCTCCTTCAGTGTCTCTTCTCAAGTCAGTGGTTTCTCTTTGGTGTGGCCATTCTTTCAAGCTGCCCAGAGTCACACTGTGGAACCCCACTTTTTACTATTCCCTATCTCTATCCCATTTATCTCATGTGTTTGTTCATTCATCATCCATTTACTGAGGAGCTATTATGTTCTGTAATACTGTTTAAGACTAAGAGGTGTGAGAGAGAAAAAGCAAATTTTGATCTTGATGAGTCATGGCGACTGTCTATGCTTCAGGTGATCCCATCCACAGTGAAAGTTCATCCAGTCTTGGTTTTGATCACCATAATTCAACTGTCTGGCTTCCTATGCAGGATGTTAACCCTTTATATACAAATTTTTTTCATAATTCACTACTTCAAGTACAGCTGTTTCTCACTCTTATGTGTCAGATCAGCACCTAAAAGGTTTCTTGTGGATATAATCTTTCAGATCAAAAGGCAGGTATTATTTCATACACTCTCTAATTATTCTAATCTATCATATTAAGAAATAGAAAATCGAGTTATTTATGTATTGAAATAAATAGCACTGTTAAGCTTATTCTTATGACCCATGCTTCATCAGCACAATGTTGTAAAATATCTCAAATGCTTTGCAAGTTGAGCTGCACAATAACTTAAAATATGAATTGTGTTTTATAGATTAGTGCATGACACTATCATTTGTCCAGATTTCTATGAATACACAACAGTAATACCAACAGATTTAAACATTAGAAAAATATTTATTAGAGTAGAAACATTAACAAAATATTGATAGACATCGGCATTTAGGATTATATTAATCTGTTATCCAAACTCTTATAAGACTAAAAAGTTAATTCAAAGACATACTCTAAATTATTTGATGTATATATTACTTTATAAATTATTTGATTTATATATTAATTTATAAATCATGGCATATCAGTCACAGGACTGTAAACATCCTAACAGGTTACTATATGTATTTGCAGAGTCAGCTGAGTTGTCAATATGCTAACTAGGCACAATGAAATTCATACCTATATTCTTTTGACGTACTATTTATTTGAAGTGCAGCTAAACATTTATTATCATTGTTTTCAAACAGTCCTTAAACATTGTCTCTCAGTTTTACTACATTTCACAAGATGCTTCTTTTTTTTCTCTTCATGCTTCTTTTTGGATTTTCCAAAGGAACATATTTTTGCTGAGGTAAATGTTTTATAATGTATGACTCTTAGGTGTGTAATAATGAGTTCTGACAGATGTAACCACCATCCCAGTAAAGACATAGAGTGTTTCCATTACTTTCTCCACCTTCTAGTTGTGATCCTGGCTCCCACAGGCAGCCATAGTTATGATTTCTATAGGTATAAATTATTTTTGCCTGTTCTTGAACTTGTATAGTGGAGTCATAAAATATGCAGTCTTTCTTTTGCTTTATTTTATGTAATATCTGTTTGTGATACTCAAGCATGACATTGCGTGTATCAAAATTTAATTCTTTTTTATTGCTGTAAAACATTCCATTGAATAAATATACCATAATTTGTGTACCCATTCTCCTGTTGATGGATTTTTTCCACTTTTGGTCATTATGGGTTTTTCCAGTTTTTGGCTATTATGACTAAAGCTGTTATAAAGGTTCTTTTACAAATCTTTTTGTATAAATATTTAGGATTGGAATTTTCAGGTTATATGTTGAATACATGTTTGACATTATAACAAATTTACAATTTTCCAAGTTGGTTGAATGATATTACACTCTGCTTGAATGTGTTAACATTTCACTTGTTTCACATCTTTGTGAATATTTGGTGTTCATAGTATGTAAAGTAGTTTATCATTGTGAATTTAATTTTCATTTTCCTAAGAATATATTATCTGTTTATGTACTTATTGACTATTTACATATATGCAAATATTGATATTGGAATATTTACACATGTATAAATATTCAATATATAAATATTTAATATTCAATGCCGCATATAGGTAAACAGTCAATAAGTACATAAACAGATAATATATTCCTTTTTAAGGAATGTGTATTATCTTTGTTTTTAAATAGACCTTAAAAGATAATATATGTTTAGCTGTACCCCAAAGGAATAGTGCCTCGAAAGAATATAGGTATGAATTTCATTGTGCCTAATTAGCATATTGACATCTCTCTCTATTCTCTCATATATATATGTATGTATATGTGTGTGTGTGTGTATACATATATATATATTTCTCACACACATAGCCAGTGAGAAAGAGAGGGCCTCAATCTGTCATCCAGACTGTAGTGCAGTGGCACAATCATGGCTCACTAACCTCTTCAGGCTCAGATGATCCTCCCACCTCAGCCTCCTGAGTAGCTTGGACTACAGGCCTGAGCCACCACACCCAGCTAATTTTGATATTTTTGCCATGTTGCCCAGGCTGGTCTTGAATTCTTGGGCTCAAGCAGTCCTCCCACCTTGGCCTTCCAAAGTGCTGAGATTACAGGCATGAGCTACTGTGCCTGGCTAGTTACGTATTTTACTTTGTAAAATGTCTGTTCAAATATTTTACCCATCTTTAAATTGTTTTCTTGTTCAATTGAGAGTATTCTTTAGTGTATTCTGGATGAAAGTATTTTGCTGGTCACTTGTGTTGACAGTATTTTCTCCCAGTTCGCACTTTACTTTTCATTTTGTGTCATTTGATAAACAGAATTTTTTAACATGATGAAATCAAGATTACATTTTTTATTTATCTTTAGTGTTTTACATCCTTACTAAGAAAGTTTTGCATATGTCAAGATTCTTTTAACTTTTATATTGCTCATTATGTCAATGATCATCTTAACATTAGTTTGGAGTATGGTATAACATTAGGGAAATTTTTTCTTTCCCTCATACGTGTATCTACTTGTTCCACCAAAATTTGCTTAAAAAGACTTTCCTTTACGTCACTGAAATTCCTCAGTATTTTTTTTAATAACAGTTGACCATACATATAAGAGTCGATCTCTGAAATCTCTTTTCTGTTTCATCGATCTGTCTTTTTATTCCTATATCCATACTGTATTGTCTTTATTACTATGATTTTATAATATATATTAAAATCAGGTAGCAGCAGTTCTCCAATTTTATTATTTTTTGAATTAAAAAAAATTTTGCTCATCTAAATCCTTTGAGTTCCATATAGCCAGCTTACAGATTTAAAAAAAAAAAAAAAAAAAAAAAAAAAAAACTTGTTGGAATTTTTTTGCATTACATCTGTAGACCAATTTGAGAAAAAATGACATATTAAAATATCGAGTCCTCTGATCCATGAACCTGATAGAACTCTCCATACATTTCAGTATTTTAAAATTTGTCTCACCAATGTTTTGGAGTTCTTAGTTCAGAGATCTTACCTGAAATTTGTTAAGTTTATTTTCATTATTTGATGATTTTGTTGATATTATTTTGTTAATTTCATTTTAAAACTATTATTAGCTTATAGAAATATAATTAGTTTTTGTTTATTGGCAATCTATAGTGTAACTTTGCTAAATTTGTTTATTAGTGCTGATAGATTTTTCTTTCATTATTTGAGATTTTTAGGTACTCATGTTATTTCTGAATAAAAACAGGATGGAGCTTTAGTACAATGTTTAATAGAAGTGGTGAGAGGAAATATCCTTTCCTTTTTCCCAATCTTAGGGGTGGAGTACCCAATTAAATGATTGCTCAATCTTTTTCAAACACTTTTTCTGCATGTATGAAAGTGATAACATGGTTTTTCTTTTCTATCAATCTCTGTTAACATGGTAAATTGCCTATTGATTTTTGAATGTTAATTCACCTTGCCTTCCTGAGAGAAACCTCACCTTGTCATTGTGTACATTATTTATTTAAATTGCTAAATTTTATTTGCTAATATTGTGTTAAGATTTTCCATCTATATAAAAAAGTAGAGATTAATAATATTTTTCCTTGACTTGTTTTATGTCAGTCTTTGGTTTCAGATTGATGCTTATTTCACAAAATGAGTTGAAAAGTATTATTTCCTTCTCTATTTTTTGAAAAGGTTCAAGTAAGATTGTTATTATTTATTTTTCAAATATTTACTGTAATTCACCAGTGAAATTATTTTGGCTTGGAGTTTTTTATGGGAATGTTTTCGTTACAAGTTCAATTTCCTTAGTGGAAATAGAGATATATGTGTGTACACATGGATATATATTTTATATTAGTTTTGCCAAGTTATCCTTTCCAAAGTATTCGTGCTTGCCACCTAAGATTTAACATTTCTTGGCATACTATTTTTATAAAGTTATTTTATTTATAAATAAATTTATTCTATGAAGTTCATAGAATTTACATCAATGTCCCCTTTTATATTTACTATTGACATTTTGTGGGTTTTTTTTTTTTTTTTTTTTTTTTTTGGTCAGTCTTATTAGGTGTTTGTCATTTGTATGACAAAAGCTATTAAAAAAAAAACAAATTTTGTTTTTGTCTCATGTTTTTTTTTTAATGCTTCCATAATAAATTATTACAAGCATAACAGCTTAACCACTCATTTATTTTCTCTGTGTTTTCATGGATCAGAAATCAGGGTACAGCATGACTAACCTGGTTCACAGCTTGGCTCCACAAGGCTCAAATCTATGGGTTGACTAGACCGTGTTCTGCTCTAGAGCCTCTGGGAAAGAATTCACTCCCAAGCTCATTTAGCTTGTTGGCAGAATTTATTTCCTTGTGGTTATCTAGATGAGCTCCTCTATTTATTTATTGGCTGTTACTAGAAATCTCTCTAATCTCCAAAGTGTGCCTGCATTCCATGTCACATTGCACATCTCAAATCAGCAATGATATGTGGAGTCCCTCTCAGGCTTCTAGTCTCTTTGGCTTCTACTTTGCCACATCTCTCTGACTTCAGTTGGAAAAAAATTATGTTTTTAAGGTATCAGGGATTAAATTAGACCCACCTGGATAACCCAAGAAAATTTCGTCATTCTAAGGTCTATCACTGTAATTATATCTGCAAAATCACTTTTATCATACAAGAGTCACAGAGTCACAGATATCTGGGATTAGGGGATAGATACCTTTGGGGACATCATTCTGCCTACTATAGTTAATTTTCTCTATTGTTAGTGTTACACTTGACTGATTTCTGCTTTTCATTTTTTCTCACAATTTGCTTATATTTTATTAGTTTGTTAAGGTGGACTCTTAGATTTTTGATTTTGTCTACATTTTTCACTACGAGCATTTAAAGCTAAAAGTTTTTCTCTACTTTAGCAGCAACCCACAAATTTTGATGCTTATTTTTATTTTTCAGTTTGAAACTTCTAATATTTTTCTTAAATTTCTTTTTTGATTCATAGTTTTGTTGTTGTTGTTGTTGTTTTGTTTTGTTTTGTTTTGTTTTTGAGACGGAGTGCCCGTCCAGGCTGGAGTGCAGTGGCCAGATCTCAGCTCACTGCAAGCTCCGCCTCCTGGGTTTACGCCATTCTCCTGCCTCAGCCTCCCGAGTAGCTGGGACTACAGGCGCCTGCCACCTCGCCCGGCTAGTTTTTTTGTATTTTTTAGTAGAGACGGGGTTTCACTGTGTTAGCCAGGATGGTCTCGATCTCCTGACCTCGTGATCCGCCAGTCTCGGCCTCCCAAAGTGCTGGGATTACAGGCTTGAGCCACCGCGCCGGGCCGATTCATAGTTTTAATGTTTGTTAATTTAAAAATACTTGACCTGCAGATCTGTAAATAACAAATCTTTGTTATTTCTTGCTTATTTAATTTCATTTTGGCTAGACAAGTATCTATCATTTCTATCTTTTGAAATTTATTGTAGTATTTTTGCACAGCATATGATAAATCTGATGAAACTTTCATGTTCACTTGAAAGCATATTTACTCTACAGTGAATGGGGTGAATGGGAGTGATATTCTATAAATGTCAATTAGGTCCACGTGGTTGATGGTGTTGTTCAATTCTTCTGTAGCCTTATCATTATTATATGACTACTCGTTTCAAAAGTTAATGAGAGAAGGTTTATATATATTTGACTATTATTGTTTATTTGGATTTATAGATTTCTTCCTTTAGTTTGGTCAAATTTTGTGTACTTTGAATTATACTTAAGCACATCATTTTTGAGATTATTATGTGCTTCTGATAAATTATCTCATGTATAATTTTTTGTAAAATCTCTTTATTGAAATCTATATTGTTTGATATATCTGTAACTCTACTATCTTATTGTTTGATGGTTTATAATTTTAATCATTTACTTTAACTTATTTGTGTCTGCAGTCTGATAGATAGCAATATACTTGTCTCTTACTGTTTGTAGTCTAACAGATTTTGACTTACAATTATTTTCTCCATCTAGATTTAATGTAACTATTGATATGATACATTTTAGTCTGTAGTTTCTATTGTTTCTCTGTTTTACTTATTTGATTAATTTTTCTGTTTTTTTTTGTTTCTTTTTTATTATGTAAACATTGTTTTATTATTAGTTTTTAGTTGTCAGTTTTTTAGTTATACCAATTTGTACTTATTTTTTAATTGCTCTATGAAAAAATATGGTTTAATTGGATTTAATATTGTACCACATTATATAGGATCAAGTAATCTTATAAGAGTACAATACCATTTACCTCTTTATCCTATAATTTGCTCCTATATGTGTTATAAAAAAACACACAATGCAATGTTCTTATATTTTTCTTTAAAAATTAAATATATTTTAAATAAACAAAAAATACGGTTTTATATTTACTCACATACCATTTTCAGTATTCTTTATCTCCTCTTATTGCGTTCAGTTTCCATTTGTTATCATTCTTTTCAGTCTGAAAAACTTAGATGCTTTTAGAGTTCTGGTCTGGTAGCTACTAAGTCTTTAGGTTTATTTTCAGGGAAAAAAAAAAAAAAAGTCTTCATGACCTTTCATCCTAGGAGCAATGGGCTAACATTAAAAGGATTTAAGCAAGGAAGCAAAATCATCATTTGATTTGTTTAAGATCACTCATCACAAGGATAAATAGTTGAGAACAGATTGAAGATGGGCCAACAAGATACAGGGAGCCAGATTAACTTGCAATCACAGCAGGCTAGACTAGGCCAAAGGTGGAAGCAGTGGAGATGGAGCCTCTTAATTATGACTTTGGCTTATTAAATGGCCTTGAGGAGAAGACACAAACAAAAAATCTAGGCTCCACTGTAAATTAACAAATTGACATTCTGGTTTATCAACATATTTCATATTGTTTTGGTTAAATAAGTTAAGTTTTAATTATATGTGAGTATATCGAGTAAAATAAATTTTCTATCACACAATAAATAACTCAGGAGGCAAAGCCTACTCACTTTTTCTAGTTTGTTTACATAAATAAGTGTAAACTTGTTGTCCACAATCATAGCATATTTGAATATCTTATGCATTGATAGAAAATGAAACATTTTCTTCTGTGCCTGTTGTTTGATTCTAGACCAGATAATAATTTATTCTCCAATTTACAATAGCTGACATCAATTCAGGAATTAACTCATTACTAGATATTAACATTGCCATTCACATATAAGCTTGTTAATTAGTGGGTTACATGAATAACACATGAGTGTAAACTATAACAAGGAAAATTTGAAATATTCCTTCTCGATTATTCCCTTAAAAATGAGATGGGATGTCCTGAGAAAGAGTCACAATTTTTTTACAGTGGACCCCTTCCTCACAGTAGGTCTAGTCAACTGTGGCTGCTACTATCCCTAGAAAGTGTTTGAGAAGATGTAGAGGCATTTGGTCACATTGCCTAAGGGATGCTATCAGTATTTGGTGAATGGGTGACAGGAATACTAATCATCCTGGAATGCATTGGGCTTTTAAGAATTGTCCCACCCAAATACCAGAGTCAACAGTGACTCTGTTGAGATATAGGACAAGAGTGATGTTGACCTCTTCTTTGAATTCCCCACTGTGCTTAGCATAGTATCTTACACTATCATTATTGGCTATTATAGTTTGTGTGATATTTTAAAAATAACAAATGCCTAAATAAATGAACTATACAAAACATTTGGTAATATGCTGTGATACATCCAGGGATTTGTATCTCTGGCCCAGTAGGAATATAAAGTTTTTCTTTTGGTTGGCAATTCAATAATTTATATTCAGAGCCAAACATTCCACCCACTCCATGCCCTATTTAGAGTGAATTGTTTCTCTTCATTTTAAAGATGGCCTAGATCCTTTTTATATAAACATGGTACTTGCATCATAAATTAATGCTGACCTTGCTCAATGTAGGCAAGAATGCAATAGAATTACTAGAGTCTCTTTTATCTTATGGAATTGCTGTGTAGTCAGTTATATAACCTGATATTCCATTAGCCAAATTATTCTCAGTGTCTAAATTCATTATGTAGAAGAAAAAGAAGGTTTAATCCTCTCTGTTAATCTTGTCCACATTTTATCTTATACTAAAATGGTAAAGCACTCTTGCATTTTTTTCAGATTCATGTTTCCCTTATGCAAAGTTTAACAAAATAATGTATACGGGATAATAAACCAGACTTTAAAAATGACTTAACATGCATTTATCTGCTTTTAGTCAACAACAAAATATTAAATGCCTACAAAAAAATAAGTGTCTACCACATACCGGAAGTGTACATTCTAGTAAGAGAGTTTCTACCCACAAGACCTTAGAATTTAAATGGGGAAACAGGAAGTTAAGTGTTATGAAGTTATACATATTCTGTGACAAGAGTAGACTCAGTTCATATGTGAGGTGTAAGGAAGGGAGTAGCCAGTTCTACCAGCAAGTGTGTGGATGTAGTAGCAGGGGAGGAGGCCATGTTGGGAAATACCATAATGAGATGGTGACACTTGAGCTGGAGCTTGAAACATGAGTGGCTGTTAAATAGGCAGGCAAATAAAAAAGAGAAAAGAGTAACAGCTAAGCAAAACACACAGACAAGAAGTAGTGAGCCACTTTCATTCATCTGGAGCTCATCTATCAGATTTAGAGATCAGGAGATATGGCTGGAGAGATGTGTTGACAATGTCTTTGATACCATGCCATGTAGTTTGAAATATATACTGTAGGCTACACAATGGTTCTTAAAGTATGGTCTCAGGTTAGCAGCATTAATACCTGGAAACCACCTGGGAACTATCTGGGAACATCTTAGAAATATCCATTCTCAGGCCCACCCCCAACCTACTGATTCAGTCATTCTAAGAAAGTGGGCCCAATAATCAGTGATTCAACCAGGCTTTGAGGTGGTTTGATGCATACTAAGTTTTAAGAACTGCTAGGCTAAGAGACATCACAAAATGACATTAAGCTGAGTAATAATATGTTGTTTGTCCTTTAAAATATTATCTTAGTAAAGTTTGATTAGACGGAAAAAAGATGAGAGGAAGGGAGACCATTGAGGAGCACATGATCAAGAGACTATGTAGACATGCCCAAGTGCAATACTAGTAAGAAGAGAGAGAGGTGGAGAAGTCACAAAGGATATACTAGGAGGTGGAATCTATGAGATTAGATTTTTTTTGAAAGAGGAGATCCTGATAGTGCTCTTTTCATTTCTTGGTACCATTCTTAAGGTGGAAAGTGTGGAATGAGGTGCACATAGTTTTGGAGATGTTGAGCTTAAATTTCCTGTGGTAAAGTTGGAATGCAGACAGATTGAGTAGAAAGTTGGGCATATAAGCATGGAGCATTAGAAGGAGGTCTGATTGAAAATAGAGATGAGGAAGTCTTTAGCTATTATAGGAAACTGACAACATATGTGAAGGGACAGTACATTAGTTAAAAAGAGAGGATAAACCAGTGTAATGCCTCAGGATCATTTATGGGCTAGACAGAAAGGAAACATCTTTACATGCAACAGAGAATAAGTGATCCATTGTTTTGTGAGGCAGAAGGAGAACCATAAGGGTGTGTGGTCAAGAGGACCAAAGGAGGAAGGTACTAATCATTCAGTGCTAAGTGACCAGTCATCTTTGGGAAGATGAAAGCGCAGAAGAATCTTTTGGTTTTGATATTAGGGAATCATTGTCAGCCTTACTAAGAACAGTTTCTGGAATATAGTTAGGATAGTTTTTCTTGAATCTTTGGCCAGCAGTGACAGCAGACTCACCCTGCCCACCCCTTTTAGAAGAGGGTGCCGGTTTTTCTCTGCTTTTGCTTGACTTCAGCTTTCATGTGAAGTTGCCAGCTGAACAAAGTAGAGAGAACTTATGTTGTTAAAGAGAGAGGTTATATTTCCTTTTGTTTTTATTTTATTTATTTATTTATTTTTGAGATGGAATTTCACTCTTGCTGCCCAGACTGGAGTGCAATGGCAGGACCTCAGCCCACTGAAACTCCACCTCCAGGGTTCAAGTGATTCTCCTGCCTCAGCCTCCCGAGTTGCTGGGATTACAGGCATCCACCCCCACACTTAGCTAATTTTTTGTATTTTCAGTAAAGACAGGGTTTCACCATGTTGGCCAGGCTGGTCTCGAACTCCTGACTTCAGGTGATCCACGTGCCTCGGCCTCCCAAAATGCTGGGATTACATGTGTAAGCCACCGTGTCCAGCCTATGTTTCCTTTCAGAAAGAAGGAGGTGGAATGAAGATACTAGGAAGAGAGGTGAAGGGATGAGTAAGGCCGGCATCTTCAGCTGGCAGAACTAAAAATACCACAGAGTTAACATAAGACATGAAAACACTGCAGTTTTTGAGTCACATTGAGAAAAGGTGTGAGGACCTGACAGCTGGGCCTAAAGTTGATAACAGGAAAAAGCAACACCTGAGTGCACCAGAGGCAGGTGCTCTGAAGTAAAACAAGAATAAGCATTTTCTATTTTTTTCTAAATTTTATTCTACTGAGCAAGGGTGAGACTTTGTGACTGCTTCCCTAACATGAGTTCAAAACTGTGGGATAAAGATTATATAGGTTCTCTATTCTTAGATGATGACTTGGTCTGTCACTCTGCAGGATGTTTAGGGTTAACCTTGGATTAAATTAGAATTTCACTGTAGTTCAAATCTGAAAACCTTTCCGACCGGAATACCTAACTTTGTGGTGATCCTGCTCCTGGCTCATGATGGCAATGGTCATGAACTGGAGAAAATGGAGTCTCTCTCTCTCTCTTTTGTTTTTTCCTAACATCAACCAAGAAAATTTACTGAGCTTTAATTTTTCAGGTAAACATTCTAAAATACCCTCTACAATTTGCTGAAAAATTATAATTTTAATTTTAAGTGTCTTTTCACTTTAGAATGCATTCCACTGCCCTCAACCCCACATAAGGGCAGGTCTCAAGTCAATAAATAGCCTGAGATGAAATAAAATATTCTGAGACTGTCTCTGGCTTCTTATTTTTAGAACTGGATTTGAATGAAAGTTGTCCCTGGAGTTTGGGAGAATTAGTTCATGATACCCAATAGCATTAAGCACTTAATTGGCTTTGGTTTAATTCTGGGTGTCTGGGACAGATTCTACTTAATAATCTAGGCTCCATTATTTTAGAATTGAATTGGAATGACCTTTGAATATCTGGGGTATGTATTTCCTTGGAAATCCGTGTATCTCTGAGCTTCAAACACTCATGCTGGTCATACCATACCAGTTGGCTCATATCTGACAATAAAGCATTATTTGCATTTTTGACGTTCTCCTGACATTTCCATTTCACTAGTTTTAGTGGGAATGTCCAAGCACCAAGTCTCATAGTTAATGCTTCCTCCTAGGAAATTACTTCTATAGAGACAAAAATCATATTAATTTAATGATAATAGAGTATTCGGATTGTAGAGAAGTTTTGTGAAGAGAATCCAGAGGAAATCCGAGATTCTATCTCACCAAGAAAATGGTAACAAAGAGGAAATATTTATGGAAAACAATTTCGTATATTTCTAAAATTATATGAAGGGTTATAAGCTAATGAGCACATATAATCATAATCTATGTGCATTTTGAAGAATATAAATATTTATTACCTGATTTGAAGTACATGTATATAAAAGCCCTTTATGTTTTGTAGTATATGTCATATTATGTAATGTAAGTGGGCTTTATAGATGAATAATTGAAATGATTGATAGAATTACTCAACAAATTAAATGATTACTACTGTTTGTTTTGACAAGTAGTCTTTCAAAAATTTAACTTACCCAATAAATATTTATTATGTTCCTTCTATACAATAGATTTAACTATTTACTCTTACAGCTTTAGCTACAAACAAAACTGAGGTGGTCCCAGCCTTAAATGAATATGCAGCTTAATGAGAATGATAGACATTAAGAAAGTAATTACGAATACAATAGATGTCATGAGAAGCAAAAATACAGTGGAATGAGTGGCATTGGAGACCTATCTTAATTCGAAGTTCAGGGCTTCCTGGAGAAAGGAAAGTTTAAAAGTTTAACTTGAAGAATGCCCAAAAGAACATTTAGAGTTGTCTTTATGTGTGTCTAAGGCCAGGAGGTAAGGGAGATTATTAGGAATGAGCTACAAACTGAAATGAGTCCAACATTGCTGGGACATAGATAACCAACTATAGAACAGTGGCAAATGCAGTTTTAGCATTAGTGGGGAGCCAGACATGAAGGGCCATGTAAGTTGTGTCAAAGAGATTTGATTTTATCTAAGGCCTATGGGAAGCAATTGTTGAGTTTTAAGTAGTGAATGTTTGTGATTATATTTGTGTTTTATGTGATGTCTCTGGATAATAGCACAGAGAAGGCCTGGAGAAGAACAAGAATGGAAGTGTTGGTATTGGCTAATAGGCCATGACAGTGGTCCTGAAGAAAGATGTAGTACATGTCATAGCATATAATACATAGCAACATGGCTTGGATTAGGGAAATGACAGTGGTTATGCAGAAGTGTGGGCAGTTCTGAGAGATAATTAAGCAATAGAAGCAATGAGTCTTGGTGTTAATTGTGTGTTGATGTGTATGTGGTATGTGTGTTTATTGGATGGGATCGAGAATAAAGGAAGGTTAGGTTTGCAGCTTAAGTCAAAGACCAAGGGTGGAGGGAAGAGGCTCCTGGAGGGCAAGCATAAGCATGGCAGCTCCGAGCAGACTGTGACCAGATTTGGGACTCTTGCTTATCTGGGAGACATCAAATTTCAGAAATGACAGGTGTATTAGTCCATTTTCATGCTTCTGATAAAGACATACCTGAGACTAGGCAATTTACAAAAGAAAGAGGTTTAATTGTACTTACAGTTCCACATGGCTTGGGAAGCCTCACAATCCTGGCAGAAGGCAAGGAGGGGCAAGTTCCGTCTTACATGGATGGCAGCAGGCAAAAAGAGAATGAGGAAGACGAAAAAGCAGAAACACCTGATAAAGCTATCAGATCTCGTGAGACTTATTCACTACTATGAAAATAGTATGGGAGAAACTGCCCCTGTGATTAAATTATCTCCTACCAGGTCCCTCCCGCAACACAGAAGAACTATGGGAGAACAATTCAAAATGAGATTTGAGTGGAGACACAGAGCCAAACCATATCATTCCTCCCTGGCCCCTGCCAAATCTTATGTTCTCACATTTCAAAATCAATCACGTCTTCCCAACACTCTCCCAAAGTCTTAACTCATTTCAGCATTAATTCAAAAGTCCACAGTCCAAAATCACATCTGAGACAAGGTGAGTACCTTCTGCCTATGAGCCCATAAAATCAAGAGCAAGCTACTTATTTCCTAGATACAATAGGGGTACAGATACTGGGTAAATACAACCTTTCCAAATGGGAGAAATTGGCCAAAATGAAGGGGTTGCAGAGCCCACGCAAGTACAAAAATCTAGCGGGGCAGTCAAATCTTAAAGCTCCAAAGTGATCTTCTGTGACTCCATGTCTCACATCCAGACCATAATTATCCAAGAGGTGGATTCCCATGGTCTTGGGCAGCTCCACTCATGTAGCTTTGCAGGGTACAGCCTCACTCCCAACTGCTTTTATGGGCTGATGTTGAGTGTTTGTGACTTTTCCAGGTGCATGGTGCAAGCTGTTGGTGAATCTACCATCTTGGGGTCTGGAAGATGGTGGCCTTCTTCTCACAGCTCCAATAGATGATGCCCCAGTAGGGGCTCTGTGTGGGGGCTCTGAGCCTACATTTCCCTTCTGCACTGCCCTAGCAGGGTTCTCTATGAGAGCTCTGCCCCTATTGCAAACTTCTGCCTGGGCATTCAGGCATTTTCACAAATCTTTTAAAATCTAGACATAGGTTCCCAAACCTCAATTATTGACTTATGTGCTCCTTCAGACACAATACCATGTGGAAGTTGCCAAAGCTTGTGGCTTGCACCATCTGAAACCATGGCCCAAGCTCTATGTTGGCCCCTTTCAGCCATGACTGGAGTGGCTGGGATGCAGGGCTGTGCTGTACACATCTTGGGGACTCTGGGCCTGGCCCACAAAACCGTTTTTTCCTCCCAGGCCTCTGGACCTGTGATGGGAGGGGCTGCTGTGAAGACCTCGACATGCCCTGGAGACATTTTCCCTATGGTCTTTGGGATTATCATTTGGTTCCTTGTTACTTATGCAAATTACTGTAGCCCACTTGAATTTCTCCTCAGAAAATGGGATTTTCTTTTCTGTCTTATTGTCAGGCTACAAATTTTCCAAACTTTTATGCTCTGTTTCCTTTTTAAAACTGAATGCTTTTAACAGCACCCAAGCCACCTCTTGAACGCTTTGCCGCTTAGAAATTTCTTCTGTCAGATACCCTAAATCATCTCTCTCAAGTTCAAAGTTCCACAAATCTCTACGGCAGGGGCAATATGCTACCAGTCTCTTTGCTAAAGCATAACAACAGTCACCTTTGCTCCAGTTCCCAACAATTTTCTTATCTCCATCTGAGATCACCTCAGCCTGGATCTTATTGTCCACATCACTATCAGCATTTTTGGGAAAGTCATTCAACAAGTCTCTAGGAAGTTCCAAACTTTCCCACACTTTCCTGTCTTCTGAGTCATTCAAACTGTTCCAACCTCTGCCTATTACCCAGTTCCAAAGTCATTTCCACATTTTTCAGGTATCTTCTCAGCAGTGCCCCACTCTACTCATACCAGTTTACTGTATTAGTTCATATTCATGCTGTTGATAAAGACATACCTGAGACTTGGCAATTTACAAAAGAAAGAAGCTTAATTGGAGTTACAGTTCCATGTGGCTGGGCAAGCCTCACAATCATGGCAGAAGGCAAGGAGGAGCAACTCCCATCTTACACGGATGGCAACAGGCAAAGAGAGAATGAGGAAGACACAAAACCAGAAACCCTTGATAAAACCATCAGATCTCGTGAGACTTATTCACTACCACGAGAACAGTATGGTGAAAGCAATCCCCATGATTCAATTATCTTCCACTGGATCCCCCCCTCAACACATGGGAATTATGGGAGTACAAATTAAGATAAGATTTGGGTGGGGACACAGAGCCAAACCATATCAACAAGTAAGAAAGCCAGCATCTTGTGGAGACACGGTATCACAACTGCAGGGTTTCTGCTATGCAAATACAAATATTGATGAAAATAATACTGCTGCCCTTCTGCAAAAGAATGACTGAGTTGCCACAGCCAGGAAGAACATTTCCCACTGAGACAGACCAAAATATCTAGGAAACCAGTATAATCTGAACAGACCATCTGCGAGAACGCATTGAGAAAGTTTTGACAGAAAACTCAGATGCCAGGACTGAGTGGGACAAAAGCTGAAAACCCAAACATGGTTGCCAAGTGCTAGGACATGTTCCAGACTCCAAAAAATTCCTAAGGAAGGGGTGGCTCTGACTTATGTAAGTTGCCAGACTTGGCAAGAGCAGGGCTGTCTTTGCCATGGAACTGGGGTGAGTCTGATCTGTATACCCTGCTGTCTATTATCCCCTTTCAGATTTTCTGCCTGAACATGCTTGTACACAGTGCTGTCTCAGCTGTCCACCCAACCTCCTAGAGTGCTTTTGTCAGTGGCCATCACCGTAGTGCTTTCACCGGAGCCCCAGTCATCACACTGGAGTGCTTTTACTGGAAGCTTCCCACCAAAAAGTGTTTGCCTGTGATGCTGTCATTCTTTGAAGTGTCTTTGCCCACTGTTCCCCCAGATCCTCTCTGGAGCACTTTGCATCTTTGCCACCCCAGCCATTCCCACCAGAACACTTTTCATCTGTGATGTATCCCATGGTGTACTTCCCACCGGTGGCACCCCCACCAGAGTACCTCCCAGCTATGGCACCCCGGCAGCCTTCCCCTGAGCAGTTGTGCCCACAGCTTCCCTGCCAGGCCTGATGGCATCCTGTTGTCAGTGGTCTGGAAGTACCTTGGTCCTGCCAGCCCAGGTAGGGCTTGACCTTGATGAATGAGAGGACAGAGCTGCAGACCTGGTCCCAGCCACCCAGGGTTAGAGCATGAAGCCCAGGAGTGTGGAGCTGAGCCTGGGCCCTCAGAAATAAACCAGAAATGAAGTCATTCAACTATATGTGAATTATGCCACAGTCAAATCCTCAAGGGGAGTAAAGATCATAAAAAGAAAAAACTCCATCCAAAGAACAACAAATTCAAAAGAAAAAGGAACATTAACTCTCACAGGTGAGAAAGAACCAGCACAAGAACTCTGGTAACATTAAAAGTCAGAGTATTTTCTTACCTTCAGATAATCACACATCACACTACTTTCCTAACAATAGTTGTTAACTGGATTGAAATAACTGAAATGTAAGACATAGAATTCAGAATTGGATGGCAAGAAAGTTCATCAAGATACAAGAATTGATTGAAACCAAATCCAAGGAAAACAGTAAAATCATCCAGCAGTTGAGAGACAATATAAACATTTTAATAAAGAACTTAACTGACCTTCTTGAAATGAAAACTTTATGACAGGAATTTCAAAACATAATTGAAAGCATTAACAACAGAATGGACTAAGCTGAGGAAAGAATCTCAGAGCTTGAAGCCCACTGTTTAGAAGCAATGCAGGCAGACAGAAATAAACAAATAAAATTTTTTAAAAATGAACAAAATCTCAGAGAAATATGGGATTATGTCAAGAGACTAAATCACAACATATTGCCATTCCTGAAAGAGAAGAGAGAGAGCATGCAACTAGGATAATGTATTTCAGTATACAGTTCACAAAGTTTTTTTCCAATCTTGCTACAGAGGCCACATGCAAATTCAAGAAATTCAGAAAACCCCTGTGAGATACTATGCATGACGATCATCCCCAAGACACATAGTCATCAGATTCTCCAAAGTCAGCATGAAAGAAAAAATCTTAAAGGCAGCGAGAGAGAAGGGGCAGATCACTTACAAGGAGAACTCCATCAGGCTAACACCAGACCTTTCAGCAGAAACTGTACAAGCCAGAAGAGTTTAAAGGCCTATTATCAACATCCTTAAAAAAAGAAATTTCAACCAGGAATTCCATATGTCACTAAACTAAACTTTGTAAGACAAGGGAAAATGAAATTCTTTTCAGATAAGCAAATGCCAAGGGAATTTGTTACCAATAAACCTGCCTTACAAGAGATTTTGAAGGAAGTGCTAAACATATAAATGAAAGAATGATACCTGCCACCACAAAAACAAAGTGCAGCACATACCACATTGACACTGTAAAGCAACTATACAATGAAGTCTATATAACAACCAACTAATAACACAATGACAGAATCAAATCCTCATATATCAATATTGACCCTGAAAGTCAATGGGTTAAATGCTCCACTTAAAAGGCATAGAGTGGCAAGTTGAATAAGGAACCAAGGTCCAAGTATTTTCTGTCTTTAGGAGACTATCTCATAAGTAATGACACCCATAGTCTCGAAGTAAAGGGATAGAGAAAGATCTATCAGGCAAACAGAAAACACAAAAGGACAGAAGTTGCAATTCTTGTATTAGATAAAACAGACTTTAACAATGATTAAAAAGGACAAAGAAAGGCATTACATAAACCAACAAGCAGACTTAACTATTCTAAATATATACACACCCAACATTGGAGCACCCAGATTTATAAAACTAGTTCTTAGAGATCTGTGAAGGACTGAGACAACCACACAATATTACTGGAGGACTTAAACACCTCACTGAAAGCATTAGGTAGATCATTGAGGCAGAAAACTAACAAAAATATTCTGTATTTAAACTCAGCACTTGTACAATTGGACCTAATAGACATCTACAGAAAAATCCAACAACAACAGAATACATATTCTTAACTGCAAGTGACACATACTCTAAGATCAATAACACGCTCAGCCATTAAGCAAGTCTCAAAAAATTTAAAAAAATGGCCGGGCGCGGTGGCTCAAGCCTGTAATCCCAGCACTTTGGGAGGCCGAGACGGGCGGATCATGAGGTCAGGAGATCGAGACCATCCTGGCTAATACGGTGAAACCCCGTCTCTACTAAAAAATACAAAAAAAAAAAAAAACTAGCCGGGCGATGAGGCGGGCGCCTGTAGTCCCAGCTACTCGGGAGGCTGAGACAGGAGAATGGCGTGAACCCGGGAGGCGGAGCTTGCAGTGAGCTGAGATCCGGCCACTGCACTCCAGCCTGGGTGGCAGAGCAAGACTCCGTCTCAAAAAAAAAAAAAAAAAAAAAAAAAAAAAAAAAATTTAAAAAAATCAAAATTGTACCAAGTGCACTCATGGACCACAATGCAGTAAAGATAGAAATAAGTACCAAGAAAATCTATCAAAACCATACAATAATGTGGAAGTTGAACAAGCTACTTCTGAATGACTTTTGGATGAATAATGAAATTAAGAAAGACATCAAATAATTCTTTGAAACTAGTGAAAACAGAGACCCAATATACCAGAATCTTTGGGACACAGTGAAAGCAGTGTTCAAAGGAAAGTTTATAGTGCTAAATACCCACATCAAGAAGTTAGAAAGGTCTCAAATTAACAGCCTAATGTCACACATAGAGTAACTAGCAAAACAAAAGCAAACCAACCCCTAGGTTAGCAGAAGAAAATTAAAAAAAAAAAAAAAAAATTGGCCTAAAGTTTTCCTTTTTTGTTATATTTCTGCCAGGTTTTTGTATCAGGATTATGCTGGCCTCATAAAATGAATCAGTGAAGGTCCCTCTTTTTCATTTTTTTGGGAATAGTTTCAGTAGAAATGGTACCAGCTCTTCTTTGTACCTCTGGTAGAATTCAGCTGTACATCTGTCTGTTTCTGGGCTTTTTTTGGTTGGTAGGTATTTATTAGTGTCCTAAGTTTAGAATTTATTATTGGACTATTCAGAGATTCAATTTCTTCCTGGATCAGTCTTGCAATGTATATGTGTCCCGAAATTTATCCATTTCTTCTAGATTTTGTAGCTTATGTGCCTAGATGTGTTTATAGTATTCTTTGATGGTTGGTTGTATTTCTGTGGGGTCAGTGGTGATATCCCCCTTATCATTTCCAACTGTGTCATTTTGATTCCTTTCTCTTTTTTTTCTTTATTAGTCTAGTTAGCAGGTTGTTTTATTATTTTCTTTCAAAAAAAAGACAGCTTCTAGATTTGCTTATTATTATTATTACTATTATTTCTTTTTGAAGAGGGTTTTGTGTCTCTATCTCCTTCAGTTCAGCTCTGATCTTGGTTATTTCTTATCTTCCGCTAGCTTTGGGGTTCTTTGGTTCTTTTAGTTGTGATGTTAGGCTGTTAATCTGATTTTTTTTTAGCTTTTTAATGTGGGCATTTAGTGCTATAAATTTCCCTCTTAACACTGCTTTACCTATGTCCCAGAGATTCTGCTACATTTTCTCTTTGTTCTCATTAGTTTCAAAGAACTTCTTGATTTCTGCCTTGCTTTCACTATTTACCCATGAGTCACTCAAGTTCAGTTTCCATGTAGTTGTGTAGTTTTAAGTGAATTTCTTAGTCTTGAGTTTTAATTTGATTGTCCTGTGCTCTGAGAGACTGTTTGTTATATCTCAGTCATTTGCTGAGGAGTGTTTTACTTCCAATACGTGATCAATTTTTGAGTAAGTGCCATCTGATCTTACACAAACCTAGCAAAAACAAGCAATGGAAAAAAGATTGCCTATTTAATAAAAGGTGCTTGGAGAACTGGCTAGCCTTATGCAGAAGATTGAAACTGGACCCCTTCCTTACACCTTATACAAAATTAACTCCAAATGAATTAAAGACTTAAATGTAAAACTCAAAACCATAAAAACTCTAGAAGAAAATCTAGGCAGTGTCATTCAGGACATAAGCATGGGCAAAGATTTCATGACGAAATTCCAAAAGCAATTATAACAAAAGAAAAAATTGACAAATGGGCTCTAATTAAACTAATGAGCTCCTGCTCAGCCAAATGAACTATCATCACAGTGAATAGATAACTTACAGAATGAGAAAAAATTTTTGCAATCTATCCATCTGACAAAGGTCTAATGTCTAGTCTACAAGGAACTTAAAGAAATTTACAAGAAACAACTCTATTAAAAAATTGAACAAAAGATATGAGCAGATATTCTCAAAAAAAAAAAAAAAAGACAATCATGTGGTCAAAAAAACATACAAAAATGAGCTCAACATCAGTGATCATTAGAGACATGCAAATCAAAACCACAATGAGACCATCATGCCAGTCAGAATAGTGATTATTAAAATGTCCAGAAACGGCCGGGCACGGTGGCTCATGCCTGTAATCCCAGCCCTTTGGGAGGCCGAGGCGGGCGGATCAGGAGGCCAGGAGATGGAGACCATCCTGGCTAACAAGGTGAAACCCCGTCTCTACTAAAAATACAAAAAAATTAGCCAGGCGTGGTGGCGGGCGCCTGTAGTCCCAGCTACTCAGGAGGCTGAGGCAAGAGAATGGTGTGAACCCGGGAGGCGGAGCTTGCAGTGAGCCGAGATCACACCACTGCACTCCAGTCTGGGTGACAGAGCCAGACTCCATCTCAAAAAATAAATAAATAAATAAATAAATAAATAAATAAATAAATAAATAAAATGTCCAGAAACAACAGACACTGATGAAGTTGCAGAGAAAAAGAAACACTTTTACATGTTTGTGGGAGTGTTAGTTCCACCATTATGGAAGACAGTGTGGCGAGTCCTCAAAGATCTAGAGGCAGAAATACCATTTGACCCAGCAGTCCCTTATTGGGCATATACCCAAAGGAATATAATTTATTCTACTATAAATATACATGCCTGTGTATGCTCATTGCAGCACTATTCACAATAGCAAAGACATGGAATCAACCTAAATGCCCATTAATAATATATTGGATAAATAAAATGTGGTACATATACACCATGGAATACTATGCCGCCATATAAGGATTGAAATCATGTCCTAGGCAGCAACATGAATGGAGTTGGAGGCTATTATCCTAAGCAAAATTAACACAGGGACAAACAAACAAATGCCACATTTTCTCTATTATAAGTGGGAGCTAAAGACTGAATATACATGGGCACGAAGATGGGAACAAATGATGGTAGAGACTGGTTGATGCAGAAGGGTGGGAGGGAGGCATGGGTTAGAAGGCTACCTGTCAGGTACTATGCTCACTACCTTTGTGATGGGATCATTCATACACCAAGTCTCAGTGACACACAATTTATCCATGTAACAAACCTGCACAAGTATCCCTTGAACTTAAAATGAAAGTTAAAGAAAAAGAAAAAAAAAAAAAAAAGAAACTAGGTGGAAGGCAGGGCTGTTTACCAAATGTTAAAGAATTACTGATAGATTCCAATGAGAATTGCATTTTCTGTTATGCATTTTCTGTCATATAGCACAAAATATGAAAGTAAGTAATTTAAAAATACTTATCACTGTTTTATATTTATTTAAGTATTCTTATTTACAATACAGTGTTCAAGAAACATTATTTGTGTATGATTTATTTTGAAAGAAAGTGTTTACAGAACACTTTATATGAATTAAAATCATTTTATTGAAATTTTTTAGCTAACTACGGAATAGTATGTTTTTGCAATGAGATAAAAGGCCAATAACAAGTGTTAAACATAGTTCAAATGATATTAAATTGCATGTTGGATGAGCCATGGGACTTTCTCACAGAGACTTCTCTATTCCCTTAGCATATTTCCTCTTTTATCTCTAGCTGGGGGCAGAGTGAGGTCTCTTCTTGCTGGTCTCCTTGCTCTTTTCTCCAGAAAGAGCTCACCTATGCTCTTTCAACATCAACATTTTTACTTCCTAGATGGCATTCTCTTGTTCTGTCTCTTATCTTCTTCCAAGTTAATAACCTTCTATGCATTCAGTGCTTTAATGGCCTTTCCAGCTGGAGATTATTTTGTACTAGAGACCACCCAACACCTCCAAAGCAGAATCCAGTCTCTGATGCCTGCAGATCAATTTCCCTCCTGAGGCCTCTCTTTCATGGATTCGATGGATTCAATCTATACCTCATGGTGTTCTTGGACTCCTCTTCTGATAGAGTTATTAAAGACAGGTAACATGTGCTGAGTATTTACTAAGTAACACTGCATGCTCAACATTTCACAGGCATGATATAATCCACTTCTCACACCAACACTATGCAGCTGCTATTGTGAATAACAGCTATTTTGTGGGTGAAGAAACTAAAGTTTGATGTGGATAAACAACTTCTTCTGGTCACAAAGTTAATAAGTGACAAAATGGAAACACAAAACTAGATTTTTTTTAGACTCTAAAGCAACCAAGTATGTGTTCTTAACTACTCTGCCAAAAGGATTCTTTACCTCATGACCGGTCATTTATCAAGCTGCATTAGTGTTGTTTAGATATTTCAGGTCCGGTTCTGCCTAGTCCCATTCCCTTAGTCCCATTCCCTTAGTCCCAGTTCAGGTCTTTAAATATCAAACAGGAATAAACATAACAACGTCCTTGCTTATATCTGCCTTACTTATGCAAGCATCCTTCTCTTTAATGCTTTCAATATATTCATGCCTAAATAATTGTTTTAAATTATCACTTTTATTATCAATATCTCAGCTATTTTAAACAATTATTGTGTCCCATATAGGCTAAGTCTCAGATAACCTGCTACATCTTCTGCCTCAACTTCTATGCACAGTCTCCATCTACAAAATTCCTTCTGCAATTTTTTTCGTGCTGTGACTGCATGATGCCCAAATTTCAATCTTCTCTTTGGCAGATACTAAGTGGATGGGCATCTTATCCAAGAATATCCAATATACAGGTGGCTCTATCTAAAGAATGACTTACCAAATCAAACTTCTCTGTCAGAAATTTGGCCATGTAAGAAAAGCCAACTCAGAGCAGGAAAGAGTAGCAGTAGAGATAGTCACAAAAATATTAATCAGAACATGGAACCACACTCAGGTATGATAATCTGGTCACTGTGAGGCCAGGTCAACTTCAGTTTTTTTTTTTTTTGTTTGTTTTTTTTTTTTTTTTTTTTTTTTCTTTTTTGATGGTTCTTTGGTTATTTGGAGATCTTGCCATGCGTTATCTTCATTTTTATGTTTGCTCTGAAAAAACATACAAACAACAAAAAACAACTACATGTTAGTTGAGGAATTTGAGTAAGGTTGTGTGTTTTTCCCTGAAAGATCACAACACAAGATCTTTGCTTTTTATTGCATTAATTCATATAATAATAATATAAGCTGAAAATCTGAAAAGCTTTGGTCTAGAACTGTACTGAATTTTGGATTTTGTTAGATTTTGGAATATTTGCATATGCATAATGAGATATACTAGGGAGAAGATTAAAACCTAAACCACCAACTTATTTATACTTCATTTGCACCATATACACGTAGCCAGAAGGTAATTTTATATAATATTTTAAGTAATTTTGTGCATGAAACAAAGTTTGTGTGCATTGAACCATCAGAAAGTAAAGACGTTACTGCCTCAGCCAGCCACAGCCACAGGAACAATATCTGATTGTTTGGCATCACCATCATTCCTGACTGTGAAATTATATGCTACCAATAAGCAATTATTTTCTCATACTTATTCACACACGAATACTTAACAGTAATATATATATATATATATATATATATATATATATATATATATAATGTACCATTAATACAGTGAAAAAACAATGTGTTTGGAGTAACTAAGCAACACAGTCACCTCACCAGAATACCTATAGAAGCTGTTAAACAACATCAACAAACCATGGGAAGATTTTATTTTTTTCCTATCATGCTGTATTTTGATTAAAAGGTTAATATACACTGCGTTTTATTTTTCTTTGGTGAAAACATACCATCAGAAGCAGTTGAAGAACCAGGAAATGGGTTCTCTAGGGCTGAGAAAGCATTCTGCTTGATGGGCCTTTAAAATGTTTTCTCTAGGCTCATTTCCTTCATTAACAATGGTTTCTGTCTTAAAAGTTACTCTTTGATTTTCTAGACTGACAATTTCTTCTTCTCTTATGAGTGCACACTGTTCTAATCCTTTAATTAGCCCATGATATCACACATTTTCACCATATCATCATCAGCATTACTTTTTCTGTAGAGTTAACATCACCCTCATCATCACTGGTATCATGATCACCTTGATTCAGAACAATTTTGTCTATTTTCCCATTAGTCAATGAGTAAACACCTGGAGTCTCATTATGGAGGTTAAAAGCTTTTTTGATATTCACTTCTTTCAGCTTACTATGGATTCTGAAGATATATATCTTATATATATAAGAAGGTCAGACATCAATTTTTTTTCTCACTTGACATATGGAATCCTTCAAAGCCACGACCATGTTCATCATTATCACTGAACATAGTGATATCACAGGCAAGAGGTTGTGTCAGGCACTCACAAATGTGTCTTTAGTCACTGTGTTCCAAGCACTGGCAACTGCATATGTGGCATCTTTCATGCTAACTTCCTTTTGAAAATCTTCCACACTCATGCCTCTGTTCATTGTTGCTAGCATGCTATTCAAAAAAATGTTTGCATATTAGGCTTAATTGATAGAAAGATACTCTGTTAAACTAGCTGAATTAATGAAGTTACATTTGGGGGAAACTATGTAGCATAAACATTATTTTCTGTGAGAATTTCAGCTGGAGGATGAGCAGAACTGTTGCCATGGAAAAACAAAATCTTGTTATTATGTAGCTCAGCTTCCCTGCAGTGAGCATAAGTCACTTGTACAAAATATTTGTGAAATAAATCTGAAAAGATGTTCCTGGTGGTCCATACCGTTTTGGTAGTATAATAGTGAACTTAAGTAACTCCTTGAAAACAACAAGAATGGAAGGTTTTGCCTATCACAGAAAGTTTACACTTATGTGTGCCTGCTTCATTAGCACATCCCAGTACAGCTTATTCTGTTCTTGACATCCTTAATACTTAGGGGCTGTCTCAAGAACCGCCATTATTGTCTTTCTGTGGTATTTACACCAAAATTAGTATCATCCCTGGCATGTTGTTTCATCAGCATTATAGAATTGTTCCGGCTTCAGATTTTTATCAGTGATAACCTTGGCAAACTTGTCAATAAATTTCTTTGCTGCTTTATGATCAGTGGATGCCTTATCACAACTCTTCGAAAATTTAATATCATGTCTTTTCTTAAATGTTCGCCATAAGCTTCTTAAATACTAACAGTTCCCTTCAATGTTCAGTTCTTTGTGATAAATATTTACTTGGTTCTTGATCAGTGTACCATTAAGTAGCATGTGTTCATTGCAATGCTAATGGACTCACTCTTTCAATACGTAATCAAGATCCTCATCTTTAGTTTTTTTGCAGTGTCTCTCTGCTTTACATTACCTGTTCATCACTTTCAACATAGAACTTCAACAATGTATTCTTCTGTTTCTTCAGGTCATATATGCTGTCATTCCAACAAACGTCTTCAGTAAGACATTTCATACTCACACTGCTGTCTGGATTCTCAGAGAGCAGAAACCAGCTGTGTCTGTTTTCTCAGGCAGCAGTATGAGCATAACACAGCCTGACTTTCTGTGTTATAGACAAACATAAACGTTTCCTCTTGTTCTTATTACAGGTACCCACAGGGATACCTTCAGGTCTTTTTGACATTTCCAACAATATTTCTGCACCACAAAGCAGAGAATAAACAACAACAACAAGAACAACGAAAACACAGAAATAGCTTGGGCCCATGTGGGGCATCATGGGAAACTTGCTGTTGGTGCATCTGGCATGCACCTGTGCCATTTTTTTACCCTTTGTGGGCATGCTTATGTGGGAGAATCTGGGCATACAGAGTAAGGAAATATCACAACTGAAGGAATCTGGGAGATATTTTTTCTCTTGAAGATGTGGAGTGTATTGATCAGGGTTTTCAAGAGGGACAGAACTAATAGAATAGATGTATATATAAAGGGGAGTTTATTAAGGAGTATCGACTCACATGGTCACAAGGGGAGGTCCCACAATAAACTGTGTACAACCTGAGGAGCAAGGATGCCAGTCTGAGTCCCAAAACTGAAGAACTTGGAGTCTGATGTTTGAGGACAGGAAGCATCCAGCATGGGAGAAAGATGTAGGCCAGGAGACTAACCCAGTCTAGTCTTTTCATATTTTTCTGCCTGTTTTTATTCTGGCCAGGCTGGCAGCTGATTAGCTTGTGCCCACCCAGATTGAGGGTGGGTCTGCCTTTTCCAGTCCACTGACTCAAATGTTAATCTCCTTTGGCAACACCCTCACAGACACACCCAGAAACAATAATTTGCATCCTTCAATACAATCAAATTGACACTCCATATTAACCATCATATGGAGTAAAAGGTGTTTTGTGCGTTTTGACCGTGACATGTCACATCAGGTCAGACGTAAAATTTTCCACTTATGGCACCATGTCAGCTCTCAAAAAGTTTTAGATTTTGAAGGATTTTGGATTTTAGAATTTTTGATTAGGGATGCTTTACCTATAATAACTACTGACAATTACTACTAGTACCCCATCTATCAGGAACTGTGCTAAGTTCAAATATCTTGTCTGATTTAGTTCTCACAATCTTTTCAAGTAGGTGGCATTAACCTTCAATAAAAGATAAGGTAACAGAGGCACAGTAAGATACATTAATCAACCCCAAACCATACACCTAGTAAATGGCAAAGCAGGGGCTTAAGATCAGGTCTGTGTGATTCCAGAATCCACATCTCTGTGATGTTCCACCAACTCTTTACCTGATTTTAAGGACCCTATAATTTTCTGACATAGAACTCTCTGACTCATTATTCTGTTTTTATGAAACTGGCATTCCTATTGTTTCACTAAAATTTAGTTTTATTTTATTCACCTGTTGTTTTGTTTTGCGTTTTTTAAGGAGATTTTGTTTCTTGAGCCTAGATTATCTTTTGACTTCATGTAATTAAACCCTAACATTCCTTTAAGATTCAGCTCAATCCTTAATTATCTTTAAAATTCCTCTTTCCACCCCACTTATTCCACAGCAAGAACACACAATGTTACATTATTTAATCTCTCTTTCCAGTGATTAATATTGCTTCGTATAAGTTTTTTCTCCCTATAAGGTCAATTTGGTATCTGGAATCATGTCTTACTTTTTATCACTGTGAAATCACCTTTATAAGCTGAAGTCATGGTAGACTTTACCACATCACATATTTAATTTTTGTTTGATTAAAATTTATTTTAAACTTATTTGTTATCAATATGTTAAATTTAAATTAATTAAGTACTATGTATAAAATATATAACATGTTTAGTTTTACACTGAGAGATTTGAGAATAAAGTACAACTTCCATCAATCTTAAAGTCATTTTAGTCGCTTGACAAATAATTTTTCTTTATTTGTGGATTCAAACGATGTATGTCAATTTAGTTTTATTTCTATGCTAGTTAAAATAGAAAAGATGACAGTGAACATCTCTGTTTTTGCTGCTCAGCTCTCATTCTCTCTGTCCTCCTGGTAGCAAACTCACAGTTTTATTTAGTGAACAACACTCCTTTATTCTTAGTCCATAGAGTTCAGTTCAGAAATCACCCCTTTTGGCTCCTGGCCCTTTGGAACTGCATTGCTTTGTTCACTTTCACTCAGGAATAACAGGAATCGAATCTAAAAAAAATAAAATTCAAGGAGATCTTTTTCTGGAACTATTGAAAGAAAGATACGATTCTTCTCTCCTGAGCATGTTAGTAATGAGGAGGATGTGGGCCTGGAACTACTTGAGACAATAAGAGGAGCCTGAGAATAAACCCAGTGGAGAAATAAGCAGAGATGGAGAGAAACACATTGAACAAGTCCTTGGATCAAACTGTGTCACAACCTGCTCTCATCTCTACAGACGCCTGAGCCAACAGGTTTCCTTTTTCGGTGTAAGTCAGTCTAAGCTGAGATTTCTGTCATGTAAAATCACAGGAGTTCTAATCAATTTATGTTCTTTTATCAAATAAGAAATTACATTATTCATTGTCCATCTCTTCCAAAAGAAACAGATAAACTCCATACATCCCACTTACTCTATATACTATGTGGTTAGCCACTGCATCGTATAACTTTCAAAGGGCTGATAATAGGTAAAATAGACAAATAGTAAACTCTGATACTGCTAAGTCTATATGCATCTTAAAAAATGTCCATTTTCTGCATTTTCTGTTACTTAAACCAGATCTATATATTCTGTTTTTGTTTTTCTTTTTTTCTCCTATTCTTGTGCTTTGTGTTGGTATAGGAAGGTGGTATCTGCCCTAGTTTATAGGAATGTGAAGGTGTAGAGGCTTGATAATTCACCTGAAGTTAACAGGCATGTATAGGCATGACTCTGTACATAAGACATGACCTACATATTTCTAGACTGACTGGATAAGTCTTCAGGGCAAACAATCCCAAATTAAGCAATACACATCAATTGAGTTTTGAAATAGAAACGTTTTTAACTTCTTTGTCATAAAAAAGTTAAAAGATTTCTAGCTGGAATGTCTTGCTATTGCATTTGGAAGTAAGCTGATAACAGTAGTACTTCTCACACAGATGTATTATGGACATGCATTACACTAGAATATTTATTAGCAGCATTCATTGAGCTGTAAATCACTGAGGAGGTCCAGGATTAGCAAGATATTAATGTTTAACTGCACAAGATTACCATTAATTTTATCTTTCCAAGTATTACAGTTTATAAAGACAGTCACATAATTTCAGCTTAAATGTCCCTTAAGTCATCATTTTACTATAACTGAATCTTGCTGTTAACTGAGACTTTACAGAGAAAGAAAAATCTATCAGAATTACAAAAGCCTTAGTTGGCTGTGATTATGTTGAATACTATACCACTCAGGAAGTACTTTGGACTTGGTATTCTTATTGCAAGATCTAGTCTTCTGTAGATTAAATGCTTAGGTTCCTCTACATTTTTATATTGAAAACCCTAATCCTGGCTGGGTGCAGTGGCTCATGCCTGTAATCCCAGCACTTTGGGAGACTGAGGAGAGCAGATAACCTGAGGTCAAGAGTTCAAGACTGCCCTGGCCAAAATGATGAAATCCCACCTCTACTAAAAATACAAAAATTAGCCAGTCATGGTGGCACGCACTTTTAGTTCCAGCTACTTAGGAGGCTGAGGCACTAGAATTGCTTGAATCCAGGAGGCGGAAGTTGCAGTAAGAGGAGATCATGCCACTGCACTCCAGCCTGGGTGACAGACGCGACAGAGTGAGACGCTGTCAAAAAAAAAAAAAAAAGAAAACCCTAATTTGGAGGTTGAGACTTTAGAAGGTAATTAGAGTTAGATGAAATGATGAGGGTGGAGCTCTCATGTTGGGATAATGCCCTTATGAAAGGCTATCTATATGTATCATGTTAGGATACAGTAAGGAGGCAGCCATCTATAAACTAATGAGAGGGACCTCACCATGAACTTGACCATGCTGGCAGCCTGATCTCAGACTTCTACCCTTCAAAACTGAGAGATATAAGCGTTTGTTGTTTAAGCTATCCAATCTATGGTAGTTTGGCATAGCAGCTCAAACTGACCGAGATACAGACCATACAAAAACAAATTATGTATCTATTAGAATGTTTACGGCTGCAAGTAAAAGAATATCCAATTAATTAAATGTGAATTAAATAAAAAATGTTTATTATCTGATATAAAAAGAAGTACAGAGTTGGTTGGTTTGGGTTTTAACTTCTGTCAAGGTGTTATTTAGGACCAGGGTGTTTTTCTGTTTTTTCCCTCTTTCATTCTTAGAGCTACAAAATAACCACTGAGCAACATGCATATCTTCACGCAACACGTAGAAGAGCAGAAATAAGTCTTATATATTGGTTATGAAAATCTTTCCTAGGATCCCAGCACACCTGTGATGAGTTCCCTTGACCAGCACTGGTTTATACATTTAGTGGAATGCATAAGCTGGAATAATTTTTGGAGAAGTGAGAGTCTGATACGTTCATTGTCTAGAGAGGGTAGAGAGAAGAGAGAATTTGTATGTGAACCACTAGTGTCTAAATTTTCAGACTGTCTTGCCATCTGATTGCTTTGCAGACAGTCAGAAATAGCAGCTCTTTGCCAAATGAAGGAGTATATTAGAATCCCAAGTTAAAGATTGATGGGTTTGCCTTTGAGAAAGGTAGAAGGGAAACTTCACTCAAATCCTTCTTTTTTTTTAAGACCCTTTTTTATCTAGAATTTGGATTCTACCTAGACAGTGGGTCTACAAGCTAAAGAAACCCTTCCTAGTTTGATCTGTTATCAATAAATGCATCATTTTGCATTATAATAGAAACTATGCTCTTAAAAAAATGGGCACGCTTCCTTTCATTCATTGTTGTAATTTTCCCTTTGGGCCCTGCTGTTGTCAAAGGCCTATGTGTGTTTTATAAATGGATCTCTAGGCTATTGTGCTATGATAGAAATCTACCTTATTTAAGAATTGGAATCTTTTCTATATTCAAGACAATATAAACATAATTATGTTGTTTGGAATGCCCTATTTCTGACATGCTTCTTATCCTAACAGCTGTTTTGCTTTTAAGCTTAAAAAGCTAATATTCAAGTAAGCACACACATACAGACACACACTAAAACAATAACAAAACTCTAAAATATGCCAGACCAAAGCCTAATTAAATTTATAATATTTAAATATTGATGATAAATTCCTTTTTCTACATTCATTACTTAACATTGTTGAAGCATTGCTTTGCTACTTTTAAATTTTAAATGCAATGCAATTAACATTTACTGAGTTTCTAAAATATAAAAGTCATTATACTGAGTTCTGTAGGGACACAACTAAATAAATTTGCTTTTTGTAAGAAATTAATCATCCACAAATGATATAGATCAATATGTAAATAACTTTAATGCAAGGTATCAGCCATGTACCTGAAGTTTAAACAATGACTATGGTTACAAGCAGTTAAGCTTCTCTGGCAGGATCTGGGGAGGTTTTGTGAAGGAGTAATCTACAGGTTTGAGTTTTAGGATAGGCAAACAAAGGAAAGTAGGACTCTTGGCACTCCAAATTGTGAGATCTAAACAAGAAGAAATGTAGTGTGTATCATGAGGTAAGAAAATGAGTGGTCAGACAGTCAGACTATAAAGTCAAATTGGACTAAAGCAGTCAAGGGACTTGAAATACTGACTTGGGCTGGTTTGAAAGCAGTATGAAACAGGATGGAAGCAACATGAAGCTACTGAATATTCCTGGCCCTAGCCAAGGCACGATCGCTATGCTTTAGAACTCCCATACCTCTGTCTGCAAATCACTAACCTTTGTTGAACACTCTGTTCTAGTCAACAATCTAAGTGCTATAATTGTACTGATTCATATTATCCTTAGAAAAACCCTGTTAATCACTTACTACTATAAACTCACATTGAAAATCAAGAAATGTAGACAAGTAGAGATTCAGAAACTTGCCCAAGTTCTTACAACTTGTCTAAGGTCACACTCTTAATTACTACCTCTGTGAATGAGAAGAAAAATAATTATTTCTTTTTAATAAACAGTATTTACATATTTTTATTAAAAGAAAAAAGATCATATTTCAAAGTGCATATTTCTTATGTTAAAATTATTCATCTAATGATTTACCATAGAAAATTTTCAATATAAACTTCAATTCCTGTAATTCCCTCCACAAGAAGAAATCTCATAGAATAGTTAAAAATACTGCATTAGTTATAAATCTTTCATCTGAAAAAGAAAACTGGAAGCCACTCAGAATATTACAACATTTACAGTATTTATTATTTAAAACAAAAAGGAAAAAGCTTTATAATACTTATTTAGTGGATCCATGAAACACTGGAATTGCAAGGGACTGAATTAATCATTATCTGGGCCAGAATTCAATCTGGCCGCCGTCAGATATTATTTATTTGCCTGCAAAGTGATGTATTTTCTGCTTCATATCAATTACATTTTCTAATTTTTCTGAATATTGAATAAATTCCGTTTTTCTGAAACAGAATTAGTTGGCAATTAAAAAATAATTGGAAATCTAATCTAAAAATATCTATATCCAGCATCTCATAAAAGATGAAACGTGGTGCAATGGGGACCACCCATTCCTATGACAGCAGTCAACTAGCGCTGAGTACAGACTGGTTCATTCGGATGTATTCTGTACTACCTGATTAGTCAAAGATCATGTGTTGGTTTTCCATTAATACATAACCAATTACCATAAATATAGTAACTTATAACAATACTTATTTATTAGCCTTACATTTTCATAGGTCAAAAGTTTATAGTAATTTGTTCTCTACTTCATGGGTGGTATCTCTGCTAAGGGTCTCACAGGGCCACAGTAAAAATGTCAGTCAGGCTGGGCTCTTACCTAAAGACTTTAGGGAAAAATCTGCTTCCAAGCTCACCCCGACTGTTGGCAGAATTCTGTTCCACATGGTTGTAGAACTGAGGTCCCCATTTCCTAGTTGGCACTATGTCAGGGATCATTCTCAATAATTATGGGCCACTCTTAGCTTCTTTCCCTATGTGCCCTTCATCTTCAGAGCCAACAGTGGAATATCTGTCATGTTAAATCCTTACTTATTTATTTATTTATATTTTGAGATGGAGTCTCAAGCTGTCTCCCAGGCTGGAGTCAATGGCACAATCTCAGCTCACTGCAACCTCCGCCTCCCAGGTTCAAGTGCTTCTCCTGCCTCAGCCTCCTGAGTAGCTGGGATTACAGGTGCCCGCCACCACGCCAAGCTAATTTTTGCATTTTTAGTAGAGACGGGGTTTCACCATGTTGGCCAGGCTGGTCTCGAACTCCTGACCTCAGGTGATCCACCTGCTTCGACCTCCCAAAGTGCTGGGATTACAGGTGTGAGCCGCTGCGCCCAGTCGAATCCTTATATTTTTAATCTCTCTGAATTTCCCTTCTGCAACCACCTAGGAAAAACTGTCTGCTTTTAAAGGGCTGATGTGATTAGTTTGGTGGTCATGTGACTAATCTTATTTTAAGGACAACTGATTAGTAACCTTCATCTGGCGAATACTTTTGATCATGTAATATAATAAGATTATAGGAGCAACACCAGGGCTGATATTACGGGACCATTTTAGAATTCTGTATACAGTAGACAACAGTGGTCTTCTTGACTATTGTAAATACAAAAGTACCAAATGTATATGAATATGTAGAGCCATTGAAACTCTTGTTACTGGAAGGAGATATATTGGTAATGCTATGCTGTAATGCTATTGAATAGAACATGTGCGTGCATGCTTTGTAACACAGAAATCCTGCATCCAGGTACATGCTCAATAGAAATGTGCATTTAATATGCAAATTAGGACTCACAGCAAATGTTCTATGATTGTGTAATATCCCTTATAGAAAATACAGAAGGGGGCGGAGCAAGATGGCCGAATAGGAACAGCTCCAGTCGCCAACTCCCAGCGCGAGCGACACAGAAGACTGGTGATTTCTGCATTTTCGACTGAGGTACTGGGTTCATCTCACTAGGGAGTGCCAGACAATTGGTGCTGGTCAGCCGCTGCAGCCCGACCAGTGAGAGCTGAAGCAGGGCGAGGCATCGCCTCACCTGGGAAGCGCAAGGGGGAAGGGAATCCCTTTTCCTAGCCAGGGGAACTGAGACACACAACACCTGGAAAATTGGGTAACTCCCAGCCCAATGCTGCGCTTTAAGCAAACGGGCACACCAGGAGATTATACCCACAGCTGGCCGGGACCATGGAGCCTCCCTCATTGCTAGCACAGCAGTCTGCGATCTAACCACAAGTCAGCAGTGAGGCTGGGGGAGGGGCGCCCGCCATTGCTGAGGCTTAAGTAGGTAAACAAAGCCGCTGGGAAGCTTGAACTGGGTGGAGCTCACAGCAGCTCAAGGAAACCTGCCTGTCTCTGTAGAATCCACCTCTGGGGACAGGGCACAGCTAAACAACAACAACAAAAAAAAGCAGCAGAAACCTGTGCAGATGCAAACGACTCTGTCTGACAGCTTTGAAGAGAACAGTGGATCTCCCAACATGGAGGTTGAGCTCTGACAATGGACAGACTGCCTGCTCAAGTGGGTCCCTGACCCCTGAGTAGCCTAACTGGGAGACATCCCCCACTAGGGGCAGTCTGACACCCCACACCTCACAGGGTGGAGTACACCCCTGAGAGGAAGCTTCCAAAGTAAGAATCAGACAGGTACACTGGCTGTTCAGCAATATTCTATCTTCTGAAACCTCTGCTGCTGATACCCAGGCAAACAGGGTCTGGAGTGGACCTCAAGCAATCTCCAACAGACCTACAGCTGAGGGTCCTGACTATTAGAAGGAAAACTATCAAACAGGAAGAACACCTATGCCAAAACCCCATCAGTACGTCACCATCATCAAAGACCAGAGGCAGATAAAACCACAAAGATGGGGAAAAAGCAGAGCAGAACAGCTGGAAATTCAAAAAATAAGAGCACATCTCCCCCTGCAAAGGAGCGCAGCTCATCGCCAGCAACGGATCAAAGCTGGTCGGAGAATGACTTTGACAAGATGAGAGAAGAAGGCTTCAGTCCATCAAACTTCTCAGAGCTAAAGGAGGAATTACGTACACAGTGCAAAGAAACTAAAAATCTTGAAAAAAGAGTGGAAGAATTGATAGCTAGAATAATTAATGCAGAGAAGATCATAAACGAAATGACAGAGATGAAAACCATGACACGAGAAATACGTGACAAATCCAGAAGCTTCAGTAACTGACTCGATCAACTGGAAGAAAGAGTATCAGCGATTGAGGATCAAATGAAGGAAATGAAGTGAGAAGAGAAAGCCAAAAGAAAAAAGAAGAAAAAGAAATGAACAAAGCCTGCAAGAAGTATGGGATTATGTAAAAAGACTAAATCTACGTCTGATTGGGGTGCCTGAAAGTGAGGGGGAAAATGGAACCAAGTTGGAAAACACTCTTCAGGATATCATCCAGGAGAACTTCCCCAACCTAGTAGGGCAGGCCAACATTCAAATTCAGGAAATACAGAGAACGCCACAAAGATACTCCTCCAGAAGAGCAACTCCAAGACACATAATTGCCAGATTCACCTAAGTTGAAATGAACGAAAAAATCTTAAGGGCAGCCAGAGAGAAAGGTCGGGTTACCCATAAAGGGAAGCCCATCAGACTAACAGCAGACCTCTTGGCAGAAACTCTACAAGCCAGAAGAGAGTAGGGGCCAATATCAACATTCTTAAAGAAAAGAATTTTAAACCCAGAATTTCATACCCAGCCAAACTAAGTTTCATAAGTGAAGGAGAAATAAAATCCTTTACAGATAAGCAAATGCTTAGAGATTTTGTCACCACCAGGCCTACCTTACAAGAGACCCTGAAGGAAGGCCTAAACATGGAAAGGAACAACCGGTACCAGCCATTGCAAAAACATGCCAAAATGTAAAGACCATCGAGGCTAGGAAGAAACTGCATGAACTAACGAGCAAAATAACCAGTTAATATCATAATGGCAGGATCAAGTTCACACATAACAATATTAACCTTACATGTAAATGGATTAAATGCTCCAATTAAAAGACACAGACTGGCAAACTGGATAAAGAGTCAAGACCCATCAGTCTGCTGTATTCAGGAGACCCATCTCACATGCAGAGACATACATAGGCTCAAAATAAAGGGATGGAGGAAGGTCTACCAAGCAAATGGAAAACAAAAAAAAGCAGGGGTTGCAATCCTAGTCTCTGATAAAACAGACTTTAAACCATCAAAGATCAAAAGAGACAAAGAAGGCCATTACATAATGGTAAAGGGATCAATTCAACAGGAAGAGCTAACTATCCTAAATATATATGCACCCAATACAGGAGCACCCAAATTCATAAAGCAAATCCTTAGAGACTTACAAAGAGACTTAGACTCCCATACAACAATAATGGGAGACTGCAACACCCCACTGTCAACATTAGACAGATCAATGAGACAGAAAGTTAAAAAGGATATCCAGGAATTGAACTCATCTTTGCACCAACTGGACCTAATAGACATCTATAGAACTCTCCACCCCAAATCAACAGAATATACATTCTTCTCAGCACCACATCACACATATTCCAGAATTGACCACATAATTGGAAGTAAAGCACTCCTTAGCGAATGTAAAAGAGTAGAAATTATAACAAACTGTCTCTCAGACCACAGTGCAATCAAACTAGAACTCAGGACTAAGAAACTCAATCAAAACCGCTCAACCACATGGAAACTGAACAACCTGCTCCTGAATGACTACTGGGTACATAACGAAATGAAGGCAGAAATAAAGATGTTCTTTGAAACCAATGAGAAAAAAGATACAACATACCAGAATCTCTGGGACACATTTAAAGCAGTGTGTAGAGGGAAACTGATAGCACTAAATGCCCACAAGAGAAAGCAGGAAAGATCTAAAATTGACACCCTAACATCACAATTAAAAGAACTAGAGAGGGAAGAGCAAACACATTCAAAAGCTAGCAGAAGGCAAGAAATAACTAAGATCAGAACAGAACTGAAGGAGACAGAGACACAAAAAACCCTCCAAAAAATCAATGAATCCAGGAGTTGGTTTTTTGAAAAGATCAACAAAATTGACAGACCGCTAGCAAGACAAATAAAGAAGAAAAGAGAGAGGAAACAATTAGATGCAATAAAAAATGATAAAGGGGATATCACCACCGACCCCACAGAAATACAAACTACCATCAGAGAATACTATAAACACCTCTATGCAAATCAACTAGAAAATCTAGAAGAAATGGATAATTTCCTGGACACTTACACTCTCCCAAGACTAAACCAGGAAGAAGTTGAATCCCTGAATAGACCAATAGCAGGCTCTGAAATTGAGGCAATAATTAATAGCCTACCCACCAAAAAAAGTCCAGGAACGGATGGATTCACAGCTGAATTCTACCAGAGGCACAAGGAGGAGCTGGTACCATTCCTTCTGAAACTATTCCAATCAATAGAAAAAGAGGGAATCCTCCCGAACTCATTTTATGAGGCCAACATCATCCTGATACCAAAGCCTGGCAGAGACACAACAGAAAAAGAGAATTTTAGACCAATATCCCTGACGAACATCGATGTAAACATCCTCAAGAAAATACTGGCAAACCGGATTCAGCAGCACATCAAAAAGCTCATCCACCATGATCAAGTGGGCTTCATCCCTGGGATGCAAGGCTGGTTCAACATTCACAAATCAATAAACGTAATCCAGGATATAAACAGAACCAAAGACAAGAACCACATGATTATCTCAATAGATGCAGAAAAGGCTTTTGACAAAATTCAACAGCCCTTCATGCTAAAAATGCTCAATAAATTCAGTATTGATGGAATGTACCTCAAAATAATAAGAGCTATTTATGACAAACCCGCAGCCAATATCATACTGAATGGGCAAAAACTGGAAAAATTCCCTTTGAAAACTGGCACTAGACAGGGATGCCCTCTCTCACCACTCCTATTCAACATAATGTTGGAAGTTCTGGCTAGGGCAATCAGGCAAGAGAAAGAAATAAAGGGTATCCAGTTAGAAAAAGAAGAAGTCAAACTGTCCCTGTTTGCAGATGACATGATTGTATATTTAGAAAACCCCATTGTCTCAGCCCAACATCTCCTTAAGCTGATAAGCAACTTCAGCAAAGTCTCAGGATACAAAATTAATGTGCAAAAATCACAAGCATTCTTATACACCAGTAACAGACAAACAGAAAGCCAAATCATGAATGAACTTCCATTCACAATTGCTTCAAAGAGAATAAAATACCTAGGAATCCAACTTACAAGGGATGTGAAGGACCTCTTCAAGGAGAACTACAAACCACTGCTCAGTGAAATCAAAGAGGACACAAACAAATGGAAGAACATACCATGCTCATGGATAGGAAGAATCAATATTGTGAAAATGGCCATACTGCGCAAGGTTATTTATAGATTCAATGCCATCCCCATCAAGCTACCAATGACTTTCTTCACAGAATTGGAAAAAACTGCTTTAAAGTTCATATGGAACCAAAAAAGATCCCTCATTGCCAAGACAATCCTAAGTCAAAAGAACAAAGCTGGAGGCATCACACTACCTGACTTCAAACTATACTACAAGGCTACAGTAACCAAAACAGCATGGTACTGGTACCAAAACAGAGATATAGAGCAATGGAACAGAACAGAGTCCTCAGAAATAATACCACACATCTACAGCCATCTGATCTTTGACAAACCTGAGAGAAACAAGAAATGGGGAAAGGATTCCCTATTTAATAAATGGTGCTGGGAAAATTGGCTAGCCATAAGTAGAAAGCTCAAACTTGATCCTTTCCTTACTCCTTATACAGGATTAATTCAAGATGGATTAGAGACTTAAATGTTAGACCTAATACCATAAAAACCCTAGAAGAAAATCTAGGTAGTACCATTCAGGACATAGGCATGGGCAAGGACTTCATGTCTAAAACACCAAAAGCAATGGCAGCAAAAGCCAAAATTGACAAATGGGATCTGATTAAACTAAAGAGCTTCTGCACAGCAAAATAAACTACCATCAGAGTGAACAGGCAACCTACAGAATAGGAGAAAATTTTTGCAATCTACTCATCTGACAAAGGGCTAATATCCAGAACCTACAAAGAACTCAAACAAATTTACAAGAAAAAAACAAACAACCCCATCAAAAGGTGGGGAAAGGATATGAACAGACATTTCTCAAAAGAAGACATTCATACAGCCAACAGACACATGAAAAAATGCTCATCATCACTTGCCATTAGAGAAATGCAAATCAAAACCACAATGAGATACCATCTCAAACCTGTTAGAATGGCAATCATTAAAAAGTCAGGAAACAACAGGTGCTGGAGAGGATGTGGAGAAATAGCAACACTTTTACACTGCTGGTGGGAATGTAAACTAGTTCAACCATTATGGAAAACAGTATGGTGATTCCTCAAGGATCTAGAACTAGATGTACCATATGACCCAGCCATCCCACTACTGGGTATATACCCAAAGGATTATAAATCATGCTGCTATAAAGACACATGCACACGTATGTTTATTGCGGCACTATTCACAGTAGCAAAGACTTGGAATCAACCCAAATGTCCATCTGTGACAGACTGGATTAAGAAAATGTGGCACATATACACCACGGAATATTATGCAGCCATAAAAAAGGATGAGTTTGCGTCTTTTGTAGGGACATGGATGCAGCTGGAAACCATCATTCTTAGCGAACTATCACAAGAACAGAAAACCAAACACCGCACGTTCTCACTCATAGGTGGGAACTGAACAATGACATCACTTGGACTCGGGAAGGGGAACATCACACACCGGGGCCTATCATGGGGAGGGGAGAGGGGGGAGGGATTGCATTGGGAGTTATACCTGATATAAATGATGAATTGATGGGTGCTAACAAGTTGATGGGTGCAGCACACCAACATGGCACAAGTATACATATGTAACAAACCTGCACGTTATGCACATGTACCCTAGGACTTAAAGTATAATAATAATAATAAAAAAGAAAATACAGAAAATCCCCCTTTATGGGATGTCTTATAGAAAATAATCTCATTTTCTGAATATTGCAATTGACTTATGGACAGCGTCAACATTGCAGTTGTTGGTCATCTTTTGAATATTTTTGAGGTCTTCCATTTATAGCTGACTGTATTTGCCTGAAGTGCATTAAGGAAAACCCTCGGAAAAATTCTATAAATGAGATTTGAGACAACGCTATCATATAACAATTTTTTAATTAATTAATTAATTTATTTATTTTTCATAGGAAGTAGAGGACACATTTCAACTTTGGGTATTGTCTATTATCTTAGTTAGGTATGTAAAAGTCTATGCACTCCTTCCCAGATATAGGCTATGTGTTTGCCTAAGGGAGGAAAATATGTAACATCTGAAGTTCTTTACAGAGTCCCTTTGTCTAGAAATTATGTTTGTTTGCTTTATTTCCCCTAAAGAATTGGTGAGACACATGTCCCTTTGTATCTCAAATAAAGACAGAAATAAAATATGATTGGATGCTACTTATAAGCCACTTATTTCAGTTCTGACAGAAGGAAGAATAATGGTCAGAACACCTGCTCTTCTCCGTTGCTGAAAGTTTGACCTGGCAGTGGCTCGTTTTAGGATGTTAGACAATATCCTTATGTGTTCTCTGTCCCCAGCAAGGTACATACTCGGGATCAACAGCAGTTATGAAGATCAGTGAATACCACCTGAGATGAAAGCTTTCAGCAGAAAGGAGAATGTGTTGGCATTTTATGTGTTAGGAAATAAAAGCAGAGGGAAATCATGAAGCTGTCTCTGATATTCTCGAAGTTATACCTTATTGCAATTAAAATAAATCATAGGGTAATCTCAGACATAGAATATAGATAGCCCTAAATTCAGCTGGTCCTAAGACACATATACAGTCCGTTGTTTTTCCTTTTTCTCCTTTTACCTAGTATAAAATGTTAACTTCATAAGATTTTTTTATGTCAAGAAAAATATCATTTGCATTTTATTTCTATTTAAACAATATTTGTCTTTCTGATTTTCTAGAGCTTTTCCCAATTTAAGAGACTTCTGTTGAAGTTGCTATATATAATTGTACCTATTATTATTACCTTTGATAGTCATTAAAGTTGTTAACAAATATTGCTAATTCGTTGTCTTCTCTCCTTCTGGGCACAGGGTAGGATTTTACTTTTCCATCAGTGAATACTTCACTATGTGCCCTTTTCTTTCTATGATGCCAACTGGGAATAGAAGCTCCGTCAGCCTGGGCCGCAGAGGAAGTAAGATCGTTATGTAGAACAGAAGTCCAGCCAATTTACAATAGATGTAGCATAAAAAATATTCCTGTGTTGAGGTTTTTGAGTTTGTTATTGTAGCATATCCCAGCTATCCCGATTTATCTGTGGTCAGGACAGTTTTGAGACTCCTTCAAGCTTGTCGAAATCATTCTGTGATTTCAATTGAAATTCACTAGCACATGCAATTTGCATGGACAGAACAGAGGTTTACAATGTTCAAATGTTAGGCTTTTGTTTGTTTTGAGGCAGGGTTTCACTCTGTCACCCAGGCTGGAGTACAGTGTCACAATCATGCCTCACTGCAACCTTGAGCTCTCTGGACTCTGGAAATCCTCCCACCTCAGTCTCTTGAGTAGTTGGGACCACAGGTGTGCACCACGATACCCGGTTAATTTTTGTACTTTTTGTAGAGACAGAAATTTGCCACATTTCCCAAGCTCATCTTGAATTCCTGGGCTCAAGCTATCCTTGCGCCTTGGCCCCCAAAGTGTCAGGAGCGTAAACCACCACACCAAGGAAAATATTAGTTTTTCACTGTTAAATTACGTGATTACTTTTCTATCATGTCAAACATAACATAACTGAACTTTAAGTTTTCTTCAATTTTTTTTTTCACATAGGAATGAAATTTTCCAATAAAAATAATAATTTTCTATTTCATCAATACTCTTTATGAGTTGGTTGTTTTGGGGAAGACATACCTAGCAGTCTCCCCATCTTTTATGAACTTGTATTCTAAGTTATAATAAACACTAAAGGCACTCCAATTTTATGCATGCCTTGTTGACAACATGCATATTCTGCAAACATATTTTGCTTGTTAATGTGTAACAAACTGACACATGAATTTGAATTGCTCTTGACATTCTTCCGCCCACCATATAAAACATGTTCACAAATCAGCTGATGCATTTTAAAGTTTTTTAATGTTTTCATTTAGTGCCAGTTTTAGATTCTGAAAATGGTGTGTGATGGTTCTCAGATGAGCTCTAAAATAATACCTACATGGAATTTGGCATATTAGAATGATTAATTGATCATAATTACTTTCACTTTATATAGACAACTGATTGTGAGTTTTGATTGATTAGTCTAAAATGCAGATGTAGAACTTCAAATGTCTAAAACACTTGGTTTTCCCCATAATCTATTGGAAAGTCTTGCAAAAGCCAGGAGAGGGCTGCTGCCTGGTTTTCAAGGAGCAGATATTATGTTGATGAATTCACCAGAGTCCTTGAAACTGGTAAATAACCATTGAAAATCAGTTGATTTGTTTGTAATAAGCAAATTAACTGTTGCGTGGACCACAATATTGATGGAAGAACCATCTCATTCTGGGAAACAATAAACAAAAAGTAGATTTGTTTGTAAACATAGAATTAGAATAGGGACAGTTTGCTGTATGCTTTAAATGTGTAATGGCTTACAACTAATCCCAATTATTTTATTTACATAATGATAAAAATACTATTGCCAATTGGCCTTGCACACTAGAAAGCAGTTGACTTAATATTTACTTTGAATGTTTGCCTTCATGCTTCTCTTTTAGCATAGCTTATGCTACTACCAACTTCATTTTGATTGATAGCTACATTTTAAAAATATGTTCATATCAGGCCAGCATGGTGGCTCACACCTGTAATTCCAGCACTTTGGGAAGTCGAGGCAGGCAGATCATGAGGTCAAGAGATTGAGACCATTCTGGCCAACATGGTGAAACCCCATCTCTACTAAAAATACAAAAATTAGCTGGGCATGGTGGCATGCACCTATAGTCCCAGCTACTCGGGAAGCTGAGGCAGGAGAATCACAAATATACATATATATATATATATGTTCATGTCTTAAGCTTGGTTATAATGGGACTGACGGGTCTGAAAAAACTTCTTTTTTTTTTTTCTAAATGTAACATTGCTTATCTCTGTTTAATCTCCTCTGAGTGGATTTGACAGTGAGACTCCCCCAAGATATTTCCCTTATTTCCAGACTTCTGACTTATCTCATGTAAACATTCACTTACTGATAATAGTAGGTGTTGCCTGGGTAATAAAGACAATGGTCATATGTTCAATTTTCTTGATAGCTTTTTTTTTTATGTAAGCAAATTTCTAATAGTCCTGTGAAGCACTTGCCAATTGTAAAAAAATCATCCATCTGTGAATATTTGTTTTGTTTCTTTCATTTTTCCCCTTCATAATTTATTTTCACTTAGCACAGATGCTCTGTAAAGAATGATATGAATTCTTGGAGTTTTTGCAAAGAGGATGCTGTTTGAGGTCTACATCATCAAATGCTCATTGATTCCTGAAAGTATCATCGTCAACTCAGTCAGTAAATTTCACTTAAAAACATACAGAAAAGGCAATTTGACTTTGAGTTCCAGCGGAAAATGAACACCTATTAAAAAAATTGCCATCTACCATGAATGAAGTATTTTGTTTTATTTATTTATTTATTTATTTATTTATTTATTTATTTATTTATTTTGAGACGGAGTCTCCTGTTGCCCAGGCTGGAGTGCAGTGGCGATCTCGGCTCACTACAAGCTCCGCCTCCCGGGTTCAGGCCATTCTCCTGCCTCAGCCTGGGATGACAGGTGCCTGCCACCAGGCCCGGCTAATTTTTTTGTCTTTTTTAGTAGAGACAGGGTTTTGCCGTGTTAGTCAGGATGATCTCGATCTCCTGACCTCGTGATCCACCCGCCTCCGCCTCCCAAAGTGCTGGAATTACAGACGTGAGCCACTGTGCCCCGCCAGTATTTTGTTTTTAATCTGGTCTTTTTATAAGATTGTCTCTATTTCTAAGTTGTGATTATTCATTTTAAAAAAGTGTAGTTTGATTCTACATGAACACATTACTTTGAGTACGATACAAATTTTTGGAATTTCCCAATGTATTATTTGCTTTTTAAATTGTTCCTTTCAAAACAGTTAAAAAGAAGAGAACAAACAATTGTTCCTCCATATTCTTGGAATAGTTTATCTTGCAGAAGCTGTGATATAATCTTGTACTTCTTTTTTCTTTGGCATTCTGATATGATTATTCAACATTTTATATATGTTGGGCTTACAAAGAAATCTTTAGATGATCATACTGAGCTCTATATGACTTCCACTTTCTTTGAGCTTAAATATTAGGTAAATTCTCTTGTTGATTTTACCTTGATTTATATTTCTGAAGAATCCCATTTTTGCAAGAAATTAAAAGGTCAGAACAATAAATCAAAGAACTGCTACTAAAGTTAAACATAACACATATTATTTTTCCAGCAATGTAAAAAGGTGGCCTTTTCTAGTTATTCTGACAGATAGAGTTGAACGATCTCAAAAACTGATATTGAGGCTAAAATAGAATAATGCAAACATTGAAAATGCTTCATTCAAGAGCAGTAGCACTCTGACTCATGTAACATGCATGTATTGAGTTTCTCTACTGTGTAAACGGCAGAAAAGCAATACAGAACTGATCCCTAATGTACTACAAGTCACCTTGGTACAGAGGCATGGGATATACAGAAATCAGACGACAAAAAAAATCAACATGATAGTTCAATTGCATATTTGTATCTTTTATTTTTAGCAAATGAGAAGAACAAATAAAATTTCCAGAAGATCAGAGTAGCAAAGACACTTTTTGAAGGTAGTTATGCTTAGGTAAAAGTCATAGGCTGGCAGCTGTGACTGTCATTATTTAGTAGCATCCTAACAACAGAACCTGCCTTTTATTTAGCACCATGATGGTTTTCTAAGCAGGGTTCCTTCAGTCAGCCAGAAAAGTCACATCTCATTTGGTAAATACTAACAAAAGGGCTGCTCCCCAGGGCATCTGGTGGGGTACTTCCAAGATAGGCCGTGAATGACTATTTGTTTCATTGTTTTACAATAAAAGAGACCTTGGAAGATTGTAATTTTGAGAACATTGAGTGAAGTATGTGTTTTGTTCATTTGTTTGAAGAAATACTATTTCAGGTTATAGGAAAGAGTTGACTTTGTGTATTTTTTTTCATAGGTCACCAAAAAGTTGCTGGATGACAAAGAATAGCTGCCTAACAAGTCACATTTTGACAAAACTGAATGGTAATAAGATGAAAGGGAAAACGGATGCAATAAGATTCATTAGATTGAGCCATATGAAATTGCTGATATAGACCATATTTAACCTCAAAAGTAACCATTTAAAATTGAGCAACCAAATAATTAGAACTCATTTTGTCTCATTTTTGTCTGAAGCCTTCAAGACTGGTAGCAGTGCAACAGATGTCAATTCTCCCAATTCAACCCTTTCCAAGAAAAGTGTTAGCTCTTTTAACCAGGATGGGCTAAGAGATGGTTAAATTGATTTTGCCTGCAGTGATCACCCACCTCCAACCATAAAAGCATGGAGAAAGAAAATTGATGGAGAAGGCTTCTTTTAGAGAATGTGGGAGACAGTTGTGCGTTCTTTCTTCCAGGCGTAGGAGGAGAATGGATTCCTGCTACACCTTAAGTCAAGTGAAAAGAGTCATAAGGCATCCCCCATCTCAACCCACAGCCTGGAGGGAGCCTTCCTGGAAACATTTTGAAAGGAAATTAATCCAAAACAATTCTTGGGTGACAGTCTATCCAGGGCCTGAATTGTTGTGGGTTCCAAGTCTTAGAATCAGTCAGGCATCCTGTGCATTACAGTATATAGTAGGAGGCTGCAGCAAAGGAATCTAAAGACTCCCATAAACGCAGATAGTGAAAAAAATCAGGTTGGGATATATGCCAGTCTCACAGGACAAGGACATTAATTCACAAGTTATTCAATACTGCTGTTTCTCTTTAATCTCTCTCCTTGAGTCCTGTCTTAGAGAGAGCGCATACTTGAATCTGTGGCTAATTATATAATGTAAAAGCACAAAAATAATGACACAACATAAGCTGGGTTGCCTTGCCTAGGCTAAGGTTCTCTTTCATAACCTCTTGCTTTTGCTGTCTTATTTTTCTCTCACTATTACCTCTTTTATTTTTGTATTTGATTCTGAGCTACTTACTAAGTCACCCCTTCCTATGGGAAGTTTAGATTCCAAGGCATGGAATGAGATTGCCACTTCTCTGTTCAGGCTATTAGATTTCTACCAGCTCTCCAAGCCTTGCTTAAGTGTCTCCCCTTTCACCCTTACTCTAGGAATTCCCGTTCTCCCACTAAACAACTCACCCCACTACCACTTCTCTTTTCCCCCAAGGTTCCTCTATGGACAAAGGAACTCCTTATCTTCAGAAAGCTTTATATTGCCCAGGCTTAAGTAAAACAAAATACTCATTAATTGTGATGACCTTTAGGAGTGGCAGCAAGGGATATCCAGTAAACTTAATAAAGGTAATATTTAGATGGTTCCTCAATGTATATAGATTCCATATCAGTGCAGTTCCACATAGTAAGCACAAAATATTTTTTGTCTCTTCAGATCTGGTGGCAATACCTCACACAAGCCCTTTGACTTTGCTTCTGAGTTATTTATTACTGTGACTGATTCTGCACATAATTTTGGATGCCATCTTTCCCATGATTCTTAGTTGTCACCATTGCAACACATCTGAAAATGCTCTATGTTGAATTCTACTAAAAACAGATATAGAAAACATACTCACATGCATACAGCAAATTGCTTAAAAATTCAAGAGAATATGGTCTCATGGCTAAACATCTGGCTTATTGATGGGAAAAAGGCAAGGAAACAACCAACTACTTTTATGAATAAAAGGATTATAACAGAAGATACCTTTAGAACATTTTTTTTCCACTAAATGATAATGCTGTCAACAATTCACTCATGTACATAGAAAAGAATGTTCATGGATGGAGACACCTGCTACTCCAAGAGCTGAGGGTACCTGTGTCTTGGCTCATCTGTAACCCATTCCCAACACTAAAGTCTGGATGCTATGTCTTAGGGATTATTACCAGGATTGGCTTCATTTAAAGTTTCTAAAAGAAACCTGAAAGATGAAGTGCCCCATAAAATCTTCAAGTTCACAGATGACACTAAGCTTCTCTGGGTAATTAAATGTCAAGCTGATAAGAATAAACTGCTGAAAAATCTTTCTTGCTTGTGTATGAGGTCAGGACACAGAAGATGAACAGCACTATGGGAGTGTGAATATGGTAGAATAAGAAAAAATAACCATATTTATATCATGATGACTCTTGAGCATCAGTGATGACACATAATAAAGATTTGTGAGTCATTATTATCGTCTCTTTCTGGAGAGCTCCACCTGAAGTCTGTGATGGCAAACACAGTTGCTATTATTCTGTGAATCATCAGAGATGCTGCTGCAAATGAAGCAGAAACATCAGTAATTCAAACACTTTCATAGTTGTTACTTTGTTTAATTCTCAAAACAATACTGTAAGATGATTTCTAGTGCCTTTTACAAATGAGGAAAGTGAGAGTTACGAAGTGACTTATCCTTGCATCAAAGCATAGGACTCTGCAATTGGTTCTGGTTGCTGTACCAAAAGAAAATGAATTGAAAAATATTCATAAATGGACATATAAGTAAGGACAAGAACCAAAGAGAGGAAGAGAGTTTTAGAAGAGCATATACTTTATCCTTTTTTAAAAAGAAGAAATCCTTGATCTGGAAAAAAATGATTTGAATACTGAATGTAATATGGCTTGAATAAAGTTCTAGAATTCTAGATTTAATTAGGAAATACCTGATGCTTAAAAAGTATATATTTGTTTGCAAGGGCTGCCTTAACAAAGTACCACAATCTCAATGGCTTAAACAACAGAAATTTATTGTCTTACAGTTTTAGAGACTAGAAGTTCAAAGTCAAGGTATTTGTAGGAGTGGTTCCTTTTGAAGGTGATGAGGAAAAGAGATGTTATCTCTTTGAATTATAGAGACACATTTTCTCCTTGTGTCTCTTCACAATATTTTCCCTCTATACATATTTGTGTCTAGATTTCTGTTTTCTATAAGGACACCAGTCATACTGAACCAGAGCCCTCCCTAATGATGTTATCTAAACTAATTATATCTGCAATGACCCTGTTTCCAAATAAGGTCATTCTGAGGTGTTAGGGGTTGGGACTTCAACATATGAAGTTTGAGGAGACACAGTTCAACCGTAACAAATGGCAAGAAAGCACGACAGAGTGGGTAATGCATTCATGAAAGTTATCAGTATGAGTAAGAACAAGACCTAAAGGCTTTATATGCAAGTGAAAAATAAAGCATTGAGAGAACAATAAGCTAATAAAGAGATGTGAATGTTTATGGGAGGAGAGTGTGCGTTGGTCTTAGCGTTATAATCTTGTAGGGTTGTGGACAACCATAGAGATCACTGTGTTTTTGCACAGTCGAGCCATATCTGGGAGAAAGTCTGTGCTCTTCTCTCCTTGCCTAACAACAACACAACTAATTGATTTCGTCTAATATGATATTTGTATTGAAATTCATTTCTGCCAGTTATGTATGTTTTTATTTTTATTTATTGTTATTTTTGTGGAAATGGGTTCTCCCTGTGTTGCCCTGGTTGGTTTTGAACTGCTGAGCTCAAGCAAACCTCCCGTCTTGGCCTCTCAAAGTCCTGGAGTTAAAGATGGGAGCTGTCTGCCTGACCATTATGCCAGTTATTAATATTTTTGTCCCAGAAAAAGATTAAACCCCAAATATGTAAAAATATGGCTCACCACAAAACCTAAATAATCTCAACTCTTCGATTTTATAGTGAAAACTTCACACTTGGCTTTTTCTTTCAGATAAAATAAAAGCAAAAACACTTTAGACAAGTTTACACTAGATACTTTGGTAGTGATAGTTTCTAAAATGACCCTCAATCACATTTCTCCATGAAATTGAAGAAATATTTCAATTAAATTTTATTTTATTTGGGTTATAGTCGGCCCCATACTGCAATGTCACATATTATATATGCTATGAAGGCCTGAGAGATGTTTTAAGGTATGTAACATATCAAGGAAATTACGACTAATCTTTACTGTCTATAAGAGATAAAGACAAAATAAATTTGTATATATTTGTTACTGCGTCCATCCTCTCCGGATGTATCTTTAGTTAAAAATGTCCCTCAATTTAGTCTTGATTGTAATGACACCTTATGCATAGGCCCGCATTATGACTATTTTTTATTTAGGTTATTGACCATGAATTTATGGCTCATAAGATGTCTCCACAATTATTTTCATTTTATGCTAATCCTCTGAGTCCATAGAAAAATAGAACTGGTCATTTCCTTCTCTCACACTTGAGTTTTCTGGCTTGTCTCTAGAGTGCCAAATAGCTGGAGGTTGATTGACAGCTTTGGCAATGTCAATGCAAACACCAGGCAAATCTAACTAGTGGCAGAGGATTGATCAATACAGTACTGGTACCCACAGACTTCTTGTCAATGGCTTACCTAAATTGACTTCTGCTTTGCAGAGTGGGAAGAACATTGAAATGCAGACACCTGTTTGCAATGCCCTTTAAAAGATAAGTGATTACTTGAGACTAGGCACTGAATGTAATTTGTATTTGGCCTAAAATACATGAATCCAAGAGCAGGAAACAGAGAGAATTGCTGTGGGCAAGGAGCGGTGGTACAGACTGCTCTACCAAAGGTCAGGGTAGAAGGGACTTTACCTTCATGTTAAGATGATAGGAAAGCTTTCTTTTAGATATTTAAAGGAGGAAATATAAGAATAAGACTTCTTTTTTTAACTTTCTATTTTTAATTTTTTTGGGTACATAGTAGGTGCATATATTTACAGGGTACATGACATATTTTGATATAGGCATGTAATGGGTAATAATCACATCATGAAAAATGGGGTATCCATTCCCTCAAGCATATATCCTTTTTGTTAAAAACAATCCAATTGTACTCTTTTAGTTATATAAAAAATATACAATTAAATTATTATTAACTGTAGTTACCACATGGTGCTATCAAATACTAGGTCTTATTATTTTTTTCTAACTATTATTTTTGTACCCAGTAGCCATTCCCATCTCCCCCAGGCCTACTACCTTCTCATTAGTCTTCCCAGCCTCTGGTAACCATCCTTCTACTTTCTGTCTCCATGAATTAAACTGTTTAAATCTTTACCTCTCACAAATAAGTGAGAACACATGAAATTTGTCTTTCCGTGCCTGGCTTATTTCAAATAACATAATGACCTCCAGCTTCATCCACGTTGCAAATGGCAGAATCTCATTCTTTTTTATGGCTGAGTAGTACTTCACTGTGTATATGTCCCATGTTATCTTCATCCATTCATCTTTTGATGGACATTAGGTTGCTTTCAAATCTTGGCCATTGTGAAAAACGCTGCAACAAACATGTTATCTCTTCAATATACCAATTTTCTTTCTTTGGGGTATATATCCAACATTAAGATTGCTGGATCATATGGTAGCTCTACTTTTAGTTTCTATAAGGAACCCCTTAATTGTTATCCATAGTGGTTGTACTCATTTACATTCCCACCAACAGCGTATCAGCATTCCCTTTGCTCCACATCATGGTCAGCATTTGTTATTCTTTCGATAAAAGCCATTTTAAATGGGTAAGATGTCTTATTGTTGTTTTCGTTTGCATTTCTCTGATAATTAATGATGTTGAGTATCTTTTCTTATGCCTGTTGGCCATTTGTATGTCTTCTTTTGAGAAATGTCCATTCAAACATTTTGCCAATTTTTAATTGGATTATTAGATTTTTTCTTATTGAGTTGTTTGAGATTCTTATAAATTCTATTTATTAATCTCCTGTCAGATGGATAGTTTGCAAGTATTTTTTCCTCATTCTGTGGGTCATCTCTTCAGTGTTTTTGTTTCATACTGTACATAAGCTTTTTAACTTGATATGATCCTGTTCATCTATTTTTGCCTTGGTTGCCTGTGCTTGTGGAGTATTATTCAAGGAATCTTTCTGAGCCCAGTGTTCTAGAGAGTTTCCTTGATGTTTTCTTGTAGTAGCTTCACAATTTGAGGTCTTAGATTTAAGTCCTTAACCCATTTTGATTTGTTTTTTGTACATGATGAGAGATAGGAGTCTTGTTTCATTCTTCTGCATATAGATATCCCATTTTCCCAGCATCATTTATTAAAAAGACTGTATTTTCCCCAGTGCATCTTCCTGGCACTTTTGTCAAAAATGAATTCACTGTAGATGTGTAGATTTGTTTCTGAGTTCTGTATTCTGTTTTATTAGTCTATATTTCTGTTTTTATGCCAGTACCATGCAATTTTGGTTACTATGGTTTTATAGTATAATTTGAAGTCAGGTAATATGATTTTTCCAGTTATTTTTGCTATATCTTTAGATTTTCTGGGTCTTTTGTGGTTCCATACAAATTTTAGAATTATTTTTCCCATTTCTGTGAAGAATGTCATGGTATTTTGATGGGGATTTCATTAAATCTGTAAATTGCTTTAAGTAGTATGGACATTTTAACAATGCTGATTCTTTAAATCTATGAACATGGAATATCTTTCCATTTCTTGTGTCCTCTTTAATTTCTTTCATGAATATTTTATAGTTTTCATTGTAGCGGTCTTTCACTTTTTTGGTTAAGATAATCCTAGGTATTTAGTTTTACATATAGCTATTGTAAATAGAATTACTTTTTAAATTTATTTTTCAGATTGTTCACTGTTGGTATACATTGATTTTGTATCCTGCAAATTTACTGATTTGTTTGTTAGTTCTAAACAGTTTTTTGGTGGAGTCCTTAGATTTTTCTAAATATAAGATTATATCATCTGTAAGCAATGATAATTTCACCACCTTCATTCCAATTTGGATGTGCTGTATTTCTTTCTCTTATCTGATTTATGTAGCTAGGACTTCCAATACTATGTTGAATGACAGTGGTGAAAGTGGGCATCCTTGTCATGTTCCAGGCCTTAGAGGAAAACCTTTCTGTTTTTCCCCATTCAGTATGATACTAATTATGTTCCTGTCATATATGGCATTTATTTTGTTGGATATGTTTCTTCAATATCCATTTTTTATAGGGTTTTGTCATAAAGCAATGTTAAATTTTATGAAATGCTTTTCCAGCATCAATTGAAATGATTGTATGGTTTTTGTCCTTCATTCTCTTGATGTGATGTATGTATCATATTGATTGATTTGCATATGTTGAACCATCCTTGCATTCCTGGGATAAATCTCACTTGGTCGTGAGGAATGATCCTTTCAATGTATTGTTGCATTCAGTTTGCTAGCATTTTGCTGAGGATTTTTGCATCAATATTCATGAAGTTATTCACGTATAGTTTCCTTTTTTGAGGTGTCTTTGTCTGGTTTCTGTGTCAGGATAACACTGACCTCATAGAATATGTTTATAAGTATTCGCCTTTTTTTTTTTGGAATAGTTTAAGTAGGATTGTTATTAGTTCTTTAAATGTTTGGTAGAATTTAGCAGTGAAGCCATCACGTCCCAGGCTTTTCTCCATTGGACGACTGTTTATTATGGCTTTGGTCTCATTACTTGTTATTGGTCTGTTCAGGTTTTGGATTTCTTCCTAGTTCAATATTGGTAGGCTGTGTGTGCCTAGGAATTTATCCACTTCCTCTAGATTTTCCAATTTATTGGCAATATCAATAGTTTCTCATAGTAGCCTGTAGTAATTCTTTGAATTTCTGCAGTATCAGTTCTAATGTCTTCTTTTTCATCTCTGATTTTATTTATTTGGTTCGTCTTCCCCTTTTTTTTCTTTGTTAGTCTGGAAAATAATCAATTCTGTTTATTTTTACTAAAAAAAACCCAAACTTTTTGTTTCATTGAGCTTTCATATTGTTTTCTTCATTTCAAATTCATTTATTTCCTCTCTAATCTTTATTATTTCCTCCACTAATTTTGGATTTGGTTTGCTCTTTTCAAGTTCTTTAAGATGAATTATTAGGTTATGTATCTGAAGTTTTTCTTCTTTTGTGATGTTGGCAGTTACAGCTATACATTTTTCTCTTAGTACTGCTTTCATTGTATCCCATAGGTTTTGGTATGTTGTGTGTCTATTATCATATGTTTTAAGAAATGTTTCAATATCTTTCATGTATTTATTTATTTATTTATTCATTTATTCATTTATTTATTTAGATGGAGTCTCACTCTGTCTCCCAGGCTGGAGTGCAGTGGCATGATCTTGGCTCTCTGCAACCTCTGCTTCCCAGGTCCAAGTGATTCTCCTGCCTCAGCCTCCCAAGTAGCTGGGACTACAGGCATGCACCACCACACCTGGCTAATTTTTTGTATTTTTAGTAGAGACAGAGTTTTACCGTGTTGGCCAGGATGGTCTTGAACTCCTGACCTCAAGTTATCTGCCTGCCTTGGCTTCCCAGATTGTTGGGATTACAGGTGTGAGCCAACATATTGGGACTTCAATTTCCTTCTTAATTTATTTATTGACCTACTGGATATTCAGAAGCATACTGTTCCATTTTTTTACAAAATTCCTGTTATTGACTTCTGTTGTGGTCAGAGAAGATGCTTGATATTTTTTTCATGTTTTGAATGTTGTAAGACTTGTTTTGTGACCTAAAATATTGTCTATTCTTGAGAATAATTCATGAGCTGAGGAGAAGAATGTGTATATTGCAGCTGTTGGATTAAATGAGTAAATATCTATTAGATCCATTTGTTCTACAGTGTAGATTAAGCTTAATGTTTCTTTTTCAATCGTTTGTCTGGGAAATGTGCCCAATACTGAAAGTGAGGTGTTGAAGTTTGCAGCTATTACTGTATTGGTGCTTATCTCTCTCTTTAGCTCTAACAACATTTGCTTTATTTATCTGGGTGCTCCAGTGTTAAGGGGAGATATATACACACACACACACACACACACACACACACATATACATTTATAATCATTATATTCTCTTGCTGAATTGACTCCTTTATCATTATATAATGATATATATATAATATCATGATATTTTTATTATACCTTCTTTGTCCCTTTTTACAGTTTTTGTCTTGAAATCTATTTTATCTGAAAAGTATAGCTACTCCCACTCTTTTATGGTTTCCATTGGCATGGAATATCCTTCTCCATCTCGTTATTTTCAGTCTATGTGTATCTTTATAGGAAGAAACACACTTCCAAGAAGTGTGTCATAAACACAGATCATTGGGTCTTGTTTTTTCTTCCATTCAGTCACTCTATGTCTTTTTGTTGGACAGTTCAGTCTCTTTACATTTAATGTTATTATTGATAAGTAGAGACATACTTCTGACATTTTGTTATTTATTTTCATCTATCTGGTTGTCTTATCCATATTCAAAGACCCTTGTGATTATACCAACCATGTAAATATCCTAGGATAACTTCCTTATCTTAAGGTCAGCTGATTAGTAAACTTATTTCCATCTGCCACCTTAATTCCCACTTGCCAGGCAACCAACATATTCGCAGATTCTGGGGAGCTGGATATGGACGTCTTTGGAAAGCCATTATTCTATTCACTACCGTGACTCTCTCCTTTCCTGAGCCTAGAAGTTTTATTCAGGAGAACCTGTAATCACTCTTCTCATATTTCAAATGCCAACATCTTGGTTTTATTTAGTATAACAATTGCCCATCTAATAAAATCCAGTGTCCTATTCTCCATGCCAGTACAGAAGCATAATGTGGCACTGTTCCAGTCAATGAATTACAAAGGAAACACCATTTAATATTCCTTCGAGAAATTTTGCTTTCCTTTTAATAAGTGTCACCCCTTTCTCTCTGCAGCATTACTTTAGAGTCTAGATGAAGTATAGTCACCTTATGACTGAGAATGATAGGAATGAATACATCAAAATTTCTGCATTAAGGATAAGAAGTAAAAATAAGCAAAGAGCCTTGGTCACTGATGACATTGTTTAGTTGCTGTATTGTATCAGTTTAAGGCTTGTCTGTGGTCTTCCTGTACTTGTGAAATAAATAATACATACTTAAGTCATTACAGTAGGATATTTAGTTGCTGGTTGCCAAATGAAATCTTACTTACTAGCCTACATGAGAGCAAGAATCTTCTCTATCTTGCTTACCCCTTTGCTTCTGAAGCCCAGGGCAGAGGAGAACATACATTAGGTACTTAATAAATGTTGGTTAAAATTCTCTAGAGATGTTCACTTTTGGCCTATATTTAAATGATAAGTCAAAATTAACCAGTTTAAGAAAGGAGGGCATGTAAATCATCCCAAAGAGTACTTGTGTGTCCTAATGTGACAGTAAGCTTGTTGTATTCAGGAAACTAACAGAAAATGGTATGGGTGTGAAATGAGCAGGAAAGGGAGCTAGATAAGCACGGTGAGATCAGCTGGCAGTAAGATCATGCACTGAAGGTCAGGTTAATTTTTTTTTTTTTTTTAATTCTAAGAGCGTCGATCAGTGAAGGACAAATTTTAGTTGAGGTTATCATATTTATATGTTTGAAAGCTCATTTAGGATGCCATGAGAAGAAAGGTGGGTGGTTAGCTCAAGAGAGATTAGGAGGGTATGAAAATCCTCTAAGTGAGAGATGATGAGAACATTATGTGGTATGGTGATCCTGGAAATGGAGAGAAATAGATGGACTGGAGAGACATTAGAAGTTCAGATCACAGGACTTGGCATTTGACTAGATGTTGGGGCAGGAGAGGAAAGAGGTTGTGTTAATTCTGGTCTCTGGCAGTATATGCAGGGAGGATCTGTGACAGGAATATCCTGGCATTTCTCTGCTGGAGATAACTTTCTCAGAATTCTTTGTTGAATGTTCCAAGTTAGTAAGTGCAGCACTATGACATAAACTTGTAAATGCTTCAGAGTCCAGGATGAGGTACAAGTGATGATGAGTGACTGGAGATAAAGCTGCCCAGATACAGGGCTTGGCTGACAATCAGGGCTATGCAAAGCACTATAATCCACCTAACAGAATTTGTTTATTTTTTTATTATCTGCTTATTGAGGGCACTGTTTTAGGAGCTATGTACATGAAGACAAATACCCTGATTTCAATAACCTCAGAATCTAGTGAAGAGTTTCTCACGTGATTCCTGAATGGGTCACAGGCCAGCTGAGCTAAAGACCTGTGCTAGATCTCAGGACAGCCCAAGCAACCTCTTCAACTTAAACCAGTGTGAGGTGCACATGTAGTGTAATTTCTACATGTATTCTGTGGAAGATTTTGGAGTTCACTAGTCCTGGAGACAAGATAGACAAATAAAGATAGACAAATAAAGATAATAGTAATAATAACAATATGATATAATGATGTAGTAAGAAAATATAAGGTAATAAAAAATACCAAGGAGATAGCTTAGGTGACATTTTAAAAGTAAGTACTCTTCATGAAGCTTGAAGAATTGATACCCATTCTTTAGGAGCTTCAAACCTGAAGATTCTTTTAGAGTTTGAATTGTAAGATTCCTCATTTGTTTTTCCTGTAACTACTTTTGCAGGCAAGATGACATGAGACATTTTCAATCATATTTCATCGGCTGATGAATTTTAAATATACAGTAGTCAGAGAGCAGATGACAGTGTAATGATGTGTCTCTGTACCATTTCTCCCTCTGGGTAAGAAGCGAATATGGAGAGGTGATATAGCTTCTCGTTAAGTTGAACTTGGGCAGTTCCCGAAGTGATATCATGCTCTTTCAATTATTTACTTTCTTCTGCTTATAGTATAAGCTATAGTTATCTGGAAGGCTTCCAATGCTTTTAAGCAAAAAGTGATCATTTTATATCTCCTAAAACTATGTATTTGCCTGTGAAATTGTTTTTCTCCACAAATTTGCTTGTCTATCGAATAGCATTATGTTTTAGTTTTTTGTGGATAAGCACTTTATTAAATCTACATGTTTATATTGTTTTGCTCTTTGTTTTTAGTTCAAGGAAGAATTTGGAAGGTTAAGTAAAAGGGCTGTTGGTTAAATCCAGCTGTACTGCTACTGCTCCAGTACAACTGTTCCACGAAACTTTCAGTAGATTCCAAGGAGTTTTAATTGTGATTTAGAGCTGAATTAAAATAAATAAGAGGATCTTCTGAAGTGATTGTAACAACTGAACTTGAAACTTGGCCTAGAAACTCATTTGGTTTATTGAGTCACTAAAGATTATAGTGAATATGAAACTATTTAAAATATAATCAATTATACCTCATTACTGCATCAGATTGTGATTAAAATAACATCCAGATATGTTGACCTGTTCTCAAACTACTTGAAATCTGTGGTGTCAGCCACTGGGAACAATGTCAAACTCTGTCACTACCTTTTTCTTTCTTTTCTTTCTCTTTTTTTTTTTTTTTTTTTTGAGACAGAGTCTCGCTCTGTTGTCCAGGCTGGAGTGCCTCCCGGAATCTAGCAATTCTCCTGCCTCAAGCTTCCCGAGTAACTGGGACTACAGGTGCACGCCACCACGCCTGGCTAATTTTTTGTGTTTTAGTAGAGATGGGGTTTCACCGTGTTGCCCAGGCTGACCTCCAACTCCTGAGCTTAGGCAATCCACCTACCTCAGCCTCCCAAAGTGCTAGTATTACAGGCGTGAACCACCGTGCTCACTACCTTTTTCAGTGCACAGATGTATTATGAATCTTGTGAGACCCATCATGAAGATTCAGCCTCGGCCTCAAAGCCTATGTCTAAGCTCTGTCTATCCTTCCTCAGAGTGCTTACATCGCAAATGAAGCTTTTTTAGAATTTTAGCATTTAACAGAAAAACATTCTTCCATTTCATAAATGCACTATGTAGGCTGTTACACACAAGCACAATGAAAGGGCTGCTACCCACACCGGCCCACTGTTACAATCAAGCTTTTTGTGATAAGAGTGTTTTAAACCATCTTGACAAATGCTTATAATTATAATAGTTATCATGTGGAACACTCAGTATCCTCCAAGGGATCTTAAGTAGATGATAGAATCTTCATTTTAAAATAGTTTATCAGCCAGCAGATTTCCATTCTTATGTATGCAAAGTGCATTTTAGATACATAAAACCACAATAAATGCTCTCTTAACTATGTCAACCGTTTTAGTAATCAAGCCCCTTTCTTTCAAAAGTATTTAAGCTATCTCATTAAGTATACTTCTAGAGGATATAATGACATTCCTCCACATAAGCAAGGAGAATGCCTTGCATTTGTATTCTCTCTTATCAGACTCCAGAGTTTTAGCAGTTAGGTCACTGGGATAATTAGGACGCCAGAGCTCCTCATCTCCTTTTGCCTACCTGTCAACTCTAATGGCTGGCAAAAAGATAATTTGCCAAATTGAAAAAGTTGCTATGAGGCTGGAGGTAAGCGTAGGACAAAGTAAGCAAATTTACAACCTGTCACTTTTAAAGACTCTGAGGAATAATTTATGAGCTCTTGAAGCCAATGTCAGTTTCATGGCCCAGAAAACATGGACATTTCTTATATAAGTCTCAAAACACTTATCTGATAATTTTAAAATATGGGAAAGTTTGACCAGAATGTTCCACTAAAGCTCTCGAGCAGTGTCAGAGGGAGATGGGCACGCAGTGTGCAGGCACTTTTCAGTTCTCAGCATGGGCATATTTCAAATTAACCATAGGTTGCATGTCCAGTTTATCTTTTACTTAAATTTCAGAGCTTAAAGGTCCAAAACTCTCTTTCATATATTTTGATTTTCCCACTACATTTACTATAACAGGCAATAAATGTGAGGTATCTGTTTTTTCTAGAATCAGACTTCTTACTTTATTTTGACTTTGTGAGTCAATATTTAACCCCATCCTCTACTCAGATATCTTTCACATACAGATCTGTAGTAGAAGATGAAATCAAATGTTGATTTAAAAAGTCAAAATGAAGCAATAATGTTTTTTATGTATGTGCATATATGTATATACACACACACACATATATATTTATGTATATAAAATTCTTTCATAAATATGAAGAAATGGATATAGGTTTAAATAATAAAAATGTTAAATTGCTTGATCATTTTTATTTTTAATAAAATACCTAAACACGGTGAGAGAAAGATGCGCTTAGCGTCTAAGGTCTAAGGCTTCCTTTTTGGTATTTCATTCTGATGCTCTGACGTTCAAAAATCAATGTTAAACTATTAAGCTTGCAATGATGTAACCTTAGAAGTTTACGAATTAAACTACTAAGTAGTTTAACCACTACTTAGTAGTTAAATTCTAGTAGAATTTAAGTACTGTAAAGAGAGCTGCCCCCTCACATCGACTCTTTCCCCTTCTGTGTTTGCGTCTTTCAAGGAGTGTGCTTATTTACTGAAAATAGTAGTGTCGGAGCCATAAATCCATATGACTAGTTTGCTTTTCACAATCTGAGAAAATGACAAAATTGAAGGCAAATGAATCGGGTGGTACTGAGATGCTGATGGTGTTTGTAAAACCACAAACGTTTTTTATTTTTAATAATGTATGGGCAGATATTTGATGTCAGGGCCACTGGAAGATTAATATATCTTCATTGAGATCAGTTTTTATCCTATGTGAATGATCAAACTAAGAACATTAGAAGCTTCATGTAAGAAGCTTCTTTGTACTTTAGTGTGGTGTAAAGTCATGGAATGGGTTAGCATTTATCCTCATGCTTTAGTAATGGAATATTCCATGCAGTTTTCTTTCTATATAAACTTATTTTTTAAATTCCAGTGTTCACCTTTAAAGTCTTACTGTGCTGCGTGATTCCTCTGGGTGGAACACACTTTGGTCTTTTTGTTTTATTGCACGGGGGATATCAGCAGACCACAACTCTCCCCAATCCCAAAGAAGGCTGCTTTTTGCGTATGTGGGGGCAGGTATTGGGGAAGTGAGCATTAAAATCCTCAACACAACTGTACTTGATATCACTGACATGGCTTAACTACTGTCAGTATTACCATCCCTGTTAAGCACTATTGATTCCCCATTGGCAGGTTCCCTATCTCCTCTGTTTGTTCCTTGGCCCCTATACTCTGCTAAGCCTGTTTACTTCCATTAGATTCATTTAATAGAATTAAATTTCTCCTTGTAATTTTAAAAATTCTAGCCATCAGGGCTGCCCTAGAACTGACAGCAAAGTTTCCTATGACCATATGTATGCTTGGAAGGAAATAGACAACACAACAGTGGGAAATAGTGTGCCTCTGTGTGGTTGGCATCACAGGCTCACTGTGATCAGAATTGAAAAGTGTGTCAGCATTTGTCCTCATTCGGTTGCTCAGCATAGTGCTTCTGACAGGCAATGCTTCATCATGGAAGCAGATTTGAAGAGGACTTGTGTAATATGCTGTACTTCCATAAATCAAAAAATTGGGCTGCCCAAGTCCTCCTATTTGGGAATAAATTGAATTGAAAATGAAATGCCTAGTAATGAACACTTAGCTGAAAAGGTTAGCAACTGGGACAGAGAGTGGGAGATGAGAGAATGAGGACTGGGTGATTTATTAAATTGACACAATCCCTAATTTTGCAATTTAACACCATTTTCTTTGTTCTGCCCTCAGTAGAGATGACGAACAGCTGGTCAGTATTACCTATGTAAGAATCTATCATTTTCTTGAATGCCATTAATAAATTTCCTCACAGCCTTAAAAAAGACCAATTCCTTTAATCTTTCAAAAATGCTAAATCAAAACTTCATTTATTTCACCAGCCCAGGAATTGAAAATGTTATCTGAGGATGGTTTGCTTCTTAGGCTGAAGCTTAGAACAGAACTTTCTCAACTAAATAACAAAACAATTTGTCGTCCAATGGGAATGGAAATGAAAAAGCCAGGAATTCCAAGCAAGCTGTTAAGCCTAGTGGGACATGAAGGAAGGCAATCCACTGGACCTCATTAGAAGAATAAGAATTCTAGTCAACCCAGGCTTATGGGGGATGGCTACTGAATAGCTATTCAGATCCAGAGCCACTGTGGATGGATTATCATGTTGCCACCAAGCAACTGAGTTTGTGGATTTTTTTTTTTTTACATTTCTATACTATTAATACGAAGCAGCTATTAACATGATTTGGCTATGCTTTATCTGCTGCAGCTTTTGTGATTCACTGAACAACTGCTTTTACATTTGCTACTACTAAAATGTCCAAAGGGTTTGTGATTGGCTGATAAAATTTTGTAGGCTATTGACCAGATTATATGCTCTCTATCCTTTATTCAGGTAAAGGATCCATCCTTGGTTCCATCAGTAATGGGAAGATCAGGTGGGACAAAAGATCACCAATATGAAGAGCTGCCTGGGACTCTTTTTGCAGTGTGGGGTTGACAGCTAGTCAGACACTTTTTCAGTCTATCTAATAGTGTTGGTGTAGATGATTGATAATAGGAAAGAATGCTTTTCTCTGTTGCCTTTCTATCTAAACACATGCTTAGGATTACAAATGCCTTTCTCCATGCCGATGGTCACTACACAACCAAAAAATACTGAAATGCTAGAGACTGGGATCCTTGGTAAGTTATGTTTCTACATGAATCTCATCTTTCCATTTATTTCATTTTATTGTAATTTAATTTTTAATTGGGAAGCAATAATTGTACATATTCATGAAGTACTTAATGATGTTTTGATACATATAATGTATAGGGATCAGATCAGGATAATTAGAATATCCATCATCTCAAACATTTATTATTTCTTTGTATTAGGAACATTCAGTATCCTCCTTTGAGCTATTTGAAACTATGTATTAAATAATATATTATTATTAACTATAATGATCCTACTATGGTGTAGAACACTAGAATTTATCCGCATCTAGATGTAATTTTGTATCTTTAACGTATCTCTTTCTATCCACCTTTCCCCCTAGCCTTCCCAGTCCTTACTATCCTCCCTTCTACTTTTTACATCTATGATAACATTTTGTTTCTTAGTTTCCACATGTGAGTGAGAATGTGCAGTGTTTAACTTCCCATTCCTGGTTTATTTCACTTAAAATAATGCTATCCATTTTGCCATGAATGACAAGATTTCATTTTTTTTAATAGCTGAATAGAATTTCATTGTGTATATATACCACATTTTCTTTACCCATTCATTTGTTGTTGGACACTTAGGCTGATTCTATGTCTCGGCTATTTGGAATAGTGCTGCCATAAACATGGGATGCAGGTGTCTCTTCAATATGCTGATTCCTTTCATTTGGATAAATGCCCAGTACTGGGATTGCTGGATCATATGATAGTTCTATTTGTAGTTTTTGTTTTGTTTTGTTTTGAGGAACTCCCATACTGTTTTCCATAACAGCTGTACTAAGTTACATTCCCACCCACACTGTGTGTTTCCTTTACTCCATATCTTTGTAAGCATTTGTTACTTTTTGATAATAGCCATCCTAACTGGTGTGAGATGATACTTCATTGTGGTATTGATTTGTATTTCCCTGATGTTGAGCCTTTTAAAATGTATTTATTGGCCATTTGTATGCCTTCTTTTGAAAAATGTTTGCTTAGATCATTTAGTCATTTTAATCAGATTTTTTAGTTGCTGTTGTTGCTGTTGTGATATTTGATTATTGTATATTCTGAACATTAATCCCCTATTCCATGAGTATTTGCAAATATTTTCTCCAGTTCCACAGATTGTCTTTTCATCCTGTTGATTATTTCCTTTGCTGTGCAGAAACTTTGCAGTTTGGTTCTTTTTGTTTTTGTTGCTTATGCTTTTGAGGTCTTATTTATCAAACCTTTCGTCAGTCCAATGTTCTGATGCTTTTCCCCTGTGCTTTCTTCTAGCGGTTTTATAGTTTTGGGTCTTACATTGAAGTCTTTGTTTCATTTTGATTTGATTTTTGTGTAGAGTGAGTAACAAGGGTCTAGTTTCATCCTTGAGCATATGGATAGCCAGTTTTTCCAGCAACATTTACTGAAGAAACTGCCATTTCCCCAATGAGTGTTCTTGGCACCTTTTCTTAATCAGAGATCAGTTGACTATAAATATATGGATTAATTTCTGGTTTCTCAGTTTGGTGACATTGGTCTATCTGTCTCTTTTTAGCCTAGCACCAGGAGGTTTTAGTTACTACAGCTTTGTAGTATATTTTGAAGTCTGGTAGTGTTATGTCTCCAGCTTGTTCTTTTTGCTTAGGACTTTGGCTATTCAGGGTTTTGTTTTGTTTTGTTTTGTGTGGTTCCATACAAATTTTAAATATTTTTCTCCCTATTTCTGTGAAGAATGTTTGTATTTTGATAGGGATTACACTGAATCTGTATATTGTTTTCGGTAATATTGCCATTTTAACAATATTAATTCTTCAGACTTCAGCATGGGATGTCTTTCTATTTGTATCTTTTCTCAATACCTTTCATCAGTGCTTTATGGTTTTCCTTGTAGAGGTCTTTCAGCTCCTTGGTTAAATTTATTCTGAGGTATTACTTTTTATATAGCTATTGTATATGGAATTCCTTTGTTGATTTATTTCTTAGCTAGTTTGTCGTTTGTGTATAGAAATGTTATTTTTTGCATATTGATTTTGTATTGTGCAACTTTATGGATTTTAAGTGTTTTCTGGTAGCGTCATTAATTATATCATCTGTAACAGGGACCATTCGTCTTCCTCCTTTCTGACAAAGATTCTCTTTATTTCATTATCTTGCTTAACTTTTCTGGCAAGGACTACTGATACTGTGTTTAATAAGAACAGTGAGAAGGGGCATCTTTCTGATGACAAGCTTTCATTTGAGACGTGTTAGGTGTCCTAACATGTGATCAGTCCTGGAGAATGTTCCATGTGCTAATGAAAAGAATGTGTATTCTGCAACTGTTGGGTGAAATATCCTATAAATGCATATTAGGGCTATTTGGTCTATAGTGCATTTGTCTGCTTAATAATGTGCCATAAATCCTAAAGGTTTTCTTTGGTCATTTGTATTCTTTCTTCCTTTTCTTTTATTTACCTGCAAAAGATTTATCTTCAAGTTCAGAATTTTTTTCTTCTGCTTGGTCAAGTCTGTTGCTGAGTCCCTTGATTGTATTTTTTTTATTTCATTCATTGAATTATTTAACGCTAAGATTTCTGTTCAGTTTTTTCTATGGCAACTCTTTAATTTCTCATTCAAATCATGAATTGTTCTCCTGATTTCATGGAATTGTTTATCAGTATTCTCTTATATCTCATTGAGTTTCTTTAAGATTATTATCTTAAATTATTTTTCTGGCATTTCATGTACTGCTTTATGATTGAGGTCTGTTACTAGAGAATTAGTGTTTTCCTTTGAAGGTGTTGTGTTTCCCTGATTTTTCGTGTTAAAGATGTCCTACATTAATTTCTATGTATCTTTTAGGAAAGTCTCCTCTTCCAATTTTATGGAGAGGATTTCATAGGGAAAGACTTATTCATATGAATGGGTCTTGGGGTGTCTATTTGGTGGGATGCACTGGCTTTGCTTCCAGGTGGATGCAGTAGTGTAGTCTCTCTCTCTCTCTCTCTCTCTCTCTCTGTGTGTGTGTGTGTATGTGTTTAAATCTGTAATACACATTAATGGCATTTGAGAGTTTCTCAGTGGAATAGACTGAGAGAGTCTGTAGCAGTAGTGGTATGACCTTAGGCTCACTGGGTTATTTCTCAGGTCAGGGGCATGTGTATGCACATGATAGGTTGACCAACATGGGGTCTGGCTTGTAAGGTTAGGGTCACAGGGCTATTACTGTGACCTGGAGCATAGGCACATGGTTATTCAGCTGACCTAAGGGTTTATATATTTTGGGCAGCCTACGGGGCTACTTCTTAGGCTTGGAATGGCAGAATGAGGCTTCTTGACTGGCTTGGGGACATATTTGGCAGAAGGGCCAATGGGGCTGTTTTCAGGCCCAGGCCTAAAGTGCAAGGCTGCTCATCTGGCCTGGGGGATGTATCTGCCAAGTGTGGCCTACTAAGAAACGAAACTGTTGCTCAGGTCTGGGACATGGGCTCTTTGATGCTTGTCAGTCTTCTTGGCATCCCTGTCAAGGATGGCCTGCAGGGCTGTTTCTTACTCCCTGATTGCAGACACAGGGTTGTTATGCAGGCCGATGCGTGGGCACATCTGTGGGGGCAGGGGTGCTTGAGGACTATTTCTTAGGCCCTGAGTATTGGCATGTAGCCCTTCTGCTGACCTGGGTGTGTACCACTGCTCAGATGTCTCCCCCACTTTGGGGAGGGTTTGCAGTGGTTTGATCAGGGTGGGGCTGCCAGACTGTTCCTTTGGCTAGAAGTGCATTGGGTGGATGAGGAGTGGGACTGGCTTTCCTGCTGTGCAGGACCAGAGTCACAGCTGAAGCTGAGTCCAGGATTCACACAGCTGGGGCTGTGGCATTCAGCCACCCATGTGAGCTTGGTGGAATGGAGATGGAGTTCCAGTGCTGGAGAAAGGCAGTGGCTTTTGATCGCAGAGGAAGGCACACTCCAGAGGTGGCTCTGGTCTCAAGATTGCACTAGGCTGCAGCAACTTTGCTCACTGAGGATAGGTGTGGGGAGTGGATACCTTGTGCTCCTAATCTGGGCCAAAGCAGCTGAATGAGTTTCCAGCAACTCTCCAAACAGGGCTCAGAATTTGTGAAGACTATAGGATTCTCCTGTTGTAAAGACTATAGATGTTTATGGTGGCAATAGTGGCTGGTGGGGATCTTCTGTTTACCTTTTCCCCTGCAATGGGAAATTCCTCCTGACTCCAGGCAGATGTATCTAGGTCGGGGGATGGGATTGCGGAAGCCAGAGATCTCCACACTGCCTCCTAGACCTCCAGCCACCACAGGTGTGTCTCCACTCCCCCACTGCACTCCAGCACTTTCCCTTCGACACTCTAGTCAAATTTTAGCTGTTTATTGGTTGCCTTGGTCTTTTATTATTGTTGTTGGGGAGGCAAATGCTAGGCAGCTGTAGTCAACCATCTGGCTGATGTCATTCCTCATCTTCTCATTTTTATTATTATATTTATTTATTGCTTTCAGAGACAGAGTCTTGCTCTGTCATCCAGACTGGAGTGCAGTGATACAGTCATCGCCCACTGCAACCTTAAACTCCTGGGCTCCAGCCATCGTCCAACTTCTGCCTCCCAAGGTTCAGGGATTACAGATGTGAGCTGCCCTGCCTGGCCCCCATTTTTAATAACTCTTGTGACTTCTGAGTCACATATCATGAGTTTTATTCACTTTGTAACATTTCTCAATTTACTTCATGGAGATGTGTTTCAGTTTTCTCTCTCTTCTGGGATCAATTTCAGCAATTAGTGTTTTTCAAAAAATATTCTACTTTACCTGAATTTTAAATGTTTGTATATAGAGTTTTGTAAAGTCTTCTACTATACTGATTTGCCACTCATCTCAGATTTAATCAATTTATTTTTTATAAATTTATTTTTACCTTGTTTTTCTTAAATTTTGCTTCTCAATTTATTCAATTGAAAGCTGAGCTCATTGGTTTTCCTTTAATTTATGAACGATATTCCTAAACATTTATGAATTTGTGAAAAAGAATTTGTTAAAATTACAGCCATTGTCTTGTAGCGTTCATAATGTATTGTTAAATGAGAAAAGCAGGCTTAAAAGTTGAATGTTTAAAGTCATTAATTCTGTTACTTGCCATTAAAATGTCAGTCCTAACTGAATACTAATCTGATATTGCTCACAAACTTCATGAGATGAACAGTGTACAATTAATATGCATGGGATTCCTTTAGCAACAATGTCAGATACCATCAAGCATGTCCTCCTGATTTGGGGTTATCTGTTTTCCAGATACTTGCAATTCAAAAAAATAAAATTTCACAGAATCTTGCAAAAAAAAAAAAAAAGAAAATGGACATTAGATAAAAACTAAGGAATTATGAATAAAGTATGGACTTCAGTTAATAACAATTAAACATTTGTGAAGGTGAGGCTGTGAGTTAGGCCACTTACTCACTCACACTACTACTTGTTTTAAGTAAGCAGAAAATGTGAAGCATGTGCTTCATCATGTCTTTTGTAATACACTGGGAAGAACTAATAACCTGGTTATAATGCTCTTCTACCTAACCATCATTCTTGAAAGTAATTCTGAGACACTCTTAACTTCAGATCACCGTTAGATAACAATTATATCATCTTGTTTAATTGTGAATGATTGCAGAATCACAGAATACAGCATTAGGGAGCAGACTTTGGAACATAAGGGGATTTTCCTCCAGAATTAAACTATGCTAGAGCTGTGTGGCAGGTTTTAAGCTCTGCTCTTCAGTCAAAGTAGATATGGAATCTGGATTTTATCTGCAGATTAAATATTTCCTTTCCTACTCATGGCTGGAGGTTTGTTCAGAAATTTGATGATTTAAGACTTCAGATAAGCCAAAGTGAACTGATTATCAAATCCAAGCTGTGCATCAGCTCTAGTTGGTAGCTGTGGGATTGAAAATGAAAATACAGCACTGAATATTTTGTTTATAGATGATAATGCCCGAGAAACAAAATATATTTCATTATTAGAACTACAACATACAGAACTTTATCCTTATTTTTTGCATTTCCCTCATTGGAGATCAGTAACAATCTTCTGACAATAACCTGTGGACCAAAATTAGAACAGCATTGAAATGGAGGAAATTACACAGTGGAAAATACAGAACTGAAAGCTAAAAGGTAACTAGCTGCCTCTGTCACATTCCACAGTTTCATATCTGCAGAAAGTAAAGATAATTAATATTCTGAACTTGAACATGTACTTGCACTTTATTACCCATTTAATTACAGATCCTTTTGTGTATATGCTATTAGGCAGAACACTAGAGAGGAGAGGTTGGTGCCCCCAGACCAAAATATTTCTAGCAACTTTTTGTAGTAGCTGTTATCATACATATTTCATGAATGAGAAAATATAAGGTTCCTAGAGAATAAATTACTTGGTTAAGATTATACAGATTAAATGGCAGCACTGAAATTTCCTTCATGAATGTCTCTGATACTAGTTCTCATGCTTTACCAACAATTAAATGATTTAGCTCAAGATTAATTACATGAATTAGTTTCCTACTGATGTCGTAACAAGTGGCCACAAACTGAGCAGTGTAAAATAATACCAAATTATCTTGTAGTTCTAGAGGTCAGAAGGCCAAAACCAGTTTCAGTGAGATGAATTCAAGATGTCGGCAGGGCTTCTTCCATTCTAGAGGCTCTAGGGAAGAATCCATTCCCCTTTGTAGCTTCTGGAGGCTCCTTGCATTTCTCGATTGGCAGCCCCATTCTCCATCTTCAAAGCCAACAGTGTAACATCTTTCAATCTATCTCTCTCTCACTCTTATCCTCTTGCTTCCATCAAAGACCCTTGTGATTGCGTTGGGTTTACCCATCTCAAAGTCTCTAACTTAGTCGCTTCTTCAAAGTCCTTTATGCCACGTAAGGTAACACATTCACAGCTTTCAGAGATTAGGATGTGGATATCCTTGGGAAACTATTATTCAGACTACAGTACTACAATATTTCTCTTGAAATGCATATTTCAATAACATATTCTAAATTATTCTAGTGTATCTTTTGGGGAAACAGAACATATTTACTTCTTATTTGGGGGTATTAAAACTCTACACAATATTACAGAAAATGAATAACCCATATTTTTAATAAAAATAGGTGGACTTGGCACATATTTTCTATATCCATACAACAGAAAGAGAGGTGATATATTTCAAAAGGGACAAAGGAGACAGAACAGAGCCTTATTAGAATAACATACAAGGATTATGATTGAACCAACTTAACAATGTAAATTTTGATTGTCCTGGAGAAGGTTAAACCTGAGGCTCGGCAGTATTGAGTAACTTATGTGTATTCTGTCTTCTCCCTACATGGGATGAACGTTTATTCCAGCCACATTCATGAAAAATAAATGGGTTGTTTGACTTGACAAAGCAGTGTACCATCTGAGGAGGAGAAAAGATGGGATTTCAAGTGACAATGTAATGGTGTGGGCCCAGTTATTTTCTACGAAATTTAAAAGAAGGGATGTGGCTGTTCTGAGAATCTCTGAAAAGTGGATGCAGTGGATGGCCTGACATGAATAATGGCACCATATATTTTGATGGACTATGCACTTTTACTTGTAGTTCTGCATGGTATTTTCTTGCCTTCCAACTTCATGACTCTAATAAGGGGGTTACCACGTCATCATTTTGGAGTCATAATACCAATTTTCTTTATTATTTTAATTAAAAGGTAATATGAAATATCTACAGGACAGTTTTCATTTGAATTTCTGTGGCATTCTTTGCAATGAAGAATGAATCCCCAATATTCTCTGTTACATTGGAAAATCTTAATACTATCTTGAGACAAGACGAGAAAGAAGCCGATGTGAAAGCTCTTAGAAAAGCACTGTCAAACTGAACTTTCTAGGAGGCCAGAGATATTCATTAATCTGTATTTCCCAATGCAGTAGTCACTAGCCATAGGTAGTTATTGGGTGTTTGAAATGCGACTAGCGTGACAGAGGAACTGAATTTTTATAATATATTTAATTTTAATTAAATGTAAGTAGTCACATTTGGCTAGTGCCTATCATATTGGACAGAACAAATTTAGAAGACACTTTGTACAGGATCAAGTCTTTGAGAAGAATGTCTCTGCACAGGTGTAAATCGATATCAAACAAGTTCGTAGCAGCTGGAGCATCAGGCAAGTTGGGAACCTAACACCACCCAAAGATAATCTCAAAGTTGCTGGGGCAGCTCAGAGCTAAGGTAACAACACATCTGTACCTCATTATCTGTCGAGGAGACTCACGTTAACACACTTGGAAGCAATAAAATCACTTGTAAAGGTAGGGCTGTTGCATGACTTTCATGGATCTTAGGTACTTTGGCTTTGTGGACCCATTTCTCTATACAAAGTATTAAAAATTATATTTTATATTTATATGTCTATAAAGATAAATATAATTTTGAACACAAAATGTTTATACTTTTCTTCCAATTTTAAAATGAAATATTTTCATAGACCCCACAATGTTTTTTGGGCTACAGGGACTCCACCTCTCTGCATGGGTAAGCTGGCCTTACATAAAGGAGAATTTAGTAACCAAGATCCAAGCTAATTGGTTAGTATATAAATCAAAAGACTTCGATTGATCTAAATTAAAATAAAGATTTGATTATAATTTACTGGATCATTAATAAATTATTTAAATTAAATTCTTACATTTCAGATGTTTCTTTCCATTTTTATGTACATAAAGACTTATGAAAAAGTTCTGTTTTAAACATAGAATTTGAGAAAGAAAATTTCAAGCTTACTTTGCATATTCTAAGGATAAGTGAGAATTGTCACTTCTGTCTAGAAGAGTGGGATATTTTGATTAGTTGATCAAAGCATGTTGGCCTTGGAGATATAGTCACTAAAAGGCTGAGATTGTTTGTGCCTTTCAGTATGGACTTGGAATTATACAAGAACTTGGGTTTGAGCATTTGCCATATCTGGTGTCAAATCTCCATCCTTGCTTAGTAGACAGTATGCCCAGTGGCTGAACATGCATCCTTTAAAATATCACCACCTGGTCCAGAATCTGGAATTTCTTTTGCTTCCTAGCTGTGTGAACTGGAGACCAGTCGCTCACTCACTCTGAGACTCAGTTCCTTTGTATGTAAAATAGGAACAATGGTTGTGAAGATTGTTCTGAAGATTAATGAGAGGATTCATGTAAGTTATTTGTGACATAGTGGGTATTCCATAAATATTAGTAATTATTAGAAATTGACTAAGATTTACATTGAGTAAGATTATTACACTGAATAAGATTTTTTTTTAACCCTGAGCTTCAGTTTTTCTCATCTTAAGTAAGAATCTGTTCAATCAGCAGATACTCATCTGGCTCCGGAGCTGTGCGGCAAAAGACCTGTGACTACAGCAGAGCGTAGAATTCAGGGAGTTAATAACACCTACCTGCAGAATGTATGTGAAAATTTAATGGGACAATGTATAATTGAAGTGCTTGCTTGTTAGACTTCCTGGCATACTTTATTCACTAAATAAATGTTAATTTCTTTCCTTTCTTTTTAGTTGGTGGAAAAATCTTACCTCTCTTTCTTATAAAGTTTAAATGTACACTTTGGGAGGTTGGGGTGGGTGGATCACTTGAGGTTAGGAGTTTGAGACCAGCCTGGCTAACATGGGGAAACTGTGTCTTTACTAAAACTATAAAAATTAGTTGAGTGTGGTGCAGGCACTTGTAATCCCAGCTACTCAGGAGACTGAGGCAGGAGAATCTCTTGAACCCGAGGGGCGGAGTTTGCAGTGAGCTGAGATTGTGCCACTGTCCTCCAGCCTGGGCAACTTTCAATAATATAATAGCTTGGCTAACAGGAAAATCATTTGTTTTCTTGTTACTTTAATATAAACGGTATGTGTTGATGGTATGTGGTTTATTACAGCAATCACATACATAATGCTAAATTATTTTGAATTAGATTGGTGTTACAAAAAATAAAAATAAATGACAGAAATTCTTATCAAGTATCATAACTATATATGTGGTTATTCTACAGTATTGAGTTTCATTAAGAACCTTAAATGCCCAAGAATAGCTTTTGGCATTTCAGTTATTACAAACCATACAGCTGCTCAATAGCAAATGAAAGACAATCACAGATTGAAAGAGACTCATCTAGGAGACATTTAAATGAAGCGTTTTATTAATAATAAAAGGGGAATACGCTTTGATTCATTGTTCCTCAACTTCTGCTACCTCTCTTCCACTCTCTGTCCTTTGAGAGGGGCTGAGGGTTGATCCAAATGGGAATTACCTAATTATGGGGACAAAATTCCTTATGGCTCAGAATTGCAACAGGGACTGAGTTCATAAAAGACAAATGCTAGGATGAGAATGTGAAAAAAACAGAACTCCAACCAGAAAGAGTAGATCCAAATACAGGGGAGCCAGGGTACCCTTAGACAGGTATGTAATGATGTGGGAGTACCCAATGTTTATGAGCAATATCTGTTCTGATAGGTTGGGGCTCATGCTGTATCAGTTGCTAAAAATCTTGAATAGTTACTTAAAATTTATATATTTCTAGAAAACAAATCATACATTGTGCCAAATATCAAATGGATGTAGGAGGAGGGAAGCAGGATGACAATAGTATTTAGAACTAACATATTAAAATCAGAGAAACCAGAACTGGTAAAATTGAGCTTAGAAGCAAATCAATGAAGGGGACAGACCTTACATTATGGCTTTGCATACTATGTATCATTTGAAATTGGTCCTTTGTGGTCACATTTGGAAAGGGAATGATTAGGTAGGTTGACCTAACCTAAAGTATAGGTGGCAAAATATTATTAACATAAGTTATTTCTAATTTATACTTAATTATAAATGTTTCTATGCTTCTGGAATCTGGAGAATTATTTCTTAGATTGTTTCCACCATTAAAAAAATTTCAAACTCATTCTATACACTTCAAATGAAAATAGTACTATGATTTGTATTGAGACTTTAGGAAAGGTTGTATTACCATACAGAGGTTTCTTTTATTTTCAACCATGATTGAATTTACTTTATTAAATTGTATAAGCTTTCTGATCTTTTAGTAAATTCCTAAAATGTACTTAGATCATGTCAGCATTTTTCCTTGAGAACTTACGCGTTTCTAATATCCTGGCACCTCCCAGGGAAGATGAATAGCTCTGTGTGGGATGAGATAATGATAGTGGGTTCAAACTTCAATCATCTTGAAAGGTTCTGGACATCTATTTGCAAACTAATGCTAGTATTTTAAAACACTTAATAATAATAACAACAACAACTGGAAGCATCTTGATGAATTCTAGTTCTGCAGTATGCATTGTCGAATGACTCAAACTTCTGAGAGATTGGAATATTTTTAAGAAATAGAAAAAAACAAGATAAAAGATATAAACCAAAAAGTACCGGCCTTTACTACTATGTGAGTAATTTGTAAAACATGTGAAACTTGCTGCCTCTAAGTGCAATCCATAAACCTAATACTTATAAAAATAAATATAGTAATATGCTTTTAACTGACATATCCCTTTTATAAACCTGAATCACTCACGGTTAAAAGAAGCTCCAAATGCATTTCAAAAATAGTGAAAATAGTCTGTAGTAACCACTCTTAGATTTATAGGACAGCTTGTCTAAGTGATTTCAAGTTGGTGTGTTTCCAACTGTGTTCTTTTATTATCACTTTAGTCTCATTTACATTTTAAAGACCTACTACTGATGATGCTTGGTCATTATGTACAATTGATGAGAAAGACATGCAAGTAGTCAGTCATTCAGGTCAGAGATATACAAACCTCACTTCCAAAACGTCACTGTGGGCTTCCTCTTTGTTTCACCTTTGTGTTTCTTCTGGCTTTCACTTCTTACAGCAGTTAATGCCACCATTGAAACTAGCATTTTATTTTACATATAGATGACCGTGGAGTTATGAGAGTACTACCATACAACCTCTCGTTACGCACACCCCAGTGCAGTTTATGAACGCCAACGGCACTGCATCTGAGCCGCCTGTCAGCCCCCACTTCTTGCAGATGCCTCAGCAGATCCAGGGCAGGCACTGATGGGCAGGCTGCCAGCAGTAGTGAGTCAGCTGGCGGGGTGTGCGATTGTACTTAGTGCGGGTACGTGTTTTGATACTGCTCTTCACTTCTTCTGTACTTTCTTCAATTTTTAAAATAAAATTTCTCTACTTCATGCCTTAGAAAAGGAGATAGAATGCACGAATGGCAAATCACACAAAAGTGAAGAAAAAGCTCACTTCAGATACAGAGGCTGGAATAAAGCTGAATGAACTAAATTCCAAGTTGAAATTGTCTCCTTTGGGTCTGAGTATAATTTGTTAGAACAAGGGAAAATGTTTGAATAAAAAAATGTTAAATCAATCCAATCAATGGTGGCATGAAAATGCTTTGTCTGCATGATGAGGTGGGAACACGTGCAACTCTGTGCATGCCTGCTCAGAGAATACATATGCTGATAAAATTTAAAGTCTAAACCAAACAATGAATTTTAGGAAAGGTGCTTGAGACAAAGGAATGAATGGTTTGATTACTTGCAAAAAAGAAATTGTTGGCCTAGCACCAACATTTAAGGGAAAGCTTGAAACATGGCTATAGAAGTAGCCAAGACATTTTCAGAAAATTTTGTTTGGATAATTAAAAGGGAAGGCAGGTATTTGCAATTTACATTTAAAATTGATGAAACAAGACTTTTAAGAAAGCCAGTACACTGGCAATACTGCATTCTTGAGGAAGGAAGGGCATACTTCTGGTTACAGAGCAGATAAGCAAATGTGTTCTTTTTTTTTTTTTTTTTTTTTACAGGAGTTAGCAATGAATGCTTTATTGAAAGCAAGAGCATTGGATTATGAAAAGAGTCTCAAGAAAGAGATGTCATTTTTGCTCTCTACTGTATCCTAAATGCCTCTACCAGTGCTCAACATGAAGTAGGTGCTCAATAAATACTCACTGAATAAATATTTGAAGAAGCCTCAGCTTGTCTGGTCTATATACAAAAACAAAAACAAAAAAACATCGTGTAGCTTTTGCAGCATGTCAGGTGGCTATATTGCATGTCTGTAAAATATGTATTTGTTTTTATTTTTGTTCCACTAATTTTATAATCTTTTTTGGTATCTCTTGGTTTGTATAAAATGTCTTTTCAGAAATTAAACCTGAGTTCATAATACAGCATCTACAGGAACAAAAATGGAATCAACTTACGAAAGTTGGACCCATAACTTTCCTTCAGGAACCAATTAAATTGGTCAATAGTTATTTACCTTTTCTCTTTATTCTCCTTCTTTTTCCCAGGGACTTCCTAATAACCTTCTTTATATTTTAACATTTAAAAAATTTTCCATTCCAGTTTTCTTTATATCATTCAATTTGTTAGCTGACACTTAACTAAACATTCCCTCCCTAACAAAAACACACAAAATGCCCTAATGATATTTAGAATGCAATAATGGTCCTGAAGATAAACTAGCATATCCTGGTATACGGAGTGAAGTTACATAAAAGAAAAAACAATTTCCCTCTCTCAGAATACCTTTGAAAATCATAGATACCTTCGACTCTCCAGGATGTTTCAGTTTTACTTTTTCTTCCTCTTCTCCTCAAACCTCTCTGCTAGCACTGACATTGAAAATACATTTTTAAAGCTACTACTAAAACGTTGCATTTCTGGGTTTCATTTAGTTTTATTATTACAACTGCATATGAATCCATTTTAAAATTGGGAAGCTGCAGTAATTCAGCTACCTGGTTAAATGTATTTTGTATCATAGCCAAGAAACCTAACCATTTGTAGTATTTTCTAAGGGATAAATGAGGTTTGGATCATAGCCTGTTTATAAATAGTGGTGCTGCCAGTCCACTAATAAGAATGGGGCTTGTACCAGGAATCACACAGAAACATTAGGTGGAAAATTGTAAACCGGATGACTTTTACTATGCTGACCTTCATGGATAGAGAGGTCTTTATTGCTCCCTAGCCCTGTCACTGTTATTCTCAGTTAATTTTAAAACATTTTGCCCATTTTCTTGATTCCTGAAACTCTAGAATTTCAGAAATATCAAAATACATAGATCTCTTTGCTTCAGGCTCATAGAGCTTTACACTACAAAAAGTCTGTCAAGTTTGGTAAAGTTAGATATTTCATTTTATTACCAAGTAATATATTCTCCTTACTTGCTGAATTAAGACTATAATTTTCATCTTTTTAACAAGAAGAAATATCCCATGATTTGAGGGAGAAAACAAATAGGAAACAAACCTTTAAGTGAAGAAAAAAAAAACAGCAACAGAAGAGCCCAAATTCTCATCAGAAAATCACCAATATTAACTTGGATTTGATAAGTCAATAAAAGAGAATATACATCTAAATTTCCTTACCTTAATTATGTTTCATCCTTTACATTTTTTCATAAGCTGAGAAATCACTGAATCATACATGACCACACTTTATACTGCCCAGCTTTTATAAACAAATTGGAAGAAAATCTGGGCCTAACTCAGAGAAATAACTGTGTGAATACTGAATTCAAATTACCAATGTCTAGTGTTTTAGACTTTTATGCTCTGTCATTTCCATTCACACAGATAATCAATAGACTTCTATGGTGTGAAAGTGATATAATTATTTTGAAATGATTACGTTTTCTTTAAAATATCAAGATGTTGACACACAAAACAGGCTTCTTTTTCATCTCACTGAAACATGGCAGTCCTAACCTGTCTTGTTTTTCCTTCAATCACTTTCTTGAACAAAAGCTTCACTTTCTTGAAAAAAGGATTAGAGATCCCCGTTTTTGTGTGTTCCATGTGTTTATGTCCTTAATGGTAGTCAACCATATAAATGATAACACAAACTTCCTTTTGAGAGGCCTTTCATCTCTGAAAGCATCTTACTGTAGACAGCATTGTTAATTTTCTTATTGGCATTAAGGCATAAACCTAGTGAAAGAGCAGCATCAGAGTACATTTGCATTTAATGACTATACCGGGAATTTACAGTTCTGGGCTAAACAGTGCTTTCTCCACTTTGGTGACTCAGGGTGGTTTAATTTTTAAAGCACTAATAACACTGATAGACAAAGGGCAGTAGTTTCACTGTTTTATTTTCCTAAGGTAGTTCAAAGTGGATTTCACTGGCTTAGCAGTGATTCTTGCTGAGACCTGGAAGTTTAACTGGCTGTAAGGTCGCTAGGAGCCAGAAGGTGATGTGGTTGTCAAAAGCAACTGTGTTTTGGAACAGGTTAATAGAGCAAGCACACAAGTCACTGCACTGGGCTGATCAGACTGTTGGATTGTTGGATTAGATGGCAGACCACTGAAAAAAAGGTGTTGGCGAACTGCAACGTCTTCAGAAGACATTTAGGAATCTGGAATGCATGACGCAATGGGAAGCATTTCTTCAGTGGGTTACTTTACAGTATATAATCCCAAATCCCTGTGAAGTGGGGAGAGAAAATATCCGCATTCTTTTAAAAATATGCTTTGTTTGCTGATTTAGTTGCTGTTTAAAACAATTTGAATGTATCACTTGTATACCACACACTGCTGAGAAGGCTTTATAAGAGTTGATATGCTCCCCGGGAGCAGTTGCTCACTCCCGTAATCCCAACAGTCTGGGATGCCAAGATGGGCAGATCACCTGAGGTCAAGAGTTTGAGACCAGCCTGACCAACATGGAGAAACCCCGTCTCTACTAAAAATACAAAATTAGCCAGGCATGGTGGCACATGCCTGTAATCCCAGCTATGTGAGAGGCTGAGGCAGGAGAATTGCTTGAACCCGGGAGGCAGAGGGCAGATGCTCCAGTGAGCTGAGATGACGCCATTGCACTCTAGCCTGGGCAACAAGGGTGAAACTGTCTCAAAAATAAAAAATAAAAAATAAAACATAAAACATAAAAATAAAAGAGTTGACATGCTCAACATTGTGACCTTCTTTACACTTAGAAAAACATCTGATCTGCTAAGTGTTACTCCCAAGCAACATTTTGACGCTGCCCTAGAAACTTTCCTCAAGGCCTGGAGGAATGGAAAGACCAATGTGGAGGCCTTTTTTTTTTTTTTTTTTTTTTTCCCCAAAAATACTAAACTTTACATGGAAAAGCATATGGAATTCTACTATCTGCATAAACTCCATGAATGCCTACAAGTACTGCTCAAACCAGAAGGTGTAGAGTAAGAGTTCCTACGTGGAACAAGAGAGAAACTTTTGATATTTTTCTATATCATGTTATAATTTATTGTATTTCTTGTGATTGCTATTATTTTTCTGTGATGTATATCAAGTTTCAACATTGCTGGGGCTAGGGAAAGGAGTCTGTATAATCTTTAGACAATGAAAAAAATTTCTTTCAAGTTTTAAAAAAAATCCACTTCAAGTCTTTTTTGCTTCTCATTTTTATCAAGTTAAATTTTCACCTGACACAGTGACATATGGTGACTTGATATAAAGTACTCATAATATAGTTTCAATTATCCTCAAAAAGTCTGTGTTTCTTGAATATTAAAGAGTATTTTTACAGCATTTTATAAATCAGAATGACTTGATTGGACAGTGTAATTCTTGAGACTATATTTAGTACATTTCTACCAATACATAGGACCTCATTTCTGATAAAAAATAATTTAAAAAAAAAAACCTAAGAATGTAGACAGTACTTTTGGATATACTTCTAATGAACTGGCATCTTCAGGTTATAGTTTAAATGTTATCTTTTTGTAAGCATATTTTTTGTTAGTTGGAAAAATATTCAGGCTATTAATGTATTACCTTCAGAAAGATGAAGTTGGCAAATATTTTTGATAATTCAAAACACTTAGTGGAGCATCAAATTAATATTTTCATGGCTTATAAAGGAAGCACAGCGAGTGCAAAGTAAAATTATTTTACCTAATGACAATACAGAATGATATTTCTTTTGATTAAATATTAATCCTTTTTCATTTGATAGTTTGGAACAAGTGGGCAGGGATTTTTGCATTCCTTAGTAACTCAGGCCTGATGAAATAAATTTTCTTATGCTAAAATATAATCTAATTCTTTAACACTATATGTAGTTGTGCTATATTTCCAAAAAGGCTAATGAAGCCAAACAGAATCCTCATTTTTCCACAATTTTCAGAATGAAATGGGAGAAAATAATATATGCCATAGTTAAAACAGTAAGTATAAAACATGTACCACAATGTAAAAATATACCTAACTCAATAAGCTAACATAAAGGAGAAAAATAGCTTATGAATTACATTAAGCCACACATGTGCTAGTTATAAATATTAATATGTAAATATTGAAAGGAAACTTATCTTTGGGAATCCAAACATAATATTTATTTATTGGCATTGGAACACTGAAACAAACTGTAGTAAAGAAACTGGGAAAAACGTTTATTCATGTATGTATATACACAGTGACCAATAATGGATCACTAAATTGATTTTTTCTTTGCTGTAGTTTTAGGATCACAGTGGGATAATGGGTTCACAATCAGTAACTGGGGCGTAGCCCTGAGTAATTCACCTAATAGCATTACCTTAGTAAATCCTTGCAGTTCAGGGTCTGATCACTCCAGTGCATCACCAGAAGTTGGTCAGTTAGTTACTAAGTGACTCTAGGAGACTTATATTACCAAATTCAAAAGGGAAATGATCTGTTCACTGAGTAGCCTAGTCACTAAATTAAAATGAGAAATACAATTGTCATAGATATCAGAGGAACTAGTGTTGCTGTAGAAAGCCACGAAGGAAACCAAATTAAAATCAGAATGTTGCTTGGTGAGCAATGAGTCAAAACAAGATGAACTTGTTGCATGATTGAAATAGCTAAAGTGTCATCTTGTAATAACCTAATACATCTGCTGTCATCATTGGGACTTGGCTGCCATAGGAGTTACATAGTTGAGCTTGATATATTAATGCCAACAACATTTTGCATAGTAGCCAGTTCGTAAACTGGAAGCCACTCTGCTTCCTAGGAGTGGTTTTTTCCTTTGGTTTTATTGCATGTCCTATGAACTGATTTTATCAGATTAAGTCATAAAATTTTCTAGGGTCTTCCTGATACTCAGGAGCACAGCACAGTGAAAAGGACACTGACACTGGGGAGAGACCACTATGTGTTTGAATGCTGATTCTGCAACTTACTATCTCAGTTGTTTAATCTCCTCAAGGTCAACTGTTCACATTTGTAAAATGGGAATGATAGCATTTTTTAGGATTAAATATCATCAGAATCAGTTCAATAAACAGTAGACAGTGTTGTGTAGTGTTTGTGAGTATTGGGTTTGGAATCAAACCTGTTGTTGGCCCAAAATCTACCACTAGTTTTCTTCTCTAAGCCTCATTTTATTTATCTGTAAAATGTAAATAAAAATTCTACTTATAGATTACTTTCAGGATTAAATGAAATAAACATCATTTAACAGTTTCTGGCAGTTAATGTGGGCTCAATAAATGATATCTGTCTATCTATCTATCTATCTATCTATCTATCTATCTATCTATCTATCGTCGATCTACCTACCTACCTACCTATCTATAATCTATCACTGTATCAGTATTCCTTCCATTGCTTAGAATTAACACTCTGTAGAGAATATGTCTGGAACCATGATTAACTAGAAAATAATATTCAAAACTTTTCCTAATTTATGGGATCATCTTTGGTTTAACGAATTTTCACTGTTCTTGTCATTCATTCAGATGCTAGCTAGTTTAGGGTTGATGGAATGATTACAATTGAAATTTATGGGTCATTATGAGAAGATTCAATCACCTTTCTTTGTAGAGCACAGCATCAGAACTGCCTCTGAAAAACTGGGGCTTCCAAGGAGGCAAAGGCTTCACTCTTTGTAGACTTCAGAATTGTCCCTCTCATTACAGCTGCAGTCATTCTGGATGAGAGAATCTTCCATCTTGTTTCCAGGATTATTTTCTTTTCTTTGATTTGAAAATGATGCTCTTTCACAACAAGATTCTGGCTGTAATTTCCCTGGATCAACCAGAAAACATTTCAAAAGAAAAAAATAGAAATTTTATGAAGGGAAAATATATTCAGAGAAGAGTAGGTACAGTGGCTATTTTTTTCATAAAACATGAGATGAGATACTGATGGAAATTAGGATGAGACAGAACTTATACAAGTGACATTACAAAAATGATATAATTTGAAAATGTGATTCAATATAAACTACAATGTCTAGTCATACTAGAAGTGAGATGGTTTGCTCTAGGCAACCATGCAAAAATAGAAAAATGTTGAGTGAAACATTTTCTAAGTTTGTCTGTCATGAGACCATAAGGTATGTCATAGTTATCTAGAAGACACTGTAGGAGAGCAGCAGAAAATGGCTGCAAGTGGCCACTATGAAGTTTGCCTGGACAATAACTATTCCAGGTAATGTAAGCGGTATGAAGCTAGATTCTAACCTAAGATTAAACAGATCTGAGTATCTAAGAAATTTTTCTTGTAGTGATTAAAAACAATTACGTATAAAATTCAAAAGTCATATATATCTTAAAAGTCTTATATGTCTTAAAATTCAAAAATCATATATATAGACACACACACACACACACACACACATATATATCTTAAACACAACAAGTCATGAACAAGTCGCAAACAAGTCCTGATTCCTCATTCTCCACCACAATCTTGCTTTTCCCACCATCTTTCAATCTCAGTGGCTCAGGCCAAAATTCTACATTTATCTTTCACTCTTTCCTTTTTTCTCTCATCACAGATTAAATCTCTTAGGAATCACATTTATATATCCTTTCAAAGTATATCTAGAATCCAACCACTTCTCACTCTCTCCTCTGCTGCCACACTGGTGAAAACCACCATTAGTTATTACTTGAATCGCTGACAGTTTCACAAATATTGTCCCTGCTCCTAGCTTTGTCCTCTACACTTTCTACTACGCAGAGTAGTGATTCTTTAAAATCCATGTCAGATCATGTCAGTATTCTACGCAAAATGCTGTGATGACTCCCCATTCTAATCAAGTCAAAAACAAAGTCCTGAAAATTACCTTAAAGGTCTTCTATGATTAAAATTCCAATTTTTTCTCTGCTTCATATCCTGTTACGTTTTCTCTTGTTCACTCCAATCCAACAACACTGAGTGTTTCCTCTTCTGGAATCTACAAATCTATCTGACTACTCTAAAATGGAGTTCAGGTTATCACCTAAAGAAAAGCATGGCCGAACTAGATTTATTAATGTAGAATATAAACAGACATTATTCTAGAAAATGAAAGCAAAGATGTATAGAACTATAAATATTAAGGGTCTGTATAACATTATAAATAATGACAGAATTCTACCTTTAGAGAGTGTAGCTAGAATATTTGAAGAGGGTAATTATAGGATATTTTAAAATGAGTACATTAAAACAGAAGAAATATGCTCATAAAAACATTCTGATAAATGTTCTTGTTCATATGAAACATAGCATATGTTTTATTAATCATATTTGGATAAATTATAGATTCATCATATATCAAAATTGTATACATTGTATAGCTATCTAACTTTGTAGTTGTGATACTATATAAAATATTCATTCAATTTCCTAATTGTCCATTCTAATTATTTTATGGATGGACAGATGGATGGATGATTATATTAATTCAGTGTTATACTTTTCATGATCATTGGTGTTGCATTTATATAAATACAATGATGAGTATATATGTATAAGATGTTTTCACTATTTTATGTGACATTTTTCTTTTTTGAACAAAATGAAGGCAGTTTTCTTTTTCTATTTTGACTAATATGTAATTACAATGTATATACCAAACAGAATATGCCATTATAAGGAAGATAATAAAAACCATCTTAAATCTCAACACCCTGTGGAAACCACCATGAGTGGTTTGGTGATTCTCCCTTCAAATATATCAACAAAAATGCAGACACCCACATACTGACACATATGAATATTTACACACGCACTATCATACCGCATACACTGCTTTTATCATACCTTTTATTCTTTTACTTAATACATCTTTTCTTCTCTTTTCCAAATTCCCCTTACCTCACCTATGCAATGTCAATACCTTTTTGCACATTTTTCCAAACTCTTCTCTATGTTTATTTAACAACTGAATCACAAAACAGTCATATGTAAGACTTACTTGACATTGTTATGCAAATATGATCTCATATTACTTCTCTTCTTTGGCTTTAAACATTTAACCCATGCTCACATCAATTCTTTTAAGTGCATTAACAGAGCCTTAATTCATTCCTTAAAAATTCCAAATGATATTTTAAGTATACTTATTCCATAAAAATTCACCAAATCCCTTATCATTCTATATAATTTTTACCAGCAGTTGGTTCTTACTTTTGTGAATGATTCCACAATGGATATATTTATACATATGTATTTATCAACTGGTGCTTTTATTTGTGTGAGATGGAGTCACAGGAGCATAACTGGTGGCTTTGGATTTATCAAGTTAGAAGATAGTGTAATGCAGACCACTGCCATAACGGCAATGCAAAGGCTCCATATGCTTCCAAAGTATACTTTATCAACATGATTGAAAAAAAATTGAGGCTAGGCAAGGATTCTGAGAATATATCACCAAGCAACACTTCAAAGTAAAATATTAGAAAAGAACTCTTCAAACCAAATGAATCAAAACAGGACCATCAAATAGCAGAAGATTAAGTGAGAAAGGGACCATGGTAAGCAAAGCATCTTGCAATATGTATAGTTAGTTGTTAAAAAAAAAAAAATAAAAAATAAAAAAATAAAAAAAAAAAAAAGATAGACTGTGAATGTGGAAGTTAAGAGATAAATAAAGATTGACATAGAAGGGAGGTACTGCAAGGAGAAAACTGGAACTAAATTCAAGAAACAACAGATGCTGGTGAGGCTGTGGAAAAATAGGAACGCTTTTACAGGATTGATGGTAATGTAAATTAGTTCAGCCATTGTGGAAGACAGTGTGGTGATTCTCCAAAGACTTAGAACTAGAAATACCATTTGACCTAGCAATCCAATTACTGGGTATATACCCAAAGAAATGTAAATAATCCTATTATAAAGATACATGCATACATATGTATGTTGCATTACTATTCATAACAGTGAAGACATGGAATCAACTCAAATGCCTACCAATGGCAGACTGGATAAAGAAGATGTGGTACATATACACCACGGAATACTATGCAGTCATAAAAAGAAATGAGATTATGTCCTTTGAAGGAATATGGATGGCGCTGGAAGCCATTATCCTCAGCCAACTAATGCAGCAAAAGAAAACCCAACACTGCATGTTCTCACTTATAAGTGGGAGCTGAACAATGAGAACACATGAACACAGGGAGGGGAGCAACATACACTGGGGCCTGTTGGGGATGGGGGTGCAGGGGAGAGGGAGAGGATCAGGATAAATAGCTAATGCATGTGGGGCTTAATACTTAGGTGATGGGTTGGTCTGTGCAGCATATCACCATGGCACGCGTTTACCTATGTAACAAACCTGCATGTCCTGCACATGTATCCCAGAATATAAAATAAAATAAAATAAGATGTTAAAAAAAAGTCTGTCCTAAATTATCTCAGCCACACTTGGGACAGGAGGAAGAAGGGGACTATATATTCTAAAATTTTCAGGAGGCTGTGCCTTAAGAAAGCAGAGCCTCTTGATGGGGGAAATACATGAATTTGGGGAAAGGAAAGGTAACTATATACACAAATATCCAAGTTAACAAGGGATAAAATAGCATAAATAATTACAAAAACAGATGAAATAATAAAGCAAAATAAATTGTACATGTTAATGGGACAAAACAATACAATGAAATAAGTTTCTACATTAAATGTAAACATGCTCAATGATTCTAAAAAACAGTGATAGCAAGACTGGAATAAAAAGTCAAACCTAGTTATTTTCTGTTTTTTACAAACACTTAAAATTGCATATTGAAAGAGGTTGAAAATGAAGATATGATCAAAGAGAGACCAGATAAGGAAAGCAAAATGAAAGTGGCAATATAAATAATACAAAGAGTTGAATTTTAGGCTAATGGCAATAAAGAACATTGAGGTGCAGAATTTAATAAAAAGCTCCAAGTTAAGAGAGAAATATTATAATAAAAAATTACTAGGCACTGAAATAAATAGCAGCTGAATACATCCAAAGCCAAGACTACTAGTAGTGCAATAAAAACCTTAAAAAATTAAAAGATTTTAATATATTTCTTTTAAGATTAGATAGATATCTTAAGCAAAAATATATAAAATATAAGGTAACTGAATATATAGTCAACAAATTTCATTATATTATTTGTATGCATAGGTAATATCAATAAAGAGATATGCAGAGATACTTATGAACTACAAATGATGGACATAATGTATATCTAATTTATAGATATGATTATAATTAAGAAATAGAAATAAATTATTAAAAGGTGACCTTTTGAAAACAAAAAAAACTTACCTAATTTAAAATTAAGAAGTACTCTTATAAATAATATCCAGTCATTGTGGAAATGAAAGTGGCAAGCAATATAAGAGTAATGCAAATGAGAATACAGCTGGTCCTGCATATCTGTTTGTTCTGTATGCATGGATTCAACCAATCTTGTATTGAAAATATTGTTTTAGTTGCACCTGTACTGAATATGCACAGATTTTTCTTGTCATGATTCCCAAACAATACAGTATAACAACTATTTGCATAACTTTCACATTGTATTTGGTATTATAAGTCATCTAGAAGTAATTCAAAGTATATGGGAGGATGTGGATACTATATGCAAATGCTATATCATTTTTATATCAGTGATTTGTGCATTCTCACATTTTGTTATCTGAGAAAGATCCTGCAACCAATCCTCCATGGATACCAAGGGATGACTGTATTAAAATCCTCCACTAGTATTGTGTTGCCATCTCTCTCATTTCTTAGGTGTAGCAGTAATTGTTTTATAAATGTGGGAGCTCCAGTGTTAGGTAATACATATTTAGGACTGTGGTGTTTTTCTTTTGGATAATCTTATCATTATATAATATCCCTCTTTCTCTTTTTAAACTTCTGTTGTTTTAAAGTTTGTTTTGTCTTATGTAAGAATAGCTATTCCTGCTTGCTTTTGGTGTCCGTTTGCATGGAATATCTTTTTCCACCCCTTTACCTTAAGTTTATGTGAGTCCTTGTGTTAGGTGAGTCTCCTGAAGACAGCAGAAACTTGGTTGGTGAATTCTTATTCATTCTGCTATTCCGTATCTTTTAAGTGGAGCATTTAGACAATTTACATTAAATGTTAGTATTGAGATATGAGGTGCTATTCTATTCATTGTCCTATTTGTTGTCTGAATACCTTTTTATTTATTTGTGTTATTGTTATATAGGTCCTGTGAGGTTTATGCTTTATGGAGATTCCATTTTGCTGTATCTTGATATCTTGAGGATTTGTTTCAAGATTTAGAGCTCCTTGGCCAGGCGTAGTGGCTCACGCCTGTAATCCCAACACTTTGGGAGACCGAGGCTGGCAGATCACAAGGTCACGAGATCAAGACCATCTTGGCTAATGCAGTGAAATCCCATCTCTACTAAAAACACAAAAAAATAGCTGGGCGTGGCAGTGTGCACCTGTATTCCCAGCTACTTGGGAGGCTGAGGCAGGAGGATGGCATGAACCTGTGAGGCGGAGCTTGCAGCGAGCTGAGATCATGCCACTGCACTCCAGCCTGGGCAACAGAGCAAGACTCTGTCTCAAAAAAATAAAATAAAATAAAATAAATACAATGAAATAAAAAATAAATAAATAAATAAATAAGATTTAGAGCCCCTTTTAGCAGTTCTTGTAGTTCTGGCTTGGTAGTGACAAATTTTCTCAGCATTTGTTTGTCTGGAAGACTGTATCTTTCTCTCATTTATGAAGCTTAGTTTCACTGGATACAAAATTCTTGACTGAATTTTGTTTAAGGAGGCTAAAAACAGGAACCCAGTCCCTTCTAGCTTGGTTACTGCTGATAAATCTTCTGCTGTTATTCTGATAGGTTTTGTTTGTTTGTTTGTTGGTTTGTTTGTTTGTTTGTTTTTATAGGTTACCTGATGATTTTGCCTGACAGCTCTTAAGATTCTTTCCTTTGTCTTGACTTTAGATAACCTGATGACTATGTGCCTAGGTGATGATTTTTTGTGATGAATTTCCCGGGTGTTCCTTGAGCTTCTTATATTTGGATGTCTAGATCTCTAGCAAGGCCAGGGAGGTTTTCCTAGATTATTCCCTCAAATATATTTTCCAAAATTAGATTTCTCTTCTTCCTTGGGAAAACCAATTATTCTTAGATTCGGACACTTAACATAGTCCCAAACTTCTTAGAGGCTTTGTTCATTTTTTTAAATTCCTTTTTTCTTTGTTTTTGATGGATTGGGTTAATTTGGATGTCTTGTCATTGAACTTGTCATTGAAGTTCTTTCTTCTGCTTGTTTAATTTTATTTCTGAGGCTTTCCAGTGCATTTTGCATTTCTCTAAGTGTGTCCTTGATTTCCAGAAGTTGTGATTGTCTTTTATTTCTACTATTTCACTGAAGATTTTTTCTTTCCTGTTCTGTATCATGTTTTTTATTTTTTAAAGTTGGAATTCTCCTTTCTCGGTGCCTCCTTGCTTAGCTTAATAATAGACCTTCTGAATTATTTTTCTGGCAATTAAGAGTTTTGTCTTGATTTGGATACATTGCTTGTGAGCTGGTGTGATGTTTTGGAGATAATAAAGAACCTTATTTTGTCATATTACCAGAATTGTTTTTCTGGTTCATTCTCACTTGGGTAGACTATATTGGAGGGAAGATGTGGGGCTCCAGGGCTGCTTTTCAGATTCTTTTGCTTCACGGGGTGTTCCCTTGAAATGGTGTTCTCCTGCTTCCCCTAGGGATGGGGCTTCCTGAGAGCCAAAGTGCAGTGATGATGGTTTTTGCTCTTCTGGGTCCAACCACCCAGCGGATCTACTGGGCTCTAGATTGATACTGGGGAATGTCTGCAAAGAGTGTTGTGATGTGGTCTATCTTCAGGTCTTTCAGCTGTGGATTCCAGCTTCTGTGGAGGAAGCAGGAGAGTGAAGTGGACTCTGTGAGGGTCCTTGGTTGTATTTTTATTTAGTGAGCTGGTTTTGTGTTGGTCGGCGTCTAGCCAGGAGGTGGTGCTTTCAAGAGCACAATGGCTGTATTACTATCAGGAGGAAGCAAACTTGCTGGTTAAGTATTGAGGTTTCTCAGGTGGTGGACTGGGCCATAGAGCTCCCAAGAGATTAGGTCCTTCCTCTTAGGCAACCAGGGCAGGCAGAGAAAGACCACCAGGTAGGGGCCAGGATAGGCATGTCTGAGCGCAGCCTCTCCTTAGGCGGGGCTTACTGCAGCTGATTTGGGGCGTGGGGTTCTCAGGCCAAAGGAGCTATTTTCCTGGAGGGATTATGGCTGCCTCTGCTGAGTGACACAGGTTGCCAGGGAAGTCGGGGGACGGCTGCAGTCATATGCCTCACTCCTCTCCCATGCAGCCCATGGTGCTAGAGGTCAGTCTCACTCCCACCATGCCCCACCAATAGCAGAGTCTATTTCTGGGCAGCTAGTGACCAGGGCTGAGAAGTTACCCCAGACCACCAGCCTCTCCGCTGAGACTCAGTTTTTCTGCATCTCAGGGAGCCTACAGCAGTGATCCAGTTCCTTCAGAGGGTCTGTGGATTCTCTCAGCTTTCCTGGTATGTTGCTGTGGTAGTTCTTGGAGCAAAAGTTCACAATGTGAATCTACACACGCTGCTCTGCCTGGGTGAGTGGGAGCTGCAAGCTAGTCCTGCCTCCTATCTGCCATCTTAATTCAGTATCTCACAAGTAAGAAAATTAAATCAGCAGTCAAACTTTTTAAACAACAACAAAAAAAGCTCTAGACCAGATGGCTTCATTTGTGAATTTTATGAACATTTCCAAAACAATTAACACCAACCCTTTTAAAGCTCCTCCAGAAAACTGAACAACAAAGACTTCCAAATTCATTTTATGCAGCCAGCATTACCCTGACACTAAAGCCAGACAGAAACACTAAATGAGAAAGAAAACTATAGGCTAATATTCCTGATGAACATAGGTATAACAGTCCTCAACAAAAGACTAGGAAATTGTATTTACTAGTACATTGAAAGAATCATACACCATGACCAAGGGGAATCTATTGCTGGAATGAAGGAGGGTTCAGGATAGGCAGGCTAATTAATGTGATATACCACAGTTACAAAATGAAGGGTAAAAAGTCATATGATTGTCTAAGTAAAGGCAAAAAAGCATTTGACAAAATTGAGCACGCTTTTATGAGAAAAACTCTCAACACACTAGGTAAATAAGTAATTTACCTCAAAATAATAAATGCAGTATATAAAAAGTCCCACACCTAACATTATATTCGATGGTGAAAAATTGAAAGCCTTTTCTCAAAGATTATAAACAAGGCAAGAATGTCCAATCTCATTACTTTTATTCAACATAGTACTGGAAGTCTTAGCTAGAGTGATAAGGTTTAACTTTGTGTCCCCACTCAAATCTCATATTGAATTGTAATTCCCATAATCCCCACATGTGGAGGGAGGGTCCTAGTGGGAGGTGATTTGATCATGGGGGTGGTTTCCCCCATGCTGTTCTTGTGATAGTGAGTGAGTTCTCATGAGATCTGATGGTTTTATACGACAGGTTTCCCCACTCTTGCTCTCTCTCTCTCACCTACTGCCATGTAAGACATGCCTGCTTACCCTTCTGTCATGATTGTAAGTTTCCTGAGACCCCCCAGCCAAATGGAACTGTGAGTCCATTAAACCAATTTCCTTTACAACTTACCCAGTCTCCGGAGTTCTTACAGCAATGCGAAAATGGAATACTAAAAAGAATAATTAGGAAATAAAGATAAATAAAAGGCATCCAAATCAGAAAAGAGGAAGTAAAATTCTCTCTGCAGTTGAAATGATCTTATTTGGAGAAAACTCTAAGGAACCCACAAAAAATTGTTTAAATCAGTACACAAATTCAGTAAAGTTTCAGGATACAAAATTGACAAACAAAAATAAGTTGTGTTTCTATACACTAACAGCAAACTACTCAACAAACCAAATGGGTATTATTAATTTTCTTAAAACAATCCTATTTACAACAGCAACAAAAATAACAAAACACTTAAAACTTAAGGAAGTGAAATAGTGTTAGATATATCTTTTTTATTCTTTTATTTCATTGTTACTTACATAAAAATATTGCTGTATTTTATTATTTATGGACACAGGCAGATTTTTGTTTATTATTACAGATAATTCTGTAACATACTAATTCTAAACAGATTTTTGTATATAGATAAAATCTAGGCTAGATAGTAAGGCATGGAACTATTAAGCTAAAGGGTGTGGTCACTGAAAATGTAAGTGTATACTATAAAACTGTTATGTTAAAATGTTGGCCGGGCACGGTGGCTCAAGCCTGTAATCCCAGCACTTTGGGAGGCCGAGACGGTTGGATCACGAGGTCAGGAGATCGAGAACATCCTGGCTAACACAGTGAAACACCGTCCCTACTAAAAAAATACAAAAAATTAGCCGGGCGAGGTGGCGGGCACCTGTAGCCCCAGCTACTCGGGAGGCTGAGGCAGGAGAATGGCGTAAACCTGGGAGGCGGAGCTTGCAGTGAGCTGAGATCCAGTCACTGCACTCCCGACTGGGAGACAGAGCGAGACTCCGTCTCAAAAAAAAAAAAAAAAAGTTGTATAAATTTACATTTCCACAAAGCATGTACTTTAGAACTATTTGATGTTTACATTTTTGCCAATTGGATTAGTGGGAAAGGTATTTCATTATTAGCTTACTTTACATTTTTGATATGAGAGTACAAGTAAACATTTTTACATAGCTCTATTAGTTATTTGTATTTTGCCATCTGGTAATTGGCTAAAAATTTATTCTGTGTTCCTTTTCATATTTTGGTTTTGTCTTTTCCTTTTAATTTTTAATAAAGATTGACAATATGACAAGGGAGCAAGATGGCCGAATAGGAACGGCTCCAGTCTCCAACTCCCAGCGCGAGCGACACAGAAGACCGGTGATTTCTGCATTTTCAACTGAGGAACTGGGGTCATCTCACTAGGGAGTGCCGGACAATCGGTGCTGGTCAGCTGCTGCAGCCCAACCAGCGAGAGCTGAAGCAGGGTGAGGCATCGCCTGACCTGGGAAGTGCAAGGGGGAAGGGAATCCCTTTTACTAGCCAGGGGAACTGAGACACACAACACCTGGAAAATCGGGTAACACCCACCCCAATACTGCGCTTTAAGCAAACGGGCACACCAGGAGAATATATCCCACACCTGGCCGGGAGGGTCCCATGCCCACGGAGCCTCCCTCATTGCTAACACAGCAGTCTGCGATCTAACCGCAAGGCAGCAGTGAGGCTGGGGTAGGGGCGCCTGCCATTGCTGAGGCTTAAGTAGGTAAACAAAGCCGCAGGGAAGCTCGAACTGGGTGGAGCTCACAGCAGCTCAAGGAAACCTGCTTGTCTCTGTAGAATCCAATTCTGGGGACAGGGCACAGCTAAAAAACAACAACAAAAAAGCAGCAGAACCTCTGCAGACACAAACAACTCTGTCTGACAGCTTTGAAGAGAGCAGTGGATCTCCCAACACAGAGGTTGAGATCTGAGAAGGGACAAACTGCCTGCTCAAGTGGGTCCCTGACCCCTGAGTAGCCTAACTGGGAGACATCTCCCACTAGGGGCAGTCTGACACCCCACACCTCACAGGGTGGAGTACACCCCTGAGAGGAAGCTTCCAAAGTAAGAATCAGACAGGTACACTCGCTGTTCAGCAATATTCTATCTTCTGCAACCTCTGCTGCTGATACCCAGGCAAACAGGGTCTGAGTGGACCTTAAGCAATCTCCAACACACCTACAGCTGAGGGTCCTGACTGTTAGAAGGAAAACTATCAAACAGGAAGGACACCTATACCAAAACCCCATCAGTACGTCACTATCATCAAGGACCAGGGGCAGATAAAACCACAAAGATGGGGAAAAAGCAGAGCAGAACAGCTGGAAATTCAAAAAATAAGAGCGCATCTCCCCCTGCAAAGGAGCGCAGCCCATCACCAGCAACGGATCAAAGCTGGTCAGAGAATGACTTTGACAAGATGAGAGAAGAAGGCTTCAGTCCATCAAACTTCTCAGAGCTAAAGGAGGAATTACATACCCAGCGCAAAGGAACTAAAAATCTTGAAAAAAGAGTGGAAGAATTGACAGCTAGACTAATTAATGCAGAGAAGGTCATAAACGAAATGACAGAGATGAAAACCATGACACGAGAAATATGTGACAAATGCACAAGCTTCAGTAACCGACTCGATCAACTGGAAGAAAGAGTATCAGCGATTGAGGATCAAATGAATGAAATAAAGCGAGAAGAGAAACCAAAAGAAAAAAGAAGAAAAAGAAATGAGCAAAGCCTGCAAGAAGTATGGGATTATGTAAAAAGACCAAATCTACGTCTGATTGGGGTGCCTGAAAGTGGGGGGGAAAATGGAACCAAGTTGGAAAACACTCTTCAGGATATCATCCAGGAGAACTTCCCCAACTTAGTAGGGTGGGCCAACATTCAAATTCAGGAAATACAGAGAATGCCACAAAGATACTCCTCGAGAAGAGCAACTCCAAGACACATAATTGCCGGATTCACCAAAGTTGAAATGAAGGAAAAAATCTTAAGGGCAGCCAGAGAGAAAGGTCGGGTTACCCACAAAGGGAAGCCCATCAGACTAACAGCAGACCTCTCGGCAGAAACTCTACAAGCCAGAAGAGAGTGGGGTCCAATATTCAACGTTCTTAAAGAAAAGAATTTTAAACCCAGAATTTCATATCCAGCCAAACTAAGTTTATTAAGTGAAGGAGAAATAAAATCCTTTACGGATAAGAAAATGCTTAGAGATTTTGTCACTACCAGGCCTGCCTTACAAGAGACCCTGAAGGAAGCCCTAAACATGGAAAGGAACAACCGGTACCAGCCATTGCAAAAACATGCCAAAATGTAAAGACCATCGAGGCTAGGAAGAAACTGCATGAACTAACGAGGAAAATAAACAGTTAATATCATAATGGCAGGATCAAGTTCACACATAACAATATTAACCTTCAATGTAAATGGACTAAATGCTCCAATTAAAAGACACAGGCTGGCAAACTGGATTAAGAGTCAAGACCCATCAGTCTGCTGTATTCAGGAGACCCATCTCACAGGCACAGCCATACAAATGCTCAAAATAAAGGGATGGAGGAAGATCTACCAAGCAAATGGAGAACAAAAGAAAGCAGGGGTTGCAATCCTAGTCTCTGATAAAACAGACTTTAAACCATCAAAGATCAAAAGAGACAAAGAAGGCCATTACATAATGGTAAAGGGATCAATGCAACAGGAAGAGCTAACTATCCTAAATATATATGCACCCAATACAGGAGCACCCAGATTCATAAAGCAAGTCCTTAGAGACTTACAAAGAGACTTAGACTCCCATACAATAATAATGGGAAACTTAAACACTCCACTGTCAACATTAGACAGATCAACGAGACAGAAAGTTAACAAGGATATCCAGGAATTGAACTCATCTCTGCACCAAGCAGACCTAATAGACATCTATAGAACTCTCCACCCCAAATCAACAGAATATACATTCTTCTCAGCACCACATCGCACTTATTCCAAAATTGACCACATAATTGGAAGTAAAGCACTCCTCAGCAAATGTACAAGAACAGAAATTATAACAAACTGTCTCTCAGACCACAGTGCAATCAAACTAGAACTCAGGACTAAGAAACTCAATCAAAACCGCTCAACTACATGGAAACTGAACAACATGCTCCTGAATGACTACTGGGTACAGAACGAAATGAAAGCAGAAATAAAGATGTTCTTTGAAACCAATGAGAACAACGATACAACATACCAGAATCTCTGGGACACATTTAAAGCAGTGTGTAGAGGGAAATTTATAGCACTAAATGCCCACAAGAGAAAGCAGGAAAGATCTAAACTTGACACTCTAACATCACAATTAAAAGAACTAGAGAGGCAAGAGCAAACACATTCAAAAGCTAGCAGAAGGCAAGAAATAACTAAGATCAGAACAGAACTGAAGGAGATAGAGACACAAAGAACCCTCCAAAAAATCAATGAATCCAGGAGTTGGTTTTTTGAAAAAATCAACAAAATTGACAGACTGCTAGCAAGACTAATAAAGAAGAAAAGAGAGAGGAATCAAATAGATGCAATAAAAAATGATAAAGGGGATATCACCACTGACCCCACAGAAATACAAACTGCCATCAGAGAATACTATAAACACCTCTACGCAAATCAACTAGAAAATCTAGAAGAAATGGATAATTTCCTGGACACTTACACTCTCCCAAGACTAAACCAGGAAGAAGTTGAATCCCTGAATAGACCAATGGCAGGCTCTGAAATTGAGGCAACAATTAATAGCCTACCCACCAAAAAAAGTCCAGGAACGGATGGATTCACAGCTGAATTCTACCAGAGGTACAAGGAGGAGCTGGTACCATTCCTTCTGAAACTATTCCAATCAATAGAAAAAGAGGGCATCTTCCCTAACTCATTTTATGAGGCCAACATCATCCTGATACCAAAGCCTGGCAGAGACACAACAAAAAAACAGAATTTTAGACCAATATCAATGATGAACATCGATGCAAAAATCCTCAATAAAATACTGGCAAACCGGATTCAGCAGCACATCAAAAAGCTTATCCACCATGATCAAGTGGGCTTCATCCCTGGGATGCAAGGCTGGTTCAACATTCGCAAATCAATCAATGTAATCCAGCATATAAACAGAACAAAAGACAGGAACCACATGATTATCTCAATAGATGCAGAAAAGGCTTTTGACAAAATTCAACAGCCCTTCATGCTAAAAACGCTCAAGAAATTCGGTATTGATGGAATGTACCTCAAAATAATAAGAGCTATTTATGACAAACCCACAGCCAATATCATACTGAATGGGCAAAAACTGGAAAAATTCCCTTTGAATACTGGCACAAGACAGGGATGCCCTCTCTCACCACTCCTATTCAACATAGTGTTGGAAGTTCTGGCTAGGGCAATCAGGCAAGAGAAAGAAATCAAGGGTATTCAGTTAGGAAAAGGAGAAGTCAAATTGTCCCTGTTTGCAGATGACATGATTGTATATTTAGAAAACCCCATTGTCTCAGCCCAAAATCTCCTTAAGCTGATAAGCAACTTCAGCAAACTCTCAGGACAAAATCAATGTGCAAAAATCACAAGCATTCTTATACACCAGTAACAGACAAACAGAGAGCCAAATCAGGAATGAACTTCCATTCACAATTGCTTCAAAGAGAATAAAATACCTAGGAATCCAACTTACAAGGGATGTGAAGGACCTCTTCAAGGAGAACTACAAACCACTGCTCAGTGAAATCAAAGAGGACACAAACAAATGGAAGAGCATACCATGCTCATGGATAGGAAGAATCAATATCGTGAAAATGGCCATACTGCCCAAGGTTATTTATAGATTCAATGCCATCCCCATCAAGCTACCAATGAGTTTCTTCACAGAATTGGAAAAAACGGCTTTAAAGTTCATATGGAACCAAAAAAGAGCCCGCATTGCCAAGACAATCCTAAGTCAAAAGAACAAAGCTGGAGGCGTCACGCTACCTGACTTCAAACTATACTACAAGGCTACAGTAACCAAAACAGCATGGTACTGGTACCAAAACAGAGATATAGACCGATGGAACAGAACAGAGTCCTCAAAAATAATACCACACATCTACAGCCATCTGATCTTTGACAAACCTGAGAGAAACAAGAAATGGGGAAAGGATTCCCTATTTAATAAATGGTGCTGGGAAAATTGGCTAGCCATAAGTAGAAAGCTCAAACTGGATCCTTTCCTTACTCCTTATATGAAAATTAATTCAAGATGGATTAGAGACTTAAATGTTAGACCTAATACCATAAAACCCTAGAAGAAAATCTAGGTAGTACCATTCAGGACATAGGCATGGGCAACGACTTCATGTCTAAAACACCAAAAGCAATGGCAGCAAAAGCCAAAATTGACAAATGGGATCAAATTTAACTAAAGAGCTTCTGCACAGCAAAGGAAACTACCATCAGAGTGAACAGGCAACCTACAGAATGGGAGAAAAATTTTGCAATCTACTCATCTGACAAAGGGCTAATATCCAGAATCTACAAAGAACTCAAACAAATATACAAGAAAAAAACAAACAACCCCATCAAAACGTGGGCAAAGGATATGAACAGACATTCCTCAAAAGAAGACATTCATACAGCCAACAGACACATGAAAAAATGCTCATCATCACTTGCCATCAGAGAAATGCAAATCAAAACCACAATGAGATACCATCTCACACCAGTTAGAATGGCAATCATTAAAAAGTCAGGAAACAACAGGTGTTGGAGAGGATGTGGAGAAATAGGAACACTTTTCCACTGTTGGTGGGACTGTAAACTAGTTCAACCATTATGGAAAACAGTATGGCAATTCCTCAAGGATCTAGAACTAGATGTACCGTATGACCCAGCCATCCCACTACTGGGTATATACCCAAAGGATTATAAATTATTCTACTACAAAGACACATGCACACGTATGTTTATTGCGGCACTATTCACAATAGCAAAGACTTGGAATCAACCCAAATGTCCATCTGTGACAGACTGGATTAAGAAAATGTGGCACATATACACCATGGAATACTATGCAGCCATAAAAAAGGATGAGTTTGCGTCCTTTGTAGGGACATGGATGCAGCTGGAAACCATCATTCTTAGCAAACTATCACAAGAACAGAAAACCAAACACCGCATGTTCTCACTCATAGGTGGGAACTGAACAATGACATCACTTGGACTCGGGAAGGGGAACATCACACACCGGGGCCTATCATGGGGAGGGGGGAGGTGGGAGGGATTGCATGGGAGTTATACCTGATATAAATGATGAATTGATGGGTGCTGACGAGTTAATGGGTGCAGCACACCAACATGGCACAAGTATACATATGTAACAAACCTGCACGTTATGCACATGTATCCTAGAACTTAAAGGATAATAAATAAATAAATAAATAAATAAATAAATAAATGTAAAAGGTAAAAAAAATAAAAATAAAAAAAATAAAAAATAAATAAAGAATGCACAACGAGTATGGAGTGTTCTGTAATACTTGTTGGAAATCTTCCTGTTGAAATCAATGTTGTTCTTTATGTACATAAATTGTGGTACTGTCATATCTCTGACCTTCACATTTTTAATAGTAATTATATTATTATTATTACCAGAACCAGATTTCAGTTTCCTTGATATCGATGAACAAGAAGGGACTTTATTTTTTTGAGGGAAGATTATTTTCAGTTTGCCATAACATCCTTTACCTTAAAACTGTAGCATTTCAACCTTCAGTCAGGTTATTTCTTTTCACTGTAACAATTTTTACACTGCTGTAAAAAACTTTTTTGGCATTTACTCCGAATTCAGTCTTCCGTTAATCTCTTACTGCTTTTACTTTTATGGAGAAGTAACTGAACCAAGATGGTGGTTACATGCTTTCAAGACATTACAAGAACAGAAATACATGGTCCCAGATCAAAAGATCTCCTTCCCCTCACATTATTTTGGTTTCTAGTCTGTGTTTATAAGTAATCTATTGAATATGCAGATCAGATGATTCCACAGTTATGTCATCTGCTAGCAAAATCTATATTCACACATAGAAATACAGGATTTTAGAAGTCTATAAATCTAACACAATTGTTATTTGTTCTATCTGGGATCTATACATGTTGTAACTAAAGTAACTGGACAATATTTAGAATTCTTGCTTTATTTAAATAATAAAATGATTTTATTCAAAAAAAGATTGACAATATTCTGATTATTGATAATTTTACACATATTGAAAATATGTTCTCCCAGTCTTTCATTTCATTAGATTTTAACTTTCTTTATAGCACTTTTTTTGGTTGTTCAGAACTTTTTAACATTTAATAATCGAGCTGGTAATTGCTTTATTATTGATTCTAAAGTAGGCCTTGTTTTAAGAAAGACTTCCCTTCTTAAAAGGAATAACATATATTAATATTTCTTATTTTTCTACATTTTCTTTCAGTGATTTTTATTTAGTTTAATCATTATCCCTTTAGTACAGCTGAAAATTGTTTTGTACGTTTCTATTCGCACTTTTTTTAATAGAGAAGAAAATATGCTCACATATACAAACAGTAAATTAGAAACATTTTCAATGGAAAAAATCCTGAGAATCCTAAAGTGTTCAAGATAACAGATTATTTAAAGGATTTTATATGACTTATAAAAAGCATCTCTTTCGAATGCTAATTTGAATATTTGAGAAACAACTGATTGAGTTTAAGATTTCAGAGAATACAGCAAATCTAAACAATCAGTTTTGATTTTGCTGTTACTAACACTACTAACCAATAGAACCAAAATTAGAAAATTACAATAGCAAAAACAATGTAGTACTCCATTCTAGTGATTAAGGTCAATAGTGATGTTATATTGATAGTGCGTTCCTTCATAGGATATAATGAAAATGATACAAACCTCTGTGTTCTTTCTCTCCAAAACAGGTATGTTTGCCTAATTGTGAAAAAAAAAAACACTCAAAACCAAAATAAATAAATAAATACATAAAAAATAAATAAATAAAATCCAGATAAAGAAGCTGGCAAAGCCCACATGAGGGACATTCTACAAAATATCTGACTAGTACATATCTCTTTAAAATTGTCAAAGTCACCAAAACCAAGGAAGTCTGAGAAGCTGTGACAGACAAGAAGAACCTAAGGATACATGATGACTAAATGCAATGTAGTGCCCTAAATGAGATCCTGGAAGAGGAAAAGGACATGAAATTAAAAACTAAGGAACTCTGAATAAAGTACGAACTTCATTAATAATAAAGTGCCAATATTGGTTCATTAATGTAATGTAATTCAGAGGAAACTGGGTGCACTATTTCTGTGTTAACTTCAACAGTTTTCTGTAAATCTAAAAAAAAAAAAAAAAAATCATGAATTAGCTTATGGAATTAGCCTATGTTAAGATAAATCTTACAGAAGAAATTATGACTTTTTTTTTAATATCTTTAAGATGATATGACCAGTTTTCTATGGTGATATTGACTGTGTGGTTCAGTGGATAAACATACAGCAGCAGATATTAATTGTGTTTTGTTATAAAAGCTTGGTAAATATAAGCACTGCTTTCAGGAGAAGCAAGAAAGAGAAGTAATTGTATTGCTTTCTTGAACAAAATAAGTAAATGATCCTATTTCTAAATCAGATTAGAGTTTCTGTTTTGTCTTCTTTTTTTCAATTTTCTGTCTCTAATTAAATAAAAAGTACTAAAAGATAGCAGAATAATTTTTAAGAGGTATTACTGGGGCAGAGAGACCTTTTAAAAAGACCCAATCTTAGAAGCTGTCTTTTATTACATCTGGTAAACTGTCAGGTTGATGACATGAATTCCTCAAGGAATATAACAGATTTTCATATAGTTTATGCAGGTATTAGATAAGTGATTTTTAGTGATACAACATTTTAAAAGTGAATATCAGATACTCTACATAGTTGTTCTCTGATATATATTTCAAACTCAATGCACCCAAAGTAGTTTAACAAGCTGTGTGCTGTCCAGAAAGATGTGAACGATGTGAGCATTTTTTTCAGAGAAACTGTAATCCAGTTATTAATTGGATAGCTGAATGAGGATTAGAGGATTATAACTTTCATCTTGTGACTTATCAAAACCAGTATCTGTATCTTTCCAGCTTTTTAAATTTTAATTATAATTGAGAGTAGAAGTCAAATCCTTTAGGCAATATGAAAACAGTATATCATACATTCAAGTTAATGCATTTAAAAATTTCTTGTTGAGGTAGTCTTTATCCCGGTGACAGACAAGGGCTTAGAGATCATCTACAACACTACTGAGAACTCTTTAACACTACTTTAGGCAAACGCATCTACCACAATGAAAACATTGAAGTGATATTTGCATTTTGCTTTTATCTCCTGGAATTTCATAACATATGAGAAGAATGTGGTCATATAAGATCAAGGAAGATCAGTGCTAATCTGCATTTTTCTTAAATGGGCAAAATAAGTCACTTTTCTTTTTCTTTTTTTTCCTTTTTTTGAGAAGGAGTATTTTTTGAGATGGAATCACTCTGTTTCCCAGGCTGGAGTGCAGTGGCATGATCTTGGCTCACTGCAACCTCTGACCTCCGAGTTCAAGTGATTCTCCTGCCTCAGCCTCCCAAGTAGCTGGGATTACAGGTGCCCACCACCATGCCTGGCTAATTTTTGTATTTTTAGTAGAAATGAGGTTTCTTCATGTAGGCCAGGCTGGTCTCGAACTCCTGGCCTCAAGTGATCCACTTGCCTCAGTCTCCCAAAGTGCTAGAATTATAGGTGTGAGCCACTGAGGCTGACCAAGTCACTTTTCTAATGTATTCTACATCTAAATGTGTTCTACAATCCCTTGTTGCTGTCTTTGCGGAGTTCAAGTTTATATTTTCACTGAAGCTAATGACTAGTAAAATGCTTTAGAATTTGTAGGGTTCTGATCTTTTCTCGCTTAGAACTATTTTCAAATAAACACATTTCTTTTTATTTCTTTTTTTAAATGTGCAAAATCACAACTAATCTTTGCCTCTGTATCTTCTTTTCAAGTTCGATATTCTCTATTTGGTATTTTTCATGACTTAGAAAATGTAATGATTTCCATGTCACAAAAATAAAACTATAATTATGATATCCTTTAAAAGTGATTTTTCCCAAAGGATAATTGTCTTAAACGTTTAAAATATAAATTTGGCATATACCTCTAATTGTGTGTGGAGACAAACTCATTTCTTCTTCTATTTACAGGTACATAAATGCACATGATACTCTAATCTCATTATAGGATTAATAACCTTCTTTCATTTAAGGTATTTTATTGTCTGCATATCTAGCATCTAAACTAAAATTTTATGGTTTTCTATTGCAGCAGCTCAATTCTTGTTTATACAGTGTAAAACTTAGCAGCCATCAGTGCGTTTTTCATCCATGAAGCTCATTTCACATTTCATCTGTTATATGGATAAAATGTCAAAATAATTATGTTTTTCTAAAATGACATTGTTAGCACCGATCCTCCCAGTCAAATTAAATTCCACTGTTTCAAGTACGTTTACAGATTATTTTTATCTTACTATTGAATCTTGAACAGAAATACCCATAAATTTGTGAAGAAAGCCCATATATCTAACGGTAGCTCCCGAAACATAGACCATGACCTCCAAGCTACAAATGAAAATATTAGTAATGGGAGCTAACAGGAAATGAAATGAAACTCCTTTAGTCTTTTCTGTTCGTTCAGGAAAGGTCCACATCCTGTGAGGCCTGAAACTGATATCATTTGAGGTAGAGGTGCTCTAAGAAAAAAATGTATAACTACAAACTCATAATGAGGCTCCAAAGTAAATATTTAGAATCAACAATTACTAGAGCTTTGGAGATAGAGATTAATTTCATCGACGATATTTCACGGTTATTTATCAGAGTTGCTTCCAATGTTTTTTACTCTATTTAACTAGAACCTTCTACAATTTCCAGAAACTCCCTGCGCTCTCAGCAGTTAGATAGGAGGGCTCTATAGTTTAAGCATCATTAGCTTCATGGTAAATCTGCACTTGCCTGTTCTCATGATGATTATCTGTGTCTCTGCCTGTTGTGTTTCTAAACCTGCTTCCTCTGCCATTCTGGGCTACCACCCAAAATGGAGGCCTGCTTGATTAGCTTTATTTTTTTGATGGTCTCTAGCTTTTCCATTTAAAAAAAAAAAGGCTTTTTGCAATAATATGGCATACTTAAATCTGTTTGTTTATGGCAAGTGAGAATATCTGTTTAAATATAATTCTTAAGAAACTTTTCTCCTCTTGTGAGTACAGATAAATATGAGGATGTACTCTTTATACTTTGGGAAAAGGGTATTTGCAGTTGACAACCTGATCTACCTGAATGGCCAGAGGTAAAACTGTTACCCTAAGGATAAACAGAGTCCAGGCACTCAAACTGGGTCTAAGTTTTCTAAAGAGGCCATTTTTTTATGAAGCATCGTAGGCAAAAATGATTTCATCAATGTTTCTGTGAGATCCAATGCCAGTAGACCCAGAGCATTGTGACCAGCCTTCAACGTGGGGGAAGGGAAGTCCAAGGATGCTCTCACTATACTGCATTTCGCTGATTTCAAAGTGGTAACACATGGGCAGGTAGCTGAGCCAATTCACATTTAAAAGATTTTCACTACAGCTGTTAGGTACTAGCTAGTGCATGAGCACAATTGTGTAAGCACAATTTATGTTTTCCTAATCTTTTCCAGAATTATTATTCAAATGCTGATTAACCTATCATTATTAAGGCTTCAGCCAACTATGTAGAGTTAGTTGATAATAATCTAATATATACATATTTCTCCATTTTTCCATAAACTCTTGAGTCAAATATTTTAGACTCTAAAGGTATAAACTACTAATGATATAATGAAACCATAGATAAAGCTATATACAAATGTCCCAAATAAAAGTAAATGGCAATTTGTAGGCAGGAGCACAGGGGTTGAGGTCAAGCCATTCTTTGGAGGTGCATAGATAATACCACAGTTGAACATTGTATTACAATCACAAATGGGTTAAATTTGGCTTTTGTAACACAAGGTTTTGGGAGATCTGAGAATTGCAGCATTTTTTTTTAAATATGGGAAAGAAAATATATAAACACCAAATCAAGGCATTTTGCATTGTACTACTCATCTTTTGAATTAAAAGGCTCAAAAATAGTATAATTTTGCCTGCTACTGTTTTCCTAAATAAATTCAATTATAAAATGAAGCATGTTCAACTCATTAATCTTTCTAGAAATAAACTATTCTATAGACAAAACCTAAAGTTGACATTAAGAACTGTTGGGGATACGGGGAATAAAAGAGAAGGACTATGACATTTGTTGAGAACAAGTTTGTTCTGGGGATTGTGCTAAGAATTGTAAGAGTTATTCCATTTGGTCTGATAAGTAATAGAAACAAGCAAATCAAAGTGGAAATGAGAATTTCAAGTTCGTGTAATTAGTATTATGAAAGATGTTTCACAGACTAATGTGGGAACATTTTTTTTTTTTTTTTGAAATTGCAGTCCATAAAAGCTTCTTGTGCTCAGGCATGGTGGCTCATGCCTAAAATCCCAATACTTTGGAAGGCCAAGGCAAGATAATCACTTGAGCCCAGGAGTTCAAGACCAATTTGGGCAACATAGTGAGGCCCTGTTCCTTAAAAAAAAAAAAAAAAAAAATAGCTTACTGTTGTGGCACATGTTTGTAGTCACAGTTACTTGGGTGACTGAGGTGGGAGGATCACTTGATCCAGGGAAGTCAAGCTTGTAGTGAGCCATAATCATGTCACTGCACTACACCCTGGGTAACAGAGGAGAGTGTGACTCTCTGACTTTTTTAAAAAAGAAAAGCTTCTTGAGGAAGTGACAGGCTGATATATAACCCATCTCTTGAAGGGTAGATACAAGGTGAACAGGTGAAGGAGAAAGAAAATGTTCTCCAGGCAAATGGAAGAGTATATGAAAAGTTCAAAAAGTATATTTTCAGTAGATATTTAGGAGAGTTGAATCACAAAGAGTGAAGGTGCTAGTGAAAGAGGAGGATAGAAAGGTAAGTGCAAGATGAGGCTAAAATTTTATTTTATAATCAGAACAATGGGAAGCCACTGATTAGTTTTAAAAAATTAATATGATCAGAATTCTAATTTAAGAAGTACCTTACGGTTATAGAGAAGGAAAGACTAAAACCACTGCTAGAATGTCTGTATATTACATTAAAATATTTTAGAGTAATCAGTGTGATATTATATATATATATATATATATACTCCAGTTAGTTTAGGCTTTAGATCTGGGCCTGGATATCTAACATACACCATGATTGCACAGCCAAAGAAGGCGGTCAACTAGCCTCAAATCAAAAACAACCATATCCCAGGGTCTACCACTGAAAGCCCTTCTCCAGTCCTATCTCCAACAACAACTAATTGTTTGATAAATAACATACTGAATGATAAAAATAGTGTTTATTGATGTAACTAGACACCTGTCAATTAGCTAAATGAATGCTAGAAAGAGAATATCATTTGTTAAGTTAAATATTTTCAAGACATGTAGAATGACTAAAATTTATATACCTTCAAACTTTACCTGACAGGATGTGAGAATTAAGGATGGTGTCTGAGGTTTGAACCTTGATTGTTTCTCCACTCAGGCATTAGTTTAGGGGATTTCTGATTGTGTGGTGCCAATCAGAAGGTGTGAAGGCAATAATTGAGTTTATGGTTTTGCTAAAGACTATCTGTCTAATAAATGTCTATGTATTTGTCAGAATTTGGCCTGATACTTGCTTTTATTAAAAGTTAATAGCAGGGTAATAGGAGAGTAGTTAATCCTTGATACTTGACATTTCTTTGACAACTATTATTATCTACCAGAAAGAACCTAAGCATTATGCAGAAATAATTTGGTAATGTGGGACTTTTTTCTCTCCATTGCATGTCCACATCAGACAATATCGTCTCTTCTATTACAGGAAGGATGGTGATAGCTTGGAAAAGTAAGTTGTAAATAGTGGATAAATTGATTTAAAAATGTAAGAGGTAGACTCAATAGAATATATTAATTATTAATAAGATGAAGAGATTATAGATTGAGGAAGAGGAAAGAAAGAAAATTACTGTCTTGTTTTCTGATACTAGAAACTGTGTTGGGGAAGTTTCCATTTACTAAGATAGAAAACAAAAGTAGGAAAGCAGGTGTAGGGAAAGATGGTGAGTTCAGTTTTGTAAATATTGAATTTAAAGTGCCTGAAATATTCAAGCAGAGTTATGTAGCAGTCAGTTAGACATGCAAGTCTGAAACCATACAGGATCTGTGAATTTGTTTATCACAAATTCATGATTTGTAAATGTGCAATAGGACTCAACCTTCCCAGGCAAAGGAATCAAACTGGTAACTTAAATAATGGTAATCACGCAGCCAATGAACTTGTTCTATTTTTCAGTCCCAGATTTCTCCTAGGTAGCAATGTTGACTGGAAGAGTTAAAGACATAAACTGATAGGCAACTATATGTTTATAAGTACTAGTTAAAAACAAATTTTGTTAGAAACAATAAATATGCAGTTTCCAGGAGCTCCCAAGTATTCTGAGCTAACTTAATTCATTTTTATATGGCTTAACTTGACTCCTCCTGAGACTTTCTCCCAAAGTGAACCTAATTAGACCTTGAGTTTCTTTGCTTTTCATATATGTGTCATTGATGTGATGCACTTTTTTTTTGTCCATTACATGTTATTAACTTAAACAATAGTCTCCATTTCAAAGGGAATCTAGGGTGTGGTGAATGTACAGGTGAGTCTCACTTGCACACTTTCACTTCTTGCCTCATTTCTTTCCTGTGGTAAAAATACATAAATGTTCTATAAATTCTCCATTTCTATTATGTTTATCTACAAAAGCCCATCCACCTTTACTAAAGTACAAATGACTAATAAAAAATGTATATATTTTTGGCATACAACATGGTATTTTGGTATAGGTATATACTGTGAGATAATTGAATCAGTCTAATTAACATATCAATTACTTCACATATAGTTTTAGTCCATTCAGGCTGCTATAACAAAATACCTTAAACTGGGTGATTTATAAGCAACAGAGATTTATTGCTTACAGTTTTGGCGGCTGGAAAGTCTAAGATCAAGGCTCTGGCAGATTTCATGTTTAGTGAGGGCTCAATCTCTGCTTCACAAATGGTGCTTTTTTGCTGTGTCCTCACATGGCAGAAGGAAAAAACAAGCTACCGTGGCCCTTTTTCATAAGGGCACCAGTTCCCTTCATGAGGGCTCTGCCTCCTGACTGAATCACCTCCCAAAAGGTCCTACTTCTTAATGCTATCACATTGGAATCTGGGTGTCAACATATGAACTTTGGGGGAACACAAACATTTGGACCACAGCACATACTTATCATTTTTTATGGTGAGAATTTTTAATTTTATCTTTTAATATTTTTCAAGTATATAATAAATTATTATTTACTATAACCACAATGGATCTCCAGAAATTACTCCTCCTATTTAACTGAAACGTGGTACCCTTTGACCAACAGCTCCCTGCCACCCAGCCCCTGACAACTGCCATTCTATTTTCTGCTTCTATGAGTGTGAACTTTCTAAGATTCCATGTATAAGTGAGATCATGCAGTATTTGTCTTTCTATGCCTAACTTATTGCATTTAGCATTATGACCTCTAATTTCATCCATGTTGTCACACGTGATATAATTTCCTTCTCTATAAAGGATAAATGAATAGTATTCCATTAGGTATATGTGATATTTTCTTTATCCAATCATCCACTGATGAATGCTTAGGTTGATTCCATACTTTGGCGATTGTGGATAATACTGCAATTATCATTGAAATATAGAAAGAGTGTGTGCGCGCGCACGCATGTGTGTGTATATATATGTGTGTATGTATATATTTATGTGTGTGTGTATAGATAGAGAGATAGATAGATAGATAGATAGATAGATAGATAGATAGATAGATAGATAGATGGCAAAATTTTCTGAATGCTTATTATGTGCAACCACATTTCCCAATCTTCACATGTACTACTAGATCAGTGGTTCTGAAAGTATGTTTTTTGTTGTTGTGCTACAGTGTCAGCATCACCTAGGAAATTGTTAGAAAGGTCATTCTGCAAAATTCTAAGAAAAGGCTCTTTGCTATAACAAGATTTCTAGGTGACTGTGATACTTGCCCAAGTTTGATACCACTGCTCTAGTCCATTCAACCATGCAATCTCCTTTTACATTAGATATTAGGATTGTGTACATTTCACAGACAAAAAAGCTGAGGCACAGAAATATTATGTACTTGTCCAAAAATAACCAGCTGTCTGAATGTAAAGCCTATACTCTCAAGTTCTATCTTATGTTGCATCTAAGAGTTTGTAAAATTGGTGATAGGAGATTGAGAAATTTTCTGTTCAACAATTTCAATGTTTTGTTCCTGATTTCCCTGCAACTCAAGAAACAGAGTTACTTACTGAGATTGAGAGTGGTAAATGATGGGATTAGTATAAATGCTGAAGGCTTAACATAGTTTCTGCAGAAAATTAGATACATACTTGAGTGGAGCAAAAGGAAGAATTGCTGATTACCATTAAAGGTCAATTGATATTAAATACCCATGAATCTATAAAGGCAACAATCTGCAAGGTTGTTGGTTTTCTCCAGTATTATCTGGGAGTGAAGAAGTGAAACAGATTAATCTATCCAGAATTCCCTCAGCAGGCATCATAGAAATACAGAGAGGCAAGAAAGTTTTTTAAAAAGTACAAGAATGGTTATAATGATGGAGAGTGCCATCTAAATTGGATGAGAAAGGAAGTAAAAACACTCATTTTTCCAGGTGATGTCACCCACATCGGTGATTTCCATTATAGATAACCCCAAATTCTAGCTCTCCAGTTCAGACTTTGCCTTTGAACTGGAGACCCATATACTCAATTGCTTATTCAAAATCACCACTCAGCTATCTCAAGGATTCCTCAAACTCAGCACAGCATATCTTTTTACCCACTAAACTTGGTCTTCTTCCAGAGTCTCCCACTTCAGAATGTCACCACCATCCATGCAGTTGCTCAGGACAGATGAGTTGTATGTTGCAACCTCTTGTTTTCATACACAATGCGTGGCCAACTTTAGATAATTTTTATCCCCTAAATCCTTGTCAAATTTGTTCTTCTGATCTCCTTTTACACTAATATCCCCTGATCTCTTGTGTGAAGTGTAGACCAGTCTCCAGAAACTCATTCGCACCCTGATCCAGCTTTCAGACTGTAACAAAAGTAACCTTTTAGCTCAACAATGTATGTTTCAACTAGCCTATTCTTGGGCTTTTTGGATAAGGGTAAGAATCCTTCATATGGCTGGGTTAATTTGGTATTTTTCAAACTGGCTTTGACATGGTTAAACTTTCCTACAACACACACTCGCAAAACTATTTTCAACTATCTTGTAGAACTTAACATTGTTGAGTTTTACGGTTATGTGTTATTATTTGATAAATATCTATATCCATTTCCAACTAGGATTTATTTATTTACTCACTAAATTTTTTTTTCTTCAAGGTTTTGGAGATCTAACACTGAACAATATAGGCTAGGCCACTTGCTCTCATGGAACTTATATTCTTGCTCATGGGTATGGACAATAATTATACAAACCACTGAAGGAATATTATAGATTCTGATGGTAATTACCTTAGTAAAATCAATAAGGTAAGATGACAGATTGAGAATGTACTAGCTTTGATATTATGACCAATGGTATACCTTTGAGGAGATGAAATTTGAGCTGAGAACTGAATGATGAGGACAGACCAGGCATACAAATATCTGTGAGGACAAGGTCAAGATAGAGAATCAAGAAAGTTAAAGGAATTGGTACAAGAGTGGCTGTAATAATGGAGAATCAGCTTGTTCACATGACCATGCTGATACCTGGCATATAGTACCACTGGTGATAAAATTGTATTTCAGAACAAATGAAAAAATAGATGTATGGATGAATGAATGATTTTTCCAGATGGCAGAACTAAAACTTCTAAAAATCATGAGTGAAAGCTATTTTCTGGTTATAAATTTGAAAGCGTTGCAGTAAGAAGTAAGTACATCTTCAGATGATGTGTGGATAAGAATGTTTTTCATCTTTCCCAAGAAGTTTACAGAATTATCTCTCTTAAAAAAATATTCAACAAAACAAATGTAATCTGCTTTTCTTTTTAATGCCCATAAAACAGTAATTTGATAAGGCAAGCCTTTTCATTTTATGAAGTAATTTGTTCATTATATATTTGGCTTAAAGATAGAATTACATAATAAAATGATAGCTAGATCAGAAATTAACATTTTATAACTCATTCTCTGACAAGATTGTACTTTTATATAAAACAATACAGTCTTTAGTGGAGAGAAATCATAATAAGAACACATGGTACAACTTTTAGATGAACCCTAAAGTCCTTTTTAGATTCCTAAAATAATATTTCAAAAAGAACTCAAACAAATTTCTAGCCCTTTAAGTCTCTATTATTTGTGTATCCTACAGAGGAAAAATATCATGAACACACTAATTATAAAATCACAAACTAATTACACATTTCCTGTATGTTTATTTCTTGTCTAAATATACTTAGGCTCACCCAAACTGTTCCTTTTCAGAGAAAAACAGGAAAATTCTGGGCAGGAATTCTAGGCTCTTTTGCTTTTGTTTTTGACCTTTTTTGGTTGTTGTTTGTTGGTTTTGTTTTCTTTCCTTAAATCAGTAAGGAGAAAAAAATGGATCTTCCAGGGATCAATGAGTTTAGGCCTAAGAAAGCTCACTGGTTGCTTTACATTGATCATATCTTCAAATCTGAGACTAACAGTCAACCTCTATTTATTGTTAGTTCTTTCTCTAGGAGTGAGGACATATTAGCTTGACAAGAGCTGTACTCTGATTATCATACATAATAATAAATAACGATTATACATAGACTAACTATATCTGTAAATTTGTTTGTCATGGAGATATTTTGGGGATTCCATTTTTTTTTTTTTGAGAATGTATTTGACTGTTTTAATAGAGAAGTGGAGGACTATGCCTATATTTTTTCTCACTTTAGCTTACTCTAATTCCCAATGGTCTTTCTTCTAACTTCTGCTGTAAAGAGCTGCACCTGAGACTCAGTGGGACCTACAAAGAAGCTGTAAGGAAGGAAACAACACTAAAAAGACAAAACACTTTGTTATTTATTTAAGAAATCATTTCATTGTTTTCCACTTCCAACATCAAGGTTAGATGGAGTTAGAGAAAAATTTCTTTTGTTTCTTGTCTTTATTTTGGAAGATCTACTTTCCTTTTTTTTTTTTTTTTAAAGAAGAGACTAAGTGTTTTTCTATAGAGTATAGATATACTGGAACAAAGCAACAGCATTGGGATAGAGAGTCAAAGCAGGCAGAGGCATATGGATGTTATCATGGTAGTAAGGTGGTTTAGGAGTCACTTGGATCTGATGGATAGAATTACAGAAGTAAGCTTTTGTGGAGTGAAACCTATATTCCACTTAATGTCACACTTGTTGCAAGGCTCCTATGACATTAGTCCTAATATTATCCTCTTTGAATAGATGAGGAACTCTGATCATACAGAACTTAAGTAACTTGTTTAAATCTTTAGATTTAAACAAGTAGAATTATTTTAATCCTGTAATGTTATCATTATATTATCTCAATATTAAATGAAATAAAATATGAAGTAGATTGGGTAAAGAGGCACAAACCTTTTTTTTTTTTTTTTTTTTTTTTTTTTTTTTAACACATGCTGCCCCTTGGTTACTCTAATATCTGGTTTAGATTCATTCATTGAATCAGATAGTTCCTTAATTATTTGGCTATTTAATAATAAATGCCAATATCTCCATATTCTATTTGCTATGTCCCTAAGACACTGAGAATATAGCAGTGTGTAGCAGAAGAATTTGTGCATACATGAAGCCCATATTCAAATTCATGCATATAAGATCTATTTAATTATTTTATTTTAAGTTCTAAAGACTTAGTACTTGGTACTATTTGTAGGCATAGATAAAACTTTACCTGTAAGCACAGACAATATTCACAGTGGCCGGGCACAGTGGCTCACGCCTGTCATCCCAGCACTTTGAGAGGCTGAGGTGGGCGGATCACTTGAGGCCAGGAGTTGGAGTCCAACTTGGCCAAAATGGTGAAACCTCGTCTCTACTAAAAATACAAAAATTAGCTAGGTGTTGTGGGCCATGCCTGTAATCCCAGGTTCTCTGGAGGCTGAGGCACAAGAGTCGCTTGAACCCAGGAGGCCAAGGCTCCAGTGAGACAAGATGAGATTGTGCCACTGCACTCCAGCCTGGGCTACAGAGCAAGACTTGGTCTCAAAAAAAGAAAAAAAAAAAAAAAAGGCCGGGTGCGGTGGCTCAAGCCTGTAATCCCAGCACTTTGGGAAGCTGAGACGGGCGGATCACGAGGTCAGGAGATCGAGACCATCCTGGCTAACACGGTGAAACCCCGTCTCTACTGAAAATACACACACACACACAAAAACTAGCCGGGCGAGGTGGCGGGCGCCTGTAGTCCCAGCTACTCCGGAGGCTGAGGCAGGAGAATGGCGTAAACCCAGGAGGCGGAGCTTGCAGTGAGCTGAGATCCGGCCACTGCACTCCATCCCGAGCGACAGAGCAAGACTCCGTCTCAAAAAGAAAAAAAAAGAAAAAAGAAAAAAGAAAAAAAAAGAAAGGAAAGAAAGCATTCACAGTGGACACAAATTGAGGTAGTTGCCAGGCTCACAGTGATTGCTTTTCCGGTGGCCATATTTATGCCACCCACTCTTTTTCCACCCCCAAACCCTTCTGCTTCAGGGGAGCCTGCTCATTTCTTTCTACTCTCTGCTCTGGTAGGTATTCTTAAAGAGATTTCAACAACTTGCTTCACTGGCCACAGCAGACAGAATTAACTCATAGTAACTCAATTTCCTGATGATACTAATTCATCCATGGAGTGAGCATTTTGACTCAAGATCGCTAATCAAAGGATTTTGTCTGGATTTTTAAAACTGTAACTGGCAAAGAGAAGTCCTTTCCTCTGTTCTTTCAAAAACCAGGATGAGAGAATAGGTGCTGCTGCTGATCCTGGTTCCAGTGAGCATAATCAGCCTGAAAGAAAAAATTTGTCACACAGAGAAAAGCAGAGATATGATGAGCTGAAGTCGATAGGAAGTCCTAATAGCATTTGAGTTCCGGATTCTAACTGTGCCTCTACATCCTTAAAGAAGTTCAAACTAATACAGTTACTTACTTCATCCTCATTTCTTCCTTTAAGTAACTAACCCAAGATAGATTTCTGTATAAGTTATGGGTTCAGTTGCATATAATAAATACCAACTCTGACTATTTTAAGAAGGCAGTTTGAAAGTATATTAGCCTTACTGAATTTTCGGGCTGGCCAGAGAGCCCTGCTTAGAAACTGCTTATCCAATATCATTACCCAAACTCACACAACGTAACTGGTCTGGTGACGACAACTGGGCCACCACTCTTGAGTACAAACCTTATGAGTTTGCAGATGATAGTACCTGAACTCAAACACCCCTGTCCCTGGAAATTAGATGTCACTGTCACCTTTCTTCTCAAAATACATTCTTCAGTGTATTCTGAAGTGTATTCTGTTTTGCCACCACTAACTTTGAATTCGGTGTTTGGCAGAAATGCTTCTGATGATGGAAGTTAAGTGCCTTTATCCTTACTGTAAAGGAGGCTGGGAAAACAGATGTTGGACTTTTATGGTGAGATTTAAGAAAATCTCTAAATACAAGAAAAATGTTTAAAGATGTTTAATCACTGAAAAGAATGACAGATATCTACTATAACTTATCTTACTTACATCTAAATATGTCCTCAGTCATATAGTTCATGGTTTGAAGTGTGCCTCCCAAAAAGATATGTTGAAGTCTTAAGCTCTGAAACCTGTGAATGTAACTTTATTTAGAAATAGGGTTGATATGGTTTGACTATATTCTTATCCAAATCTCATCTTGAATTGTAGCTCCCATAATTCCCATGTGTTTTTGGAGGGACCCAGTGAGAGACAATTGAATCATGGGTGTGGTTTCCCCTACACTGTTCTCGTGGTAGTGAATAAATCTTGCAAGATCTGATGATTTCATAAGGGGTTTCCCCTTTGCTTGACTCTCATTCTCTCTTGTCTGCTGCCATGTGAGACGTACTTTTCACCTTCTGCCATGATTGTGAAGCCTCCCTAGCCACGTGGAACTGAGACCATTAAACCTCTGTCTCTTTATAAATTACTCAGGATCAGGTATGTCTTCATCAGCAGCATGAGAACAGACTAATATAAGTGTCTCTGCAAGTATAATTGAGTTCATATGATGTCTTATTGGGTTAGGATGGGCCCTAAGTTCTGTATGAAAAGTGTCCTTACAAGAAGAGAAAAACTTGGACGTAGAGACATGAACATAGGGGAAAAGGTATTTTGAAGATGGAGACAGAGATTGGAGTGATGCATCTCCAGGCTAAGGGACACCAAAGATTTCTGGTAACACCAGAAGCTACAACAGGCAGGAAATGATCTTCCCCTAGAGCATTCAGAGACAGTATGACCCTGCTGACACCCTGATTTCCGATTTCTAGCCTCCGTAAGTGTGAGATAATAAAATTTCTGTTGTTATAAGTCATCAAGTTTTGGGTATTTTTTTTTTGGCAGCCCTAGAAAACTAATGCACAGCTTCCTTCAGGAAGTGACATCTAAGCCAACCTCTGGAGAAGGAGTATATTGGAAATGGATTCTGAGACAGTTTCTTGGGCAGAAAGTTTATTAGAGAGAACCATCAGGATCTACATTTGTGAGAACCATCAGGATCTACATTTGTGAAAGGAAGGGAAAGAAACAGTGTTCAGCAGAGGGAGAAGTCAAACTGTGATGCCAGCCTCAGGGGATCCCATGGGGAGCTCTGTAGCTACAATGGTCCATTCAAGTTGTTTGAAGATGCTCCACTCAGTCAGTCACCGGATGTGGGTCTCTCTAAAAACGGCATGCTCTTCGGCAATGTGGATGGATCCCTGAAGCTGAGGTAGTCCTTGAAGGGGCTTACAGTTGAAGCTGGAACATCACATCTTTCCTGAGGGAGGATTTGGGTGGCACATCTTTGTGTCACCATAGGAGTCAACAAATAAGTTAAAGAAGTGTGAGGTAAAAACAGAGTGGCAGACCAAGGTGATGACATGTATGAAAACACTGAGGTGGGGTGGTGATTAAAATATTCTTGAAAATGAAAGGAAAGTAATGCAGATGGTAAAAAAGGAGAGTAGTTCAAAGTAAGAACAGTGAGAGAGAGCAGAGGTCAGGTTATAGGAAGCCTAAGTATACACTATCTTTATTCTAAGAACAATGGGATGCCACAAAGGTGATTAGATAAGGCTGGAGGTGACATAACCAGACATACATTCTAAAATGCCAACAATGACTACAGTGTGTCCACTAATGGCTTACTCCCACAGGAAAACAGGACGGCTTCACTTTAGCATCTCCCCTAGAGAGACAAACATCCTTAGACTGGGGTGGTGTGTCAGTGGTGGAGATACGTGGAAAGACTTGAGAATTTTTTAGGATTACCTGAACTAATACATAAAGGGAAGCAGACCCATTAAGGATGACTTCCAGTTCCTTGCTAAGATGAAAAAGCTTTGAGGAAACCAGTTGAGCACAGCCAAAGCAGGAGTTCGGTTTTGGGCATAAAGGGGTTGAGTGCTAGGCGGTGTCAATGAAGGACAACTGGTTGTGAGTCACATGTGTGTTTGAGGCATCTGCATACTCAAATAAGGCACCTGGCCTGGAGATAAACGTGAGAGATTTAAACTGATTCCGAGGGGTGGCTGAAGGCAGTTAGAGAGGGAGTCAATGAAGAGGAAAAGGGTGTGGTCTGAAGTGTGAAACTCTGATGTTTAAAAGTCAAGAAAGAGGCTGGGTGCAGTGGTTTACGCCTATAGTCCCAGCACTTTGTGAGACTGAGGCAGGCAGATCACTTGAGGTCAGGAGTTCAAGACGACCCTGGTCAAAATGACCAAACCCTGTCTCTATTAAAAATACCCCAATTAGCTGGGCGTGGTGACATGTAATCCCAGCTATTCAGGAGGCTGAGGAAGGAGAATTGCTTGAACTCTGGAGGCAGGAGTTGCAGTGAACTGAGATTGCAAGACTGCACTCCAGCCTGGGAGACAGAGTGGGCCTCCATCTGAAAAAAAAAAAAAAAAAAAGATAGAAAGAATGGCAAACAGGAAGGATTAGAGAGGTAGGAGAGCCACAAAGTTTGAAAGTGGACATGTTTGTAATTTTGTTAGAAATATTGTTTCATATTTTTTGCAACTGCAGTATCAACAGGGAAAATATTCATCCTTTCATCTTTTTCCTGATCCAAAAGACTTAATTGTCTGAAATGAGAAACATGGATAACTATCTTAAGATGAGTGAATCATCTCCTAATAAATACACTCATAAAATTAAAAAAAAAAAAAAAAAAAGACCTCTTCTAACAATAGTAGATGTAGACTGACAAAAGTGAGGAAGCATTTTTTTTTTCTACTATCAGAGGATTGACCTAATTAGCATCTGAGAAAGCCAAAGTGTTCCTTTGACTACTTGGCAGGTCATTCGGTTATTCTAGTGTGTATTTTAAAAGTTAATAAGCATGGGATAGATTTAATTCCACTACCCCTTCCAGACTTTTTGGTAAGATTTTAAACATGGGCCTTGCTGGAAGGTGAAGGACTAATCTGAGGAATTTAAGGAATAATATGTGTTATTTATGCAGAAGAACATCCAGAGCTGTCTTGAGTTGTAGCATTAGAAGAGCTAATTAGGTGTCTTCATGCACTCTAGGGATATGGGCCAGCTAAATCTTTGTAGACTAAAAACATTATTATGCAAGAGAGATGTTGCTTGCCTGCCTACCATAGAAATGAAAATGTTCCTTCTTAGTTAATCAATACAAGCTAAAGGATAGAGGAGGTTTTTTTGTTGTTGTTTGTTTTATTTTGTCTTCTGTGTTGTTCAGAATAGTATTACTAGTGAATACTATACCCATATAAGGGTGGATGAAGTCCAAGTGTTGTAATTATGGACTAAGAATTAAGGCATCTTTGACATCTTTGGGTTAAAACAGGAGTGCTTAACAATCAAGCTAAATGCATCTACAGTGGGAGAAAAGTGTATAAATGTTCATAAATGCATATAGTCTCCTGCGTGATCATAGTAAAGTATAAAAGTCAACGTACAATGATTTACCACAATGGGCCAGTATTTATCTTCAAATGAAACAACATATCACTGCAGACACCTATTTTTTAAAATAAATTCTTCTCATATAATTGGTTTTATTTTGTAAATAATAAATGACTCTGCTATTTACATGCACTAGCTATGTGTGCCCTCTGTAAGCCAAGTTCCTAAGTTTCCTCATCTAAAATGCCTACTTCCTTCGGCTCTTATGAAGAGTCTCACGCTGTCACCCAGACTGGAGTGTGGTGGTGCGATCTTGACTCACTGCAACCTCCGCCTCCCGGGTTCAAACAATTCTCCTGCATCAGCCTCCTGAGTAGATGGGATTACAGGCTCATGCCACCATGCTGGGCTAATTTTTGTATTTTTAGTAGAGACGGGGTTTCATCATGTTGGCCAGGCTGGTCTCGAACTCCTGACCTCAGGTGATCTGCCCACCTGGCCCTCTAGAAGTGCTGGGATTACAGGTGTGAGCCACAGTGCCCAGCCTGTTATAAAGGTCGAAAGACTACACATGGAAAGTGCTTAGCAAGCTGCCTATTGCATGCTAAGCATGAATGCATATTGGGGCACTATTATAACTCATGTGACTGGAAGACTTACTAAATGTCCAAGAGATGATATTAAAGGGCTTATAGGGATTTTATCCAGGGGTAGGATAAAATCAGAAGGGGTTTGTGTAGTTAACTGACAGAAAACAATTTTCTGATTTTACTGAATCTTAATGATATAACATACTGGTTACATGAACAAAATTATATGTAAAACATTATTGGGACATTATTTATAACATTAAAAAATTGAAAACAATTGAAACATCAATTTGTAAAATAATTATTTTTGAAATTATCATACATATATTCCACTGAAAAAATAAAGCCATAGAAAAATGATTTACATATACTGATATGGGAAAATTCTAAAACATGTTAAAAAAAAAAAAAAGCAATTTAGAGAACTCTGTATACAATGTGGTTAAAATTTTGTCAAAAACCTGTATGTATATATAAACATATGTTTGTGTACTTGCATGTATGTGTGTAAATGACTAACAACAGTGATTGAAAGACATACACTGGACTGTAAATAATTGGTATCTCTGGGGAAGAAAATGGGATTAAAGTTGGCATAGGAGCATTAAGGGGACTTTTATTTTACATCTATTATTAGCTTGATCTTTAGAAAAGCAGGAACCTATATATGTGTTTTTTTTACAATGTAAACAAATACAGCTTAAAAGACAGGGAAACAGATACAGTATATGAGTAAGTTACAAATGAAAAAAAAGCTAAGGAATACATTAAAAGTGTTCAACTATACTTATATTTACATAAATAGAACACAAAATGTTATTACATTCTATTTTATATCAACTTGGAAAAGATCAAAAGAAATAACATCCACTGTTGAGTGGTGCAAAAACGCAAATGATGCTGGTAATATATATACAAAAAAGAACAGCAATCCTATGTGTGTATGTGTTTGAGAGAGAAAAAGAGGAGGAGAGAGAGAAGATGGAAAAGAGTAGTAACAAAAAACCAAAGCCTTTATTAACTTACTACTTTTAGGATATGAGCAGCATTTCCTACAAAAATGTTCATTATAGAGTTTTTGTAACAGTAAATGATCAGGAATATTGCTTGTTCGACAATAGCAGTTTGAGAAATTATGACACATTTAAGCAATAAAATGATATGCCACATTTAAAATGCTGTAGAAGAAAATGTGTTTATATACAAAGAGATGTAGACAGTTTCATTTTTTTTTTTGTATAATATACAGGTTACAAAATTGTATGTGCTGTATGAAACTGTTTATTTAAAATCTGCAAGAGTATGTGCAAATATATTATCATAAGTATAGTCAGGAAAATTATGAGACAAATGAGTAGAATGGGTCCTACCAGTTATCAAAACATAGTAGTAAAATAATTTATAAATCTTTTAAAACATTATCTGTGGATAATGTAATTACAAGTTTATTTTTTTCTTTTTTTCTTGCTTATCTACAGTCATATTTTTCTACAGTTACTGTTTATTATTCTGTAATTTAAAAAGTAATAAAAGTTGATATTGAAAATATCTCAAGTCAAGTAGCAGAGTGACTTTTCACAAGTTGTTTTTAATACCTCACAATATTCTCCCATATTTAGAAAAGTGAAAAGGTAAGGTTCAGTTCTTTCTATTTCTGTGTGCTTAAATGGCACTTTGATTTGGTTGGGAGTTACACTTCCTTTCAGCGCATTTCTGAGAAGTTCCCAGGTGCTGCTGATGGCACTAGTCTGAGCACACACCTTGAGAACCACTGTGCCTGGGCAAAAGCCTGTTTTGTTCTGAGTTGGAACAGTCAGCTTCACTGATAAGCTTTGCCTTCTTCAGGGGAATTATGAATAGATAAAATGAAGTCTAACCAAACCTGTAACATTCCCTCCATGTTCTTTCTTCTTGCTGCTCCTTAGGAAAAAGATTAATTGGATAATGGGGAAATTGAATCTTTCTTTATAATAAGTCCTGTAAGATTTACTTATCTTTAGTTATCTCTGAGATTTGAATATTACCAGTTTGAAAATCTAAATTATATGAAGCTTGACACAGGGCCTGTCTATAAAATGTACAGATTTTTGGCTACCTGAATTTTATTTACCATTTGTTTTACTTCTCTAAGACATCTGTGTTCCTTGTTTGCTAGTTTCTTTTCTAAATTTTGATTTATAAAAAGGGTTTTGGAGTCATATTCATATGTGAGATTGGCCTATAATTTTCTTTTCTTGTACAGTCTAGTTTTTGCTATCAAGGTTACATTAACCAAAAAAAAAAAAAAAAAAAAAAAAAAGAGCAGGGGCACAATATTTATATCTCTATTCTCTAGAACAAGGTTAGGAATTACCTGTTTAGCAGAACTTGCCTGTAAAATCATCTTAGCCTAATGTGCTTTTGGCGGGTTTTTGTTTGTTTGTTTCACTTTATTGTGTTTTTTGTTTTGTTTTGCTTTGCTTGAAATATTTTTAATGGCTACACATTTTTTTGTCTTTCTTCCAGTGAATTTTGTTGCAACGTGCACTATAAAATCATAAAGGTAGATCTCAGTAAACTTTCACAGAAGTAACACAGCTATGTCACTACCCACAAATCAAGATAGAATAGGATCCCACAAGCACACTTTATATCTGCTCCTTGTAAGTGCCTCCAGTATCCTAACGTCTATCAACTTCTTAAGTGAAAAGAAATAAAGGCTAATAAGTAACAATGTAAAATGAGGCTGAATTTATTTGCATGCCTGGCAAGGAAGAGCAGCATTGTTGAAGTACAAGTCCAGTTTCGTTTTGTTTAGAAATTGAAAGAACTTGATATAGATCAAAAAAGGAGAAATATTATAAAACTAGGCAACTTTTTGAGTTCAGGTCTCTGGCTGGTTTACCAGGTGGATGGGAGACTCTTCCTTGTGAGAGGCCACTATCAAGGTTCACTTCCCTGCTAACTGAAAGCTTGGTTTTAATCAAATCAAGACTGGGTTGTGTAAAATTCTAGAGAGCATAAGTTGTTCAGGATACACAATTATGCATGCACACCCAAAGTTGAGCAAAAATTTTCTTTAAAGCAGTATAGATTAGTTTGAACTCTGGAATAGTAAAATCATGCAGGGTGTGCTGTTCTGTGTTTGGCTTCTTTTGCACAATACATTTATGAGACTCATATTTGTAACTGCATGAATGAGCATACATTCATTTTCATTTTATAGTGTTCTCTAATGTGAATATATTATACTTTCTTCCTTTATGTTTTTGTTAATGAATATTTGGATTGTTTCAGTGTTTTATTCTTACAGGTAGTCCACTATGAACTTCCTTCCAGTATTTTTGTATACATACATTCAAACACACACACAAACACTTGGGCATATGTCTAGGAGTAGAATTGTTGAGTCATAGGGAGGGCATATGGGAGCTTTAGTGCACACTGCCAGTTTTCCCTAGCAGTCAGACAGATTTACAATCCCACCAGCAGGAAATTAGCTCCAGTTGCTTCACATTTTTGTTGATACTTAGTGTTGTCAGTCGTTTAATCTTAGCCATCCCAGTGAATGCATAGTGGTATCGCATTGAGGTTTTAACTTGCACGTTCCTCATTACTAGTGAAATTGAATATATTTTTATATGTCTATTGACCATGTAAATATCTTCCCGTGAATTTCTTGTTCAAGTATTTTCCCTATTTTTCTATTATTTTTCTTTGTCAAAGAATAGTAAGAATATTTATCATCTGCACATACACACACATACATGTACATACACACATGTATAGCTTCAGTTTGTGGTCTTTATGGATATGTTTATACAAATATCTTCTATCGTGTGGCTTACCTTTTCACTTTTGTTTTCTGTGGCTTGTATTTTTATGCTTTTAATGGTGCTTTCTGTTAAACAGAAATTCATGAGGAATAAATGTTTAGCAAATTTAAATGGTTCTGGGTTAATTCAGATATTTTCTCTTTCTTCTTGTGTCTATGTTGATATTTATAATTTACCAGGATATGATCTCTTTAATTAAAAATTGTCATAAAGTTGCTCTTTCTACTACTTTATCATTCTTAAAACAAACAAACAAACAAAACTCTAGGCAGGCCAGGTGCGGGGGCTCATACCTGTAATCCCAGCACTTTGGGAGGCAGGTAGATCACCTGAGGTAGGGAGTTCAAGACCAACCTGACCAACATGGCGAAACCCCGTCTCTACTAAAAATACAAAATTATCCTGGCGTGGTGGTGCATGTCTGTAATCCCAGCTACTCGGGAGGCTGAGGCAGGAGTATCTCTTGAACGCGGGAGGCGGAGGTTGCGGTGAGCCATGATCCCACCATTGCATTCCAGCCTAGGCAACGAGAGTGAAACTCCATCTCAAAACAAACAAACAACAACAACAACAACAACAAAACTCTACTCAATTTGTAGTCATGAACTCTTTTCTTGTTCCTAACTCGACTTCATTTTGCCCATTGTATCTTTTTCACTTGATTAAATATTGTCACAGTTTTATCTATTTTCTTAACAAGTTCAGATCTTTAATATATTTCCATCATTGTAGCATCTTGATTAATCAAGAGCGACTTCATTCTACATCACTAATTTACATCAAAACTCTTCTTTTATCCAGAACACAGAAGACTTGGAATTCTTTACTTGGACAGTCTATTTCTATGAGTCTAAAACCATTAGTCAAAAAATTCTATAGGAAACAGGATATAAAATATTTAAATACCAAGTATTATGCCCTGGTTTTCATTTTTGGTTATATGGTGAATTTACAGACATTTTTCTGCAATTCATCCATTCTATTAGGTTTTTAATCAAGCTTTCCATCTCATTTTATGTGTGGGGCTGAGAAATATGCTAATGCACACAAGAAATTATGTTGTATGAGAGTAACTATTACTTATGAAATAGCTGAATAAACATGTTGGAGGAATTTAGGTCATGATTCCCACAATAATTTTACTATAGTCTAAGTAAAAGTGGTTATGAAAGCATCAAAAGTGAAGTTCTTTTTTGCTTCAGACATAAAGCCACACAGGGTCCCTGGCTTCTAGTGGAGGCGTGTTTTTCACTTAGACGTGAAATGGAGGTTGCTTTTTCCCACTCAGACCCAGAGTAGAATAGAAATCCCTTCCCACCACAGCAGGTCAGCTCCAAGTAGAGACTGAGAAAGAGAGAAAGACAGCATTACACAGAAATAAAACAAGGCTATTTCTGGAAAATATGTTATTGGTGACAGGCATTTTCCAGAACATATTTTTAAAAAAAAGAGAAAGAGAAACTCTCCAGGTCTTTTAAGAACAGAGATCCTTGGAAGACAACCCCTTCTTTCTCCACCCTTTCCTGCAAAAAAATCATTCATTAAGGATACACATGCAAACTCTCAGCAATAAGAAGAGGAAACTAATTTTTGTAATTAGTATAAAACTAATTTTTGTAATTAGTATAAAAGATCAGCTATGAGTAAATACCTGCTCCTAGTCAGAGAGTGTTGGAGTGTTAAAACTCTTGAATACAGAAAAAGATCAGCAATTTAAGTAGAACCAGATAAGAGGGTAAAGGGAAGACAATACAGAAGGAGCAGATAAGGAACATGGCTAAGGCAGGTGAGGTTGCAGCATATACGCTCCTGCACCCACAGCAGGCACTGCTGTTTGAATAGGGCTTTTCTTTCCTGCTAATTTCAGACATGACCCAACAATCCTCCTTGGCTATATACTCGAGATTGCCATTTTTAATCTACCGACAAGTGTTGGCCCATGAGAAGCAACTACTTTACTTTCATGGGGTTAGAGGTTTTTGTGAGTGTATTAGTTAAAGAATTTAAAATGACAGTTAATAGCAAATTTATATTGCATGTGTAGTTTGTTTGTGTGCCTCTTCGAAGCAAACTCTGTTATTCTTATCCCATTGAACACATTCAGTAACTGTCAATTAATCTCTGTTCTTATAAAGTCTTGCATTACATAGCCTCTTCAGGGATTGTTATACATGGAGGGAGCCCTACTTACAACTGGGTAAAGATTTTGGTTTCTACACTCTGTACAGTATGCTGCCTTAGTAAGACTTACTTCTGATGTATGACATTATGCATGAACACTCTAGCATTTGTTTGCTTTCTTTGTTTCAGAGAGACTTATTTCCAGCCCACCTATGCTGTGATTATGTTTTAATTCTTCTCCTAAATTATCCTTTCTGGTTTGATTTTAGCATGCATGTGTCTAATGCACAATCATCAGCCTCAGTATCTTAGGAACATTACTCCATGATAGGTGTGGGGAGCTTACGATGTGGCCCTCAGGCAGCATGTGATTTGAGTTGGTCATGGGCATGCATCTGGAGCAGAATTGATCCTGGAAAAGTGACTGTGACCGGTAGAAGAGGATGTATGTAGCCTCATCACTTAAGGCATTGATTCTCAACCACGGAGATCCCTTACAAAACAATTTCTGCTCCAACCCACATCCTGATTTTATGGGTCTTGAGTAAGTTAGAGACCAAGGCATGTATTAAAAGCATCCTAGGCATTTAATATGCATCCAAGGTAGGAAAAACAAAATTTTTGTTTTATAGGGTAAAGTTTTGTTTAAGGGAAAGAGGCACAACAGGTAGGGGAGTACATTTATCAGGTGTTGCTTTCAAGAGTAGGCTTAGTGGTGGCCCAGAGGACCAGACTAGTCAGCTTTGTCACAAAGGCAACAAATGCTCCAGGGTGACTTTGCCTCAAAAGCCCTTTATCAGATTATCTCTGTTTCTCTACAATGGATAGATACCTCAGGGTCACTCCAACTTCTTATCATGGCAGAGTCATATTTTCTAACAAAGGCCATCCTTAAGCTATCTTTTGGTATGGTATTTCCAAGTGCATTACTCCTTTCCCTATACCTCCCACCAGCTTTTTCATCTTCGGAAACAGAGCCACCTTAATTGTGAGGTATGCGATATTGCTATATTCCTTTAGATGTCTTATATAAACTTATGTGAAAACACAGAACAAAATATCATTTTTATGGCAGGTGTATTCACAGAAAAGAAGGAAGGAATATGTTTAAACATTTGGATCTACTTTCCCAACACAAATAACAATTTGGATATAGCAGAAAGAACTGTGAAAAAAAATTAATAAGCATGGTTGTTGAATTGTCAATTATTCAATGAAATATTTGTGTTCATATTGAAAAACTGCCCACACATTTATCTCTTCAGATTACTTATTAAAATTTTTTAAATATTTTCCGTTTTTACCCTTTTGGTTGAGGTATATAAGAATTCAATTTACTCCTGCCTTGGAAAATGATAAAATAAACCTTAGCAAATGTAATATTTTGTTAAGATTTAAGAATTTAGGTGAAGAATTCAAAATAAATTTAGACAATGTATTCATGCTGCAATCTGTTTTCGCCTCACTGAAAATGTCTGCTACAGAGACAAATTGAAGTTGTGTATATCATGCTGATTCAGAAGAGAATGAAGGCATTTGTCAAGAGATAATGTCAGACTAAACAGACGTGTTCCAATCGATTAATGCATTTGGAGGATTTCCAAATATTTGCTGATCTGAGGAAGGTGAGGTGAGGCTAATCCATAATTTGTCAATTCCACTGAAAAACTATCAAAAGCACATTTATACACAACTAGGTATGCTTCTTTGCGTCAGAAAATAGATCAATAATTAGATCTTATGACAAAGGTCTCCTTGTGATAACGTAAGAATTTAACTTTGATTTGCTGCTATTGTAACTGGCTAATTCATTTTAATTTTCAAAGGCACGAGCTTGTGAGAAAATGATTTAGAATTGATATCTGACCTCCAGCTGTTGAATGAATTATAATTTTGATTATTGAAAATATATGTATGGAGACTACTAATGGTAGAAGAAATAAAGAGACTCCTAATAAGTATATGGGTTTTAAGTTCCATTTTAGTAGTGCTTTTATGCTCTATTACTAAGACTTAAATTCCATGGTAACTCAGCAAGCAGTATATTAGTTTAACCATGAAGCACTTTATAATAGGCATTGCACATAATTATCTATTCATATATTAGGTGCAGCCTTTTCAAAAACACAGAGGAATTGGGGTGTATGTGGAAAAGTATAAATTATTAACGGATTGATTTTCATTGTTTCTTATAAGTAACATCTTAGGCACGGGTGTGTGCCTTTGGGAAAACAAATGGTTTTAATGTGACATTTATATTTGTTACAGATAACTAAATGTCATGACAAGAGAACTATGCCTATAAAATGTGTATTTCTGAAACACGGTCACTTGAGACTGTTGTTTTATTACATTTGTCCTTATGTCTTTATAGCTGAGGTTATTAATGTTACTACTATTCTCTCAGATAAATGGGTTTGAAATGCAGTCATGTTTGACTCATCTTTATTTTCTTCTGTTTTTTTCTCTCTCCCTACTGCAAACCATATACCCAGTATCTATCTATCTAATGCATGGCTCATTGTATAACATTTATCTTCTCAGAAACCATTAATGCTTCCCCATTGCATACTGAGTTTTAAATTAAACCTTTTTTTTTTTTTGCTATTAATGACAGCAATATTACTAATAAAATTCACATTTTCAAAAATTGTATTATAAAACCAATTGTTTCAATATGTATGTGTTAAGAAAGGATAAGGAAAGAAGTAAATAATACCAGACCACAATAACTAAATTATATTTTATTCAAAAATTTATTCGATGAAATTATTATTCAAACTAGGTATGGCAATATTATATGAAAGGAACAAATAATAAACAAAACCAATAAAAATAAATCAAAATGTACCTGGGGAAATACTGAAGAGCATGTAAGATCAGACAAGAATCAATAAACTTTGTATAGTCAAAATGAATTCTAGTGTTGTTTACAACTTCCAGCAGGAAATAGAAGAAAGAACACCAGCTGAGCATCCATTTACTGCAAACCAAGCAGGTGTGGGTTCCTACTCTGTATACTCAATAGCATTTTTCCACTGAGCAAGGTGCTTCTTCCCAATCACAATAACATTGTTTCCAACAGCTGCTGGAGTAGTGATAATCTTTCCCCTTAATTATTTAATCATGTTCTCTCTAATTCATATCACATAAACTCACACAATAGGAGACATGCCTAAACAAAGTATTTAGTCTAGGAGGCAGGCAGGGTCCCCACGACATAGCCTTAATCTACTTAACCAGTTCACAGTCTCCTATTTCCTCAATATATAGTATGTCATACTGATTAGGAATATTGGCTTGACAGTCATTCCACCTCAGTTCATAATCCTAACTCTCATACTTGTTAACTGTGTTCTTGAAGGTAAGTTATATGAACACTTTGTAGCTTAATGTCTTCATCAATTAAAAGGTGATAATTTAATACTGCTACTCACATAACCTTATTGGAATATTAGACCAGTCGTTAAATCTACTTGTGTATACTATTGGCTGTGCCTGGCACCCAATTTTCAAGCATTGAAGAGAGCTATTGTTACCCTCCTGCATCTCGATGGCTATTTCCTAAACATAAGCCTCTTAACCTCTGTCATTCCCTCGGATAAACATGTCATTTCATTCTTAGCCTGCTAAAATCTCAACAACTCCTGTAGATCTATTTCCAGCACATATCTTTATAATCCTTTTGATCTTTTCAAATGAATGAAATTTCACTTCCACTTCTACTTCACGGTGGGCCTCTTTCCTATGAGACTTGAGTTCAAGACCATTCAAGTGAATATATATATATATATATATATACACACACACAGAGAAAGAGAGAGAGAGAGAGATACACAGAGAGAGATACACACACAAATATATATATACATATGCATATAATATATATATCTATATATCTATATAGATATATATATATATCTCTATATCTATATAGATATATATATATATCTCCCAGTTTTCCAAACTTCCAACCTATAATAACCAGTTATTAACTTATTGGTTTAAAATGCAGCAAAATTCCATGTTCTATTTTTGGATTTTCCAGGTATATGATGGGTAACAAATCTGAGAAAAGAAGGATGGTAGATGCTTTCCCATTTTGACCTATGGTCATTTTGGTAAGAACACTTTACTCAATTAAGAGGTAATCAAGTGATTCCAGGCCTGCTGCTAAATAATTATGAGATGATATTTGGAAATATGTATTTCCCTTTTAGCTCCTGAGGCCACAGGTGTATGCCTGAGGTTCTCAACAAATGGCTGATTATCTCTCAGAATATTCAGTTGTCTGGTGGCTGGCACTAATAGCTCAGAATAAGCCATGTTTAACTTTAGGATCCATCTGGACTCTTGGCCACTAGTGGTAGGTAATACTAGTTGCAGAATTCAGTTTCTCTGAGCTTGTGAAAACCGCCTGATTTCATTTCAAATTCACTTTACTTCCTGTGGGATGGATTTGAGATCAGAGCAAAATATTCAACCTCATTTTTGTTAATCTTGTCCAAAATATGATCCAGATTAACTTTTCTTAGCACACATTTGCATTTTTTTACAAATATCATTTTTAATGAAATTAAAAATCTGTGATAAATAACTTTAATATTGTGCAAGTAGCATTTGTAATATAAAGGTTTCAAAAAAGGAAGATAATTTTCTCTACTGGAGATTTATTTTGCCATTTTCAACTTGGAAGCCAAGGACTCAAACAAAAGTATTGTTTGAAAGCTGCTGAGGTTCATTATTACTTATGTTGGAAGTTTCAAAAAAAAAGTTTTTAGCAAAAAAGAAACTTGTTTTGTTCTAAGAATTTGAAATTTTAACAGTTAAATTATTGCTAAATTTGCATAAGATTTGCTCTGTAAGAAAATACTTTTTATATTTGTTAACATGTAGTTGTTTTACTTATTTGTGCATACTAGCTTAATATATACATAGTCGTATTAATATATGTTTGTATGTATACATAAATACTTAATATAAATTTTAGTTTTTAAATGCATGATTTACAATTTTGTTATAAATTGTTATAAATTGTTTTGTGGAGTTTATGCATTTTGTAAATATGATGGTGGCAGATGGTGTACATGTGAGTTAATTGAATAGATCTTTCATAGTCTGGCACTTTTTGTGCTTTTAGAATTTGGAGAAGTTAGTCTTTACTGATGAAATGTACTTTAGAAACTATTGAACAAACATAACATTTTAAGAACAAATTATTTTTATCCTATGGATTTTCCTATTATATTAAATTTGCTCTTTTGTTTTTAGAGCTCCCCACAAGAAACATACTCTTTGTTTTTAATGCTCAATCCTTTTTTACTCTTTGTAGAAACTAGTGGTCTCCTATTAAGTAAATAGACATGGGTCTCATTAGAGGGATCCATTCTAAAACAGAAGAGGACAACACTCAGGGAGGGCTGCAATGAGACAGAGAATCCTGAACGTTGTTCCTGATGTGCAGATCTTCACCTAGGGCTGCAGAAGACTGTACAGCTATAGACAAAATAATGATGAGGTACAGATGTCATGGAAAGCAAAAAAAAGGAGCGAATCCATCCTACAATCTGAAGGCAGAAGCAAGGCCATAAATGGGGTTGGGGGAGAAACCCTGTGGTAAGAATCTGCAGAGATGAGGAAAAAAATTGTAGGATTTAAGGTAGGTTAGGAACTGGCAGTTCAGAGCAATGCCAGGGTATTAGAAACTCACTCTAGTGTGGTCTACGTTTCCCAATATAGGATTGAGTGGACCTCATCATATTAACCATATTCAAGGAATATGTATGTTATAGAAGTCAATGGTTACATTAAAATATTCATTAAGTTTGAACACAAGTTCTAATTTATTTTTATCATTATTTCTTAATAGCAGTTAATTCTTTTTTTTTTTTTTTTTTTTTTTTATTATACTTTAAGTTCTAGGGTACATGTGCATAACGTGCAGGTTTGTTACATATGTATACTTATGCCATGTTGGTGTGCTGCACCCATCAACTCGTCAGCACCCATCAATTCATCATTTATATCATGTATAACTCCCCAATGCAATCCCTCCCTCCTCCCCCCTCCCCCCTCCCCATGATAGACCCCAGTGTGTGATGTTCCCCTTCCCGAGTCCAAGTGATCTCATTGTTCAGTTCCCACCTATGAGTGAGAACATGCGGTGTTTGGTTTTCTCTTCTTGTGATAGTTTGCTAAGAATGATGGTTTCCAGCTGCATCCATGTCCCTACAAAGGACGCAAACTCATCCTTTTTTATGGCTGCATAGTATTCCATGGTGTATATGTGCCACATTTTCTTAATCCAGTCTGTCACAGATGGACATTTGGGTTGATTCCAAGTCTTTGCTATTGTGAATAGTGCCGCAATAAACATACGTGTACATGTGTCTTTGTAGTAGACTAATTTATAATCCTTTGGGTATATACCCAGTAGTGGGATGGCTGGGTCATATGGTACATCTAGTTCTAGATCCTTGAGGAATTGCCATACTGTTTTCCATAATGGTTGAACTAGTTTACAATCCCACCAACAGTGTAAAAGTGTTCCTATTTCTCCACATCCTCTCCAACACCTGTTGTTTCCTGACTTCTTAATGATTGCCATTCTAACTGGTGTGAGATGGTATCTCATTGTGGTTTTGATTTGCATTTCTCTGATGGCCAGTGATGATGAGCATTTTTTCATGTGTCTGTTGGCTGTATGAATATCTTCTTTTGAGAAATGTCTGTTCATATCCTTTCCCCACTTTTTGATGGGGTTGTTTGTTTTTTTCTCGTATATTTGTTTGAGTTCTTTGTAGATTCTGGATATTAGCCCTTTGTCAGATGAGTAGGTTGCAAAAATTTTCTCCCATTCTGTAGGTTGCCTGTTCACTCTGATGGTAGTTTCTTTTGCTGTGCAAAAGCTCTTTAGTTTAATTAGATCCCATTTGTCAATTTTGGCTTTTGCTGCCGTTGCTTTTGGTGTTTTAGACATGAAGTCCTTGCCCATGCCTATGTCCTGAATGGTACTACCTAGATTTTCTTCTAGGGTTTTTATGGTATTAGGTCTAACATTTAAGTCTCTAATCCATCTTGAATTAATCTTCGTATAAGGGGTAAGGAAAGGATCCAGTTTCAGCTTTCTACTTATGGCTAGCCGATTTTCCCAGCACCATTTATTAAATAGGGAATCCTTTCCCCATTTCTTGTTTCTCTCAGGTTTGTCAAAGATCAGATGGCTGTAGATGTGCGGTATTATTTCTGAGGACTCTGTTCTGTTCCATTGGTCTATATCTCTGTTTTGGTACCAGTACCATGCTGTTTTGGTTACTGTAGCCTTGTAGTATAGTTTGAAGTCAGGTAGCGTGACGCCTCCAGCTTTGTCCTTTTGACTTAGGATTGTCTTGGCAATGCGGGCTCTTTTTTGGTTCCATATGAACTTTAAAGCAGTTTTTTCCAATTCTGTGAAGAAACTCATTGGTAGCTTGATGGGGATGGCATTGAATCTATAAATAACCTTGGGGAGTATGGCCATTTTCACGATATTGATTCTTCCTATCCATGAGCATGGTATGTTCTTCCATTTGTTTGTGTCCTCTTTGATTTCACTGAGCAGTGGTTTGTAGTTCTCCTTGAAGAGGTCCTTGACATCCCTTGTAAGCTGGATTCCTAGGTATTTTATTCTCTTTGAAGCAATTGTGAATGGAAGTTCATTCCTGATTTGGCTCTCTGCTTGTCTGTTACTGGTGTATAAGAATGCTTGTGATTTTTGCACATTAATTTTGTATCCTGAGACTTTGCTGAAGTTGCTTATCAGCTTAAGGAGATTTTGGGCTGAGACGATGGGGTTTTCTAAATATACAATCATGTCATCTGCAAACAGGGACAATTTGACTTCTTCTTTTCCTAACTGGATACCCTTGATTTCTTTCTCTTGCCTGATTGCCCTAGCCAGAACTTCCAACACTATGTTGAATAGGAGTGGTGAGAGAGGGCATCCCTGTCTTGTGCCAGTTTTCAAAGGGAATTTTTCCAGTTTTTGCCCATTCAGTATGATATTAGCTGTGGGTTTGTCATAAATAGCTCTTATTATTTTGAGGTATGTTCCATCAATACCGAATTTATTGAGCGTTTTTAGCATGAAGGGCTGTTGAATTTTGTCAAAAGCCTTTTCTGCATCTATTGAGACAATCATGTGGTTCTTGTCTTTGGTTCTGTTTATATGCTGGATTACGTTTATTGATTTGCGAATGTTGAACCAGCCTTGCATCCCAGGGATGAAGCCCACTTGATCATGGTGGATAAGCTTTTTGATGTGCTGCTGAATCCGGTTTGCCAGTATTTTATTGAGGATTTTTGCATCAATGTTCATCAGGGATATTGGTCTAAAATTCTCTTTTTTTGTTGTGTCTCTGCCAGGCTTTGGTATCAGGATGATGTTGGCCTCATAAAATGAGTTAGGGAGGATTCCCTCTTTTTCTATTGATTGGAATAGTTTCAGAAGGAATGGTACCAGCTCCTCCTTGTACCTCTGGTAGAATTCAGCTGTGAATCCATCTGGTCCTGGACTTTTTTTGGTGGGTAGGCTATTAATTGTTGCCTCAATTTCAGAGCCTGCTATTGGTCTATTCAGGGATTCAACTTCTTCCTGGTTTAGCCTTGGGAGAGTGTAAGTGTCCAGGAAATTATCCATTTCTTCTAGATTTTCTAGTTGATTTGCGTAGAGGCGTTTATAGTATTCTCTGATGGTAGTTTGTATTTCTGTGGGGTCAGTGGTGATATCCCCTTTATCATTTTTTATTGCATCTATTTGATTCCTCTCTCTTTTTTTCTTTATTAGCCTTGCTAGCGGTCTGTCAATTTTGTTGATCTTTTCAAAAAACCAACTCCTGGATTCATTGATTTTTTGGAGGGTTTTTTGTGTCTCTATCTCCTTCAGTTCTGCTCTGATCTTAGTTATTTCTTGCCTTCTGCTAGCTTTTGAATGTGATTGCTCTTGCCTCTCTAGTTCTTTTAATTGTGATGTTAGAGTGTCAATTTTAGATCTTTCCTGCTTTCTCTTGTGGGCATTTAGTGCTATAAATTTCCCTCTACACACTGCTTTAAATGTGTCCCAGAGATTCTGGTATGTTGTATCTTTGTTCTCATTGGTTTCAAAGAACATCTTTATTTCCGCTTTCATTTCGTTATGTACCCAGTAGTCATTCAGGAGCAGGTTGTTCAGTTTCCATGTAGTTGAGCGGTTTTGATTGAGTTTCTTAGTCCTGAGTTCTAGTTTGATTGCACTGTGGTCTGAGAGACAGTTTGTTATAATTTCTGTTCTTTTACATTTGCTGAGGAGTACTTTACTTCCAATTATGTGGTCAATTTTGGAATAAGTGCGATGTGGTGCTGAGAAGAATGTATATTCTGTTGATTTGGGGTGGAGAGTTCTATAGATGTCTATTAGGTCCGCTTGGTGCAGAGATGAGTTCAATTCCTGGATATCCTTGTTAACTTTCTGTCTCGTTGATCTGTCTAATGTTGACAGCGGAGTGTTGAAGTCTCCCATTATTATTGTATGGGAGTCTAAGTCTCTTTGTAAGTCTCTAAGGACTTGCTTTATGAATCTGGGTGCTCCTGTATTGGGTGCATAGATATTTAGGAGAGTTAGCTCTTCCTGTTGAATTGATCCCTTTACCATTATGTAATGGCCTTCTTTGTCTCTTTTGATCTTTGATGGTTTAAAGTCTGTTTTATCAGAGACTAGGATTGCAACCCCTGCTTTTTTTTTGTTCTCCATTTGCTTGGTAGATCTTCCTCCATCCCTTTATTTTGAGCCTATGTATGTCTCTGCATGTGAGATGGGTCTCCTGAATACAGCAGACTGATGGGTCTTGACTCTTTATCCAGTTTGCCAGTCTGTGTCTTTTAATTGGAGCATTTAGTCCATTAACATTTAAGGTTAATATTGTTATGTGTGAACTTGATCCTGCCATTATGATATTAACTGGTTATTTTGCTCGTTAGTTGATGCAGTTTCTTCCTAGCCTCGATGGTCTTTACATTTTGCCAAGTTTTTGCGATGGCTGGTACCGGTTGTTCCTTTCCATGTTTAGGGCTTCCTTCAGGGTCTCTTGTAAGGCAGGCCTGGTGGTGACAAAATCTCTAAGCATTTGCTTATCTGTAAAGGATTTTATTTCTCCTTCACTTATGAAACTTAGTTTGGCTGGATATGAAATTCTGGGTTTAAAATTCTTTTCTTTAAGAACGTTGAATATTGGCCCCCACTCTCTTCTGGCTTGGAGAGTTTCTGCCGAGAGATCTGCTTTTAGTCTGATGGGCTTCCCTTTGTGGGTGACCCGACCTTTCTCTCTGGCTGCCCTTAAGATTTTTTCCTTCATTTCAACTTTGGTGAATCTGGCAATTATGTGTCTTGGAGTTGCTCTTCTGGAGGAGTATCTTTGTGGCGTTCTCTGTATTTCCTGAATTTGAATGTTGGCCTGCCCTACTAGGTTGGGGAAGTTCTCCTGGATGATATCCTGAAGAGTGTTTTCCAACTTGGTTCCATTTTCCCCCTCACTTTCAGGCACCCCAATCAGACGTAGATTTGGTCTTTTTACGTAATCCCATACTTCTTGCAGGCTTTGCTCATTTCTTTTTCTTCTTTTTTCTTTTGGTTTCTCTTCTCGCTTCATTTCATTCATTTGATCTTCAATCGCTGATACTCTTTCTTCCAGTTGATCGAGTCGGTTACTGAAGCTTGTGCATTTGTCACGTATTTCTCGTGTCATGGTTTTCATCTCTGTCATTTCGTTTATGATCTTCTCTGCATTAATGAGTCTAGCTGTCAATTCTTCCACTCTTTTTTCAAGATTTTTAGTTTCTTTGCGCTGGGTACGTAATTCCTCCTTTAGCTCTGATAAGTTTGATGGACTGAAGCCTTCTTCTCTCCTCTCGTCCAAGTCATTCTCTGACCAGCTTTGATCCGTTGCTGGTGATGGGCTGCGCTCCTTTGCAGGGGGAGATGCGCTCTTATTTTTTGAATTTCCAGCTTTTCTGCCCTGCTTCTTCCCCATCTTTGTGGTTTTATCTGTCTCTGGTCTTTGATGGTGGTGACGAACTGATGGGGTTTTGGTATAGGTGTCCTTCCTGTTTGATAGTTTTCCTTCTGACAGTCAGAAGGACTCTCTGTTGGTCTGTTGGAGATTGCTTGAGGTCCACTCCAGACCCTGTTTGCCTGGGTATCAGCAGCAGAGGTTGCCGAAGATAGAATATTGCTGAACAGCGAGTGTACCTGTCTGATTCTTCCTTTGGAAGTGTCCTCTCAGGGGTGTACTCCACCCTGTGAGGTGTGGGGTGTCAGACTGCCCCTAGTGGGGGATTTCTCCCAGCTAGGCTACTCAGGGGTCAGGGACACACCTGAGCAGGCAGTCTGTCCATTCTCAGATCTCAACCTCCGCGTTGGGAGATCCGCGGCTCTCCCCAAAGCTGTCAGACAGAGTCGTTCGCGTCTGCACCGGCTCCCGCTACTTCCCCTGTTGGTCTTCAGCTGTGCGCTGTCCCCAGAGGTGGAGACTACAGAGACAGGCAGGCTTCCTTGAGCTGCTGTGAGCTCCACCCAGTTCGAGCTTCCCAGCGGCTTTGTTTACCTACTTAAGCCTCAGCAATGGCGGGCCCCCCTCCCCCAGCCTCGCTGCTGCCTTGCGGATAGATCGCGGCAGACTGCTGTGTTAGCAGTGAGGGAGGCTTCGTGGGCGTGGGACCCTCCCGGCCAGGTGTGGGATATATTCTCCTGGAATGCCTGTATGCTTACAGCGCAGTATTGGGGTGGGAGTTACCCGATTTTCCATGTGTTGTGTGTCTCAGTTCCCCTGGCTAGGAAAACGGATCCCCTTCCCCCTTGCGCTTCCAGGTGAGGCGATGCCTCGCCCTGCTTCAGCTCTCCCTGGTCAGGCTGCAGCAGCTGACCAGCACCGATTGTCCGGCACTCCCTAGTGAGATGACCCCAGTACCTCAGTTGAAAATGCAGAAATCACCGGTCTTCTGTGTCGCTCGCGCTGGGAGTTGGAGACTGGAGTTGTTCCTATTCGGCCATCTTGCTCCGCCCCCCAATAGCAGTTAATTCTTTGTGGCTTCAATTACTGGCTGTATTCCAAACAATTACCAACAGTTCACTTCTTTAATTGCAGAACTTATACCATTTCCAAATAACCAATGTAAATTTTTCCTTGGATATTATTTTGTTACCCGCAAATAACAAATGTGAATTTAGATTTATCATCTTCCTCTGGGACTGAATTTCCCTTGTAATATAGTTTTTTTGTTGATTTGTTTGTTTTTCAGTGACATTCCCAGCCCCAACATACCTATGTTTGATTTATCTTTTATTTCCTTATTTTATACTTAAACCTTAAGGTAGATTGGAAAGCTGATATCAGTGATACAAAGTTTAATTGATTGGGTATGTTACATTTCTACTTGTTTTTGTACATTTCTGATTTATATGAATAAAAAGCAACTTAGACTAAGCCTCCCTCATTGCCCTAAGAGGTCTATTATATTTTTAGTGATTTACCTAGGGGATGTATACACGTACTAACAGTAGAAATTAGAGGTGCAACACTACTGGCCAGAATATAGCAACATCCTGAGTACATTAATAAAGTGTAAAGTGTCCAGCATGTTAGGCACAAATAAAAATAGGGAATGTGGTTTTATTAAATTATCAGAAGTTATGGGTCACATTGAAACAGAAATATTCAATGAAATTCAATTCTAAGAAATTCAACTTACTTTTAGTGTTACTGAAATTGGTAAACATCATTGATGTCAAAAAAATATTCTATGCATGAAATAAATTATACTTGTCATTTCTGAGCTTATGATAGCATGGTCAAGAATTAAAGGTATCTTCATCTAACTTCCGTTTCATCAGTCTGCTATTTGAGAAGGGTTATTTGCCTTAATACCATCGACAATGGTTGAATTTTATATTTGGATCTGCATTTGTCATTTAAAAAGTCCACAAAAAGATAACCCCCTTAAGAAGCATTAGAACTAGAAGTTACTGTGAACCTAGGTAATCGCCTGTTTTTTGCCATCTAGCATAATGAAAGTCGTAGTACTGCCAAAGTTTTTGGAATTCACCATAGATTTTTCAAAACCAGATAAAAACTATGACCAATTTTTGAGTCCTGGGGAATTATCACTCATTTAATTAACAGTCATAAACAAAAACAAGTTAACTAGAATTTAACAAAATAGTAAATGGAGAAAAAAACTAGTATTACCTGATTGGTTTCTAAATTACACTGTTGCTCCTGAAAATGTTAAGAAATTAGGATGGTGAGCACTGTTGATCACTATGATGATATACTTACCCACTGCTGGACAAAATTTATCAGAAGAATTTTTAGACTTGGACTGTGTCATGGCTTAGATGTTGATACTGAGGAATAAAGTGACATGCAATTTTATGGATAAATGAATGTTACTGTTAAGTAGTTTTTAAGTATGTGCATTTTAATATAATGTCTTTCCTCAAAATGCTATTCTCAATTTGATGATATGCCTTGAAAATCAATACTGTTTTAGGATGAAGGAACTGTGGTAAATTAATGGTGTCATTAGAAGAACGGAGGTTGCCATAGAACTTCATTTGTTTCACTCTTAGGATATAACTTTTTAATTTATTCTTATTTGTATTTTCTTATCTTCCATACTGAACAGGAAACTTATTGAATGAACAAACCATGAGTACAATTAGCATATACCTAAATTGATTTGCAGTGGAAAGGTGCTTCATAAATTCTTCTTTGCCTGAAGAAATTAGGAGGTGAAGGAGCATCAAAATGAAAGGGAAAAATAAGAATTACAGTGAGATGCTATATTAGAGGCCAAGGAAAGATGCTGGTTTGCCTAATCTGACTTTCTGACACTGAGAGGCAAACTTCCAAAATTTCCAACTATCCATATTCATTCATTCACTCACTCACCCGGTCTCTATACATTAGGAAGCAATTGCTTTGTGTTAACCCTTGGTTTTGAATGAGAATGCAAAATTAAATGAAGAATAATTTCTGTTTAAAAGGGAGGGTTTGTTTGACAGGCATATGTATAAACACTGGAAATTATGAAGTAAAGAAGGTTTCCAATTTTCCACATAGAAAAAGAGTACTAAAAAATGGTGGTGTGTTCAGAGTAATGGCAAACATAATTTAATTTCATGCCTTCAAGCAATATTATTTTATTTATTGAGAATTTTAACACAAAACAATCATTTGTATATCATAGATGCCTAGAAAGAATAAATATTGTGGTTCTAATTCTTACACTTTGATTTATTAGTCCTTAGTTTATTTGAATGTCATGTCACAGAGTACAGCTAATAAAAGCATGAACATTTGTCTTTGAGCAAGTTTGATCTGAGGTGAATAACATTGAACAATAGCCTATTGACAAGCAATTAAATACCACTTCTTTTCTTAGGAGTGTTTTAAATTATGTTTGTTCTAACTAGTGGTAGCATCTTTTGTGTTTAGAATTCCAATATAGGGCCGGGTGCGGTGGCTCAAGCCTGTAATCCCAGCACTTTGGGAGGCCAAAACAGGTGGATCACGAGGTCAGGGGATCGAAACCATCCTGGCTAACACGATGAAACCCCGTCTCTACTAAAAAATACAAAAAACTAGCCAGGCGAGGTGGCGGGCTCCTGTAGTCCCAGCTACTCGGGAGGCTGAGGCAGGAGAATGGCATGAACCCGGGAGGTGGAGCTTGCAGTGAGCTGAGATCCGGCCATTGCACTCCAGCCTGGGCCACAGAGCGAGACTCTGTCTCAAAAAAAAAAAAAAAAAAAAAAAAAAAAAAAAAAAAAGAATTCCAATATAATCTTAGATGAGAAGAATCTTTTAATTAGATTTTCAATAGAATCAGCCAAGACCCACTGCTCACCATCTTGACTCTTTGTCTTCATTGACTTGGACCAAAACAAAACAAATATAAATAGCAAAATTCATTATCAATATTTGTTTCAACTGCCTATTGTCATTTCCTCAGGGTATGCAACACAACTTTCCCCAGAGAGAGTTCTGTGTTTCTTACTTTTAGCTTTAGAGCAATTTATTCAACAATTCTGTGTCTTGGAAGAACCTAGCTGAGGCAAAAAAGAAAAAAAGAAAAGAAAAAGTAATTTTCTTCTTCCATTTACACATAAAATGTTTATTTGAAGAATAAGAAATAAGCAAAGAGACAGCAGATGGAAATTGTGCTTCTATCAGCAACTAAAAAGAAAGGCAAAACCCAAAATAAATAATATGTAATTATTTTTGATCTAACTATTTGGGCATTTGTTTCTGCATTTCTAAATAATGGAACTGGAATACATTTTTACTATTGGTCAATTTTAGGTATCATTTGCTTACTTCCTATAATAAATGTTTAAAAATTAGCTATGAAAGGACTCTTTTAATGCTAAAAATATCACAGGAAATATTTGCATTACCTAAGTCAATACGTAAGCCAGCCAGAAAGAACATTTACAAGACAAAATTGATCATGATACTCTCTTGTAAGTGAAGATGCTATTATTTTATAACCTGGATGTGATGATCCAAAAGTTGTTAAATAAAGGTTTCATATGAGCTCTTGCAATCTGTAAAATGTCCTCTAAGTTAGCTTTAGGTAAACTAACATACTGCCAAGGAACAGTGTTAATGTGTTTAATTACCAAGCTCTTTCCAAGAAAGTCTTGTCACTTGTTCACTGGTCTTATTGCCACTTTCTGTCTTTACTCTACTTCTACTTGTCCATAAACACATCAGTGCAGATATTCACATGTTTTGCATTTCTCAACAGTTTGCACTAGATTCTAGAAGAAATTTTTTACTGTCCATTAAGGCTAGAAATTTTTTACTGTCAATTAAGGCAATGTCTTATTAACGTGTGACGGCCACTAGAGAAATGTCTTAAATTAACAAATAAACCCAATAAAAAATATTTTTTTTGTTGGCTTTGCTTTTCATGAAACCCCCAATTGACATGCTCACTAATTTTTAAAATCATATAAAATTTTAAAAGCAAAAGAATTTTATTACAGTATGATGCAGGGTTGACCATTTTGAAATGATACTTATACTGCCTAAATTATACCTGGTCATCCAAGTAGAAACTAATAATGATCAGATAATAAACAGATGGAAACCAGACTGCTAAGGAAAAGGAGCAGGAAATGAACTCCCTAATTAGATAACCAAGGTTTTGTCTACATAATGCCAAAATAACTAATTAAGTATTTTGAATCAGTTAGACTGAGTTTTATCATGTAAGCAAAACAGAGAACTGATTCCCTGATGCTTGCGTTCTGTCTTCAGTTGTTTGTGGCGTTATAGAGACAACACTACATATGTTTTGAGCTACTTTACCTTTGTATCTCCGGCCACATTTCCTACGGAGACTGTCTAAGGGAAAATAATTTTCTCTTTAGTTATGAGACTAAATCTATACCCACAAATTAGTTTGATCACTTTGGTTGAGTTTACTAGTAAAGAGCCCTCCTAAATAGTTTGCATGATATTTGTCTACACATGTGTATCTGATTTGCCCAAATTGAAATATTTTGTGGATGGCAAATACATTCTTTAAATGTGTAACCAAGTAGGTTTATATATTTTAGTCAACAATTGATGACAGGATAGAAAAATAACCAGAACTGTGGATCCAGCTCTTATCACAAAATTTGTACTCCTTTAGATTCCATGACATCCTCACCTCCTGGTTTATCTTTGACCTTTCTTTTGGAATTTCTAAAGGTAGGCACTGAAGTCTTCCATTAGTTCATGAAAACTCAGTCATTATTCCTTTAAGTATTGTCTCCCCTTTATTATCTCTCTCTCTCCTTCTGGGACTCCAATTAATTACATACTAGGCCTCCCGACATGTTCTCCCAGTCTCTTAGCCTTCTCATATTTTCTATCTCCTTATCCCTCTATGCTACATTCTGATTAATTTCCTCAGATGTATCTTGTAGGTAATTAGTTTTTTTATTCATCCGTGTTGGTTGAATCTACCATTAAATCTATTTATTCAGGATTATTTTTAATTTTTAATTTTTATTTTTATCTAATTAATAAATGTGAATGAAAAATCAAATGATTCTACAAACTATGAAAAAATAGCAGTTCTTATAACCTCTCTCTTGTTATTTCTTCATCCTGAGAAATATTTTTTTGTTCTTTTATCTGATTATTTTGGCATTTGTCTCAGCATTTCTAAATAATAGGACTATAATACATTTTTATTATTGGTCAGTTTTAGGTATCATTTACTGACTTCCTATAATAATAGTTAAAACGTAGTTATTAAAGTATCCTTTTAATGTGGAAACTCACAACCTTCAGTTGTGGGCACTATTCTGAAATTATTTTAATGATTACTTTCTCTCAATTTTCTCTGTTCTCTCTTTTTAGAACTTCTATCTGTAAGTTGTATCTCCAGCATTCATTTTCTAATACTTTTTACATTTATTATTTTTTGCTTTACTTTCTGGAACGTTTTCTTGACTCTATCTTTCAGCACTTCTCCAAAGTTTTTCATTACTACTATTATATTTTTAATTACTGAGATCTTTTCTTATTCCCTTAAGTATTCCTTTATGGTTCTTACTTTATGGTTTGCCATCTTTCCTTTTTTCTTTAAGGACACTAATTGTTGTATTAAAGAGTTTTATTTCCGTGTATCCTCCCTATAGCCTGTAAAGCGCTTGTTCTTATATGTTTTCTTTCATCTCTATACCTCTTGTTAGAGGTTTTCCCTAGATGTGTGCTCATGTTTGGTTGCCTGCACATGATCAAGAGTAGTGGAATCCTCTGAGGCCTATAGACTATAAGCTTCATTGTAGGATGATGTGGCTGGCGCTTTCATTTGGCAAACTTCTGATATCAGAATCTTAGGTATTTCATTTGAGGCTGTCATATTTCCAGATTTCTCTGGAAGGTAAAGACCTAATTGGCAGCATTCTTAGAGCCAGTTAGGGTAAGAGAGGCAGAGTTTTTGGTGGGGGAATTTGAATGGGTTTCTTCACTTTGTTGCTTGTTTCCTTTGCTATGCAGAAGATTTTTTAACTCAATGTGATCCCATTTATCCATTTTTTTCTTTGGCTGCCCATGCTTGTGGATATTGCTCAATAAATTTTTGCCCAGACAATGTCTTGAATATTTTCCCCATTGTTTTCTTGTAATAATTTCATAGTTTGAGGTCTTAGATTTAAGTCTTTAATCCATTTTTGATTGGACTTTTGTATATGGTAAGAAATAGGAGTCTAGCTTCATTCTTTTAAATGTGGATGTCCCTTTTTCCCAGCACCATTTATTGAAAAGACTGTTCTTTCTCCAGTATAAGTTCCTGGCAACTTTGTCAGAAATGAGTTCACTGTAGATGTATGGATTTGTTTCTGGGATCTCTGTTCTATTTCATTGGTCTATGTGTGTATTTTATGCCAGTAACAAGCCGTTTTAGTTATAATAGTTAGCTCTGTAGTATAATTTGAAGCCAGGTAATATGATTCCTCCAGTTTTGTTCTTTTTCCAGCTTTGGTTATTCTGAGTCCTTTGTGGCTCCATATAAAATTTAAGATTGTTTACTCTGTGTCTGTGAAAGAATGTCATTGGTATTTTGATAGGGATTGAATTGAATCTATGGGTTGCCTCTAGTAGTATGGACATTTTAACAATATTGAGTCTTCCAATTCATGAACATGGAGTATCTTTCCAGTTTTTGTGTGTCCTCTTCAGTTTCCCGAATTAATGTTTTACAGTTGTTATTGTAGATATATTTCGCTTCTTGTGTTAGGTTTATTCCTAGGTATTTTATTTCGTCTGTAGCTATTGCAAATGAGATTAAATGGCACATATACACCATGGAATACCATGCAGCATAAAAAGGAATGAGTTCATATCCTTTTCAGGGTCATGGACGAAGCTGGAAACCGTCATCCTCAGCAAACTAACACAGGAACAGAAAACCAAACATCGGACGTTCTCACTCATAAGTGAGAGCTGAACAAGGAAAACACATGGACACAGGGAAGGTAACATCACACACCAGGGCCTGCTGGGGGATGGGGCGCAAGGTGGGGGAAACCATTAGGACAAATACCTAATGCGTGTGGGGCTTAAAACTTAGATGACAGGTTGATAGGTGAAGCAAACCACCATGGCACACGTATACCTATGTAACAAACCTGCACATTCTGCACATGTATCCCAGAACTTAAAGTAAAGTAAAAAAAAAAAAAAAAAAAAAATATGATATGGAAAGATGTCAGTTTTCCTTTCTCTTATTGTTTTGCTCCCCTTTCCAGGAATATTATCCATATCAATAAGCTTTTTCAAATATCTATGTTCATAAGGACTTCCAGTTATGTGTCTCTAGCTCAGATCTTGTAATTCAGCTCCAGTCCATTTCTTCCAGGGTGTCCAGGACATTTTTATTTAGTCCTCTTAATAACATTAAACAGGAGAAGATTTTGTGTTGATGCTATTGTCTATTGTTTTGCATTTATTTTTTATTTTTTCCCAGAAAGAGTTCCTCTTTCTGCGTTCCTTGTCTCAGATAATCTACGCAGTTTCAAAAACCAGATTCACTGTAGGTCTAGTGAATTTTACTTTTTCCTTCAATATCCACAGTCAATCACTAAATCTTGATGATTCTACCTTCTTATTGGCCCTCCTTTCTTTTGCTTCTCTCTCAATTTCTTCAGCCACATTTTGAAATGCCAATTACATTTTATTAACTGGCTTTCCTTTTCTTATCTAAATTTTCACCATCTTTTCCTTCATGGAGCTGTCAGGTGCAAATTTTATAAAGTGAATACTTGGTGTTCTTTTCTTTTTAATTATTAAATTCTTTCCTGTGGCTTCCAATTACCTTCAAAGAAAACCCTGTATTTTTTTAGAATGGTATTCAAAATACTCTTTAACAAGGCTTTGACTTTTTAGCCTGATATTCTTAAAATATAGATGTTCTAAGCTGTAGTAATGGTAAACCACCTACATTTTTGCAGATCTGCATCCTTTTTCACACATTTGCATGCTTCTGTGTGTCCCCCTACCCATACACTTCTTAGCATTCTTTGACAAGGTTCTTCCTCTTCTTTCTGTTGCTACTGAACAGTGTTATGTTCCTCTATTGATTCAACTATTGCATTGCAATTATTTGCTTAAGAATTTTCTTCATCCATTCAAATACAAACTACTTGGACTATGCCTTTTTTTTTCTTTTATTTTTTTCTCATGAAGTTCCTGACACATAGCAGGCACTCAATAAATTTTGAATTTATGAATGAATGAATTTATTAGAAAGTTTGGAACAGAACTATGTCTCCAGATTTCTTTTCATTTTGCTTTTAACTGTGTAATGTGAACCAAATTTAATAAAAGAGTCACTTTTTTGTAGAAATGCTTTCCATGTCCTCAAAATTACAAAGCTCTTTTGGAAACTTCTGATCTCACAATATCATAACCTCATGGCTGGAAGGGAGCCTAGATAGGGCATTTAACCCTTCTAACCAGACCGGGAGTTACTGCTCAATTTCCCTGACATGTGTTTTTCCAGATTATATTTGGATAGCTTCAGGTATTGTGAAAATGAGGAAACAATGGAGATTGTTCTTTCTATCTTTGTAGAATGATGACCATGCTAAAACTAAATCTCTCTCTACAAGTTTCACACATAGACCTTGGTAAAACCCCAAGGGCAAAACAGAACATATTTATGACCTCTTCCATATAACAGTCTTCAAGAATTTGAATACAGGTTATGTTCCTTACCAAGTCTTCTCTATCTCAGCTTAAAATATACAAAAAACTTTCAATTTCCTTCATAGTATCTCATTATGCTTTTCCCCACCACCTCTCTTTTTTAATCTACAAGGATACTCTATTAAATGGAACTCAAGCTTCTTCGTTGGCTTAAATGGAATTGATTGGATTCTCACATTACTATTTCTAAATTAGGTTTTATTATTATAATAAACCCTAATTCGGTATTTATCATTGTTATTTTTATACTATAAAACTAATTACCTTATTATTATATAAATTAAAACAACATAGAGTTGTACACATAATGTACATGCTTCACAATTCTAGCTTCCAGGCATTACCATTGTTAATAGTTTTGTATATGGTCATGTACCACACGACAACAATTTCGTCAAAGAAGGATTGCATATACTACGGTGATCTCATAAGATTATAATGGAGCTGAAAAATTTCTATCACCTAGTGAAGTTGTGATCATCATAATATTGTAGTGCAATGCATTATTTACATCTTTGTGGTGACGCTAGTGTAAACAAACCTACTGTACAGACAATTTATAAGCATGGCACATGCAATTATGTGCATTACATTATACTTGATAATGATAACAAATCACTATGATACTGGTTTACATATTTACTATACTATCTGTTATTATTTTAGAGTGTATACCTACTTTTTTTTTTTTTTTTAAATTATACCTTAAGTTCTAGGGTACATGTGCATAACGTGCAGGTTTGTTACATATGTACACTTGTGCCATGTTGGTGTGCTGCACCCATCAACTCGTCAGCACCCCTCAATTCATCATTTATATCAGGTATAACTCCCAATGCAATCCCTCCCCCCTCCCCCCTCCCCATGATAGGCCCCGGTGTGTGATGTTCCCCTTACCGAGTCCAAGTGATCTCATTGTTCAGTTCCCACCTATGAGTGAGAACATGTGGTGTTTGGTTTTCTGTTCTTGTGATACTTTGCTAAGAATGATGGTTTCCAGCTGCATCCACGTCCCTACAAAGGACGCAAACTCATCCTTTTTTATGGCTGCATAATATTCCATGGTGTATATGTGCCACATTTTCTTAATCCAGTCTGTCACAGATGGATATTTGGGTTGATTCCAAGTCTTTGCTATTGTGAATAGTGCCGCAATAAACATACGTGTGCATGTGTCTTTATAGCAGCATGATTTATAATCCTTTGGGTATATACCCAGTAGTGGGATGGCTGGGTCATATGGTACATCTAGTTCTAGATCCTTGAGGAATCGCCATACTGTTTTCCATAATGGTTGAACTAGTTTACAATCCCACCAACAGTGTAAAAGTGTTCCTATTTCTCCACATCCTCTCCAGCACCTGCTGTTGCCTGACTTTTTAATGATTGCAATTCTAACTGGTGTGAGATGGTATCTCATTGTGGTTTTGATTTGCATTTCTCTGATGGCCAGTGATGATGAGCATTTTTTCATGTGTCTGTTGGCTGTATGAATGTTTTCTTTTGAGAAATGTCTATTCATATCCTTTGCCCACTTTTTGATGGGGTTGTTTGTTTTTTTCTTGTAAATTTGTTTGAGTTCTTTGTAGATTCTGGATATTAGCCCTTTGTCAGATGAGTAGATTGTAAAAATTTTCTCCCATTCTGTAGGTTGCCTGTTCACTCTGATGGTAGTTTCTTTTGCTGTGCAGAAGCTCTTTAGTTTAATTAGATCCCATTTGTCAATTTTGGCTTTTGCTGCCATTGCTTTTGGTGTTTTAGACATGAAGTCCTTACCCATGCCTATGTCCTGAATGGTACTACCTAGATTTTCTTCTAGGGTTTTTATGGTGTTAGGTCTAACATTTAAGTCTCTAATCCATCTTGAATTAATTTTCGTATAAGGAGTAAGGAAAGGATCCAGCTTCAGCTTTCTACTTATGGCTAGCCGATTTTCCCAGCACCATTTATTAAATAGGGAGTCCTTTCCCCATTTCTTGTTTCTCTCAGGTGTGTCAAAGATCAGATGGCTGTAGATGTGTGGTATTATTTCTGAGGACTCTGTTCTGTTCCATTGGTCTATATCTCTGTTTTGGTACCAGTACCATGCTGTTTTGGTTACTGTGGCCTTGTAGTATACTTTGAAGTCAGGTAACGTGACACCTCCAGCTTTGTCCTTTTGACTTAGGATTGTCTTGGCAATCCGGGCTCTTTTTTGGTTCCATATGAACTTTAAAGCAGTTTTTTCCAATTCTGTGAAGAAAGTCATTGGTAGCTTGATGGGGATGGCATTGAATCTATAAATAACCTTGGGCAGTACGGCCATTTTCACGATATTGATTCTTCCTATCCATGAGCATGGTATGTTCTTCCATTTGTTAGTGTCCTCTTTTATTTCACTGAGCAGTGGTTTGTAGTTCTCCTTGAAGAGGTCCTTCACATCCCTTGTAAGTTGGATTCCTAGGTATTTTATTCTCTTTGAAGCAATTGTGAATGGAAGTTCATTCATGATTTGGCTCTCTGTTTGTCTCTTACTGGTGTATAAGAATGCTTGTGATTTTTGCACATTGATTTTGTATCCTGAGAGTTTGCTGAAGTTGCTTATCAGCTTAAGGAGATGTTGGGCTGAGACAATGGGGTTTTCTAAATATACAATCATGTCATCTGCAAACAGGGACAATTTGACTTCTTCTTTTCCTAACTGAATACCCTTGATTTCTTTCTCTTGCCTGATTGCCCTAGCCAGAACTTCCAACACTATGTTGAATAGGAGTGGTGAGAGAGGGCATCCCTGTCTTGTGCCAGTTTTCAAAGGGAATTTTTCCAGTTTTTGCCCATTCAGTATGATATTGGCTGTGGGTTTGTCATAAATAGCTCTTATGATTTTGAGGTACGTTCCACCAATACCGAATTTATTGAGCGTTTTTAGCATGAAGGGCTGTTGAATTTTGTCAAAAGCCTTTCCTGCGTCTTTTGAGATAATCGTGTGGTTCTTGTCTTTGGTTCTGTTTATATGCTGGATTACGTTGATTGATTTGCGAATGTTGAACCAACCTTGCATCCCAGGGATGAAGCCCACTTGATCATGGTGGATAAGCTTTTTGATGTGCTGCTGAATCCAGTTTGCCAGTTTTTTATTGAGGATTTTTGCATCGATGTTCATCAGGGATATTGGTCTAAAATTTTCTTCTTTTTGTTGTGTCTCTGCCAGGCTTTGGTATCAGGATGATGTTGGCCTCATAAAATGAGTTAGGGAGGATTCCCTCTTTTTCAATTGATTGGAATAATTTCAGAAGGAATGGTACCAGCTCCTCTTTGTACCTCTGGTAGAATTCAGCTGTGAATCCATCTGGTCCTGGACTTTTTTTGGTTGGTAGGCTATTAATTATTGCCTCAATTTCAGAGCCTGCTATTGGTCTATTCAGTGATTCAACTTCTTCCTGGTTTAGTCTTGGAAGAGTGTAAGTGTCCAGGAAATTATCCATTTCTTCTAGATTTTCTAGTTGATTTGCGTAGAGGTGTTTATAGTATTCTCTGATGGTAGTTTGTATTTCTGTGGGGTCCGTGGTGATATCCCCTTTATCATTTTTTATTGCGTTTATTTGATTCTTCTCTCTTTTCTTTTTTATTAGTCTTGCTAGCGGTCTGTCAATTTTGTTGATTTTTTCAAAAAACCAACTCCTGGATTCATTGATTTTTTGGAGGGTTTTTTGTGTCTCCATCTCCTTCAGTTCTGCTCTGATCTTAGTTATTTCTTGCCTTCTGCTAGCTTTTGAATGTGTTTGCTCTTGCCTCTCTAGTTCTTTTAATTGTGATGTTAGAGTGTCAAGTTTAGATCTTTCCTGCTTTCTCTTGTGGGCATTTAGTGCTATCAATTTCCCTCTACACACTGCTTTAAATGTGTCCCAGAGATTCTGGTATGTTGTATCTTTGTTCTCATTGGTTTCAAAGAACATCTTTATTTCTGCCTTCATTTCGTTATGTACCCAGTAGTCATTCAGGAGCAGGTTGTTCAGTTTCCATGTAGTTGAGCGGTTTTGATTGAGTTTCTTAGTCCTGAGTTCTAGTTTGATTGCACTGTGGTCTGAGAGACAGTTTCTTATAATTTCTGTTCTTTTACATTTGCTGAGGAGTGCTTTACTTCCAAGTATGTGGTCAATTTTGGAATAAGTGCGATTTGGTGCTGAGAAGAATGTATATTCTGTTGATTTGGGGTGGAGAGTTCTATAGATGTCTATTAGGTCTGCTTGGTGCAGAGATGAGTTCAATTCCTGGATATCCTTGTTAACTTTCTGTCTCGTTGATCTGTCTAATGTTGACAGTGGAGTGTTGAAGTCTCCCATTATTATTGTATGGGAGTCTAAGTCTCTTTGTAAGTCTCTAAGGACTTGCTTTATGAATCTGGGTGCTCCTGTATTGGGTGCATATATATTTAGGATAGTTAGCTCTTCCTGTTGAATTGATCCCTTTACCATTATGTAATGGCCTTCTTTGTCTCTTTTGATCTTTGATGGTTTAAAGTCTGTTTTATCAGAGACTAGGATTGCAACCCCTGCTTTTCTTTGTTCTCCATTTGCTTGGTAGATCTTCCTCCATCCCTTTATTTTGAGCATTTGTATGGCTGTGCCTGTGAGATGGGTCTCCTGAATACAGCAGACTGATGGGTCTTGACTCTATCCAGTTTGCCAGTCTGTGTCTTTTAATTGGAGCATTTAGTCCATTAACATTTAAGGTTAATATTGTTATGTGTGAACTTGATCCTGTCATTATGATATTAACTGGTTATTTTGCTCGTTAGTTCATGCAGTTTCTTCCTAGCCTCGATGGTCTTTACATTTTGGCATGTTTTTGCAATGGCTGGTACCGGTTGTTCCTTTCCATGTTTAGGGCTTCCTTCAGGGTCTCTTGTAAGGCAGGCCTGCTGGTGACAAAATCTCTAAGCATTTGCTTATCTGTAAAGGATTTTATTTCTCCTTCACTGATGAAACTTAGTTTGGCTGGATATGAAATTCTGGGTTGAAAATTCTTTTCTTTAAGAACGTTGAATATTGGCCCCCACTCTCTTCTGGCTTGTAGAGTTTCTGCCGAGAGGTCTGCTGTTAGTCTGATGGGCTTCCCTTTGTGGGTAACCCGACCTTTCTCTCTGCCTGCCCTTAAGATTTTTTCCTACATTTCAACTTTGGTGAATTTGGCAATTATGTGTCTTGGAGTTCCTCTTCTCGAGGAGTATCTTTGTGGTGTTCTCTGTATTTCCTGAATTTGAATGTTGGCCTGCCCTACTAGGTTGGGGAAGTTCTCCTGGATGATATCCTGAAGAGTGTTTTCCAACTTGGTTCCATTTTCCCCCTCACTTTCAGGCACCCCAATCAGACGTAGATTTGGTCTTTTTACATAATCCCATACTTCTTGCAGGCTTTGTTCTTTTCTTTTTCTTCTTTTTTCTTTTGATTTCTCTTCTCGCTTCCTTTCATTCGTTTGATCCTCAATCGCTGGTACTCTTTCTTCCAGTTGATCGAGTCGGTTACTGAAGCTTGTGGATTTGTCACGTGTTTCTCGTGTCATGGTTTTCATCTCTGTCATTTCGTTTATGACCTTCTCTGCATTAATTATTCTAGCTATCAATTCTTCCACTCTTTTTTCAAGATTTTTAGTTTCTTTGCGCTGGGTATGTAATTCCTCCTTTAGCTCTGAGAAGGTTGATGAACTGAGGCCTTCTTCTCTCATCTCGTCAGAGTCATTCTCTGACCAGCTTTGATCCGTTGCTGGCGATGGGCTGCGCTCCTTTGCAGGGGGAGATGCGCTCTTATTTTTTGAATTTCCAGCTTTTCTGCCCTGCTTCTTCCCCATCTTTGTGGTTTTATCTGCCTCTGGTCTTTGATCATGGTTATGTACTGATGGGGTTTTGGTATAGGTGTTCTTCCTGTTTGATAGTTTTCCTTCTAACAGTCAGGACCCTCAGATGTAGGTCTGTTGGAGATTGCTTGAGGTCCACTCCAGACCCTGTTTGCCTGGTTATCAGCAGCAGAGGTTGCAGAAGATAGAATATTGCTGAACAGCGAGTGTACCTGTCTGATTCTTACTTTGGGAGCTTCCTCTCCAGGGTGTACTCCACCCTGTGAGGTGTGGGGTGTCAGACTGCCCCTAGTGGGGGATGTCTCCCAGTTAGGCTACTCAGGGGTCAGGGACCCACTTGAGCAGGCAGTCTGTCCGTTCTCAGATCTCATCCTCCGTGTTGGGAGATCCACTGCTCTCTTCAAAGCTGTCAGACAGAGTCGTTCTGGTCTGCACAGGCCTCTGCTGCTTTCCCTGTTTTTTTTTTCACTGCGCCCTGTCCCCAGAGGTGGAATCTACTGAGACAGGCAGGTTTCCTTGAGCTGCTGTGAGCTCCACCCAGTTCGAGCTTCCCAGCGGCTTTGTTTACCTACTTAAGCCTCAGCAATGGCGGGCGCCCCTCCCCCAGTCTCGCTGCTGCCTTGTGGTTAGATTGCAGACTGCTGTGTTAGCAATGAGGGAGGCTCCGTGGTCATGGGACCCTCCCGGCCAGGTGTGGGTATAATCTCCTGGTGTGCCCGTTTGTTTAAAGCGCAGTATTGGGGTGGGAATTACCCGATTTTCCAGGTGTTGTGTGTCTCAGTTTGCCTGGCTAGGAAAAGGGATTCCCTTCCCCCTTGCACTTCCCAGGTGAGGCAATGGCTCGCCCTGCTTCAGCTCTCGCTGGTCGGGCTGCAGCAGCTGACCAGCACCGATTGTCCAGCACTGCCCAGTGAGATGACCCCAGTACCTCAGTTGAAAATGCAGAAATCACTGGTCTTCTGTGTCGCTCGCGCCGGGAGTTGGAGACTGGAGCTGTTCCTATTTGGCCATCTTGCTCTGCCCCCCCCCCCGCCCCCCGTGTATGCCTACTTATAAAAATGTTAACTGTAAAACATCCTCAGGTAGGTCTTTTTAGGCATTCTTGTTATCATAGAAGATGACAGTTCCACTTGTGTTATTGCCTCTGAAGACATTCAGGACAAGATGTGGAGGTGGAAGACAGTGATATTAATGCTCCTGAGACCTTGTAGGCTTTGTATAACTTTTGTGTTTATGTCTTAGTTCTTAAAACAAAATAGTTTAAAAAGCAAAATTACAATTAAAAAAGTAAAAATAGGAAAAAACTTATAGAATAGGAATATAAAGAAAAATATTTTATATAGCTAGCTGTACAATATGTTTGTGTTTTAAGCTATGTGTTATTACAGGAAAGACAAAAAGTTTGGAAATTTAAAAACTCTATAAAGCAAAAAGTTATAATAAGCCAGTATTAATTTATTTTGGAAGAAAGAAAAGCTTTTTTGTAAACTTAGTGCATCCTATGTGTACAGTGTTGATGAAGTTTGCAGTAATGAAATGTCCCAGGCTTTTACATTCTCTCACCTCTCAATCATAGGCTCACCCAGGGCAACTTCCCGTCCTGCAAGCTCCATTCATGGTAAGCATGCTATACAGGCGTATCATTTTAAATCTTTTATCTGGTATTTTTACTGTATCTTTTCTATGATTAGATATGTATAGATACACAGATACTTACTAGTGTGTTATAATTGCCTACAGTATTCAGTACAGTAGTATTCTGTACAGGTTTATACCCTAGGAACAGTGGGTTATACTAGATAGCCTAGCTGTGTGGTAGGCTACATTATCTAGGTTTGTGTAAATACACTGCCTGATGTTTGCACAAAGAAAAAAATATCCTAATGACTCATTTCTCAGACTATATCCCTGTTGTCAAGTCATGCATGACTATATGATTTATCCAGACTCTTCATAGAATATATGTATTTAGTTATGAATACTATATATAGATATGTTTGTATTTTACCAAAATGTTACAAAAATTGGATCACACTATGTATAGCATTCTGTAACTTGTTATTTTCACCTAACATTATGTTTAAACTTTTGTTATATATTTTGGTTACCTTTGCATAACTGTATATGTACTATTAGTCAATTCTTTTTAAAAGCTGCATAATATACTACTCTTTAAGTGCACTGTCACTTATTTAGCTAATTTATTGCTACTATTTTAAATTATGAAAATCATAAACAATTCAATAAAAGTTATTGGGCATTTTCAATCTGCACAATATTGTGCCAAAAACTGGAGCTAAGATGAATACAATAATCTCTGCCACCAGGGAGTTTCTGATCTACTGGAATACAACAATGAATTAATCAATATAATGCAATGTAAATGCTGTCTCAGAAATATGCACAGAGACACAGAGGAGACAGACACTTGGAGTATTCATGTAAAAGTTGGTATATTTATGTTACATATTGAAACATTACGCAAACAGTCACCACAGAGGAAAGCTATTTCTGGTTGCTGGTTTGCATGTTTAAATTCATACTGTTATGCAAAACTATGGTGTATTTGCAGAACTGCAAGTAGTTCAATGTGTTATCTATGGCAGGATCATGTAGGAGATGACACTTGTGAAGGAGATGAGGGTTAGCTAATGCTGTGCCTGTTGTGCCTCAGGCCAACACATACTTTGGTTCTTATCGGCAACAGGGAGCCAGGTTAGATAAGGGAAGAAAACAAGGGAAGGCATAAAATACAGCATTGCCAGCTGGAAATAACTCTTCTTAAAGAAAATTCTGTAAGCAGTGATGTTTTGCCTGGTTTCCCTTACTTGGGCATAGCAGATGACATCTGTGCCCTGCGTATATCACCTTTGTTGTTATTAGTTCAGAGTGTCTGTGTATCAGTAAAAGTGTACGATCACCTCCTAAATAAATTATTTTTACTTGAATTCTTGCTTCCATGTCTCTTTCTAAAAGGACTTCAAGCTAAGGTACTGGTCAATAAAATCTTGATAAAGCAGTCTAGGTTATTTGCCAATTTAGTTACCTACTTATTAATTCATAGAGACACCAACAAAGCCTTTTGTTTGTTTGTTTGTTTGTTTTTGCTCTAGGCTTGAAAGGAAAGGTCAATTGTGGTGGCTCACACCTGTAATCCCAACATGTGGGGAGGCAGAGGTGAGAGGATCACTTGAGACCAGGAGTTTGAGACCCGCCTGGGCAGCATAGCAAGGACCTGTGCCTACAAAAAAACAAAGTAAATAAATGAATAAAAAGACTGTTCAAATGATGGAAGTTTGGTTTTAAAAGATGAAAAGAACCCATAGAAACTCAAGTGAAAAAAGAGAATCTCAGGAAACAAAGTTGATCTTGGCAATGATTGAACCAAAATCACTAGGGATCCATTCTTTCTCTCTAGCTCAAGATGAGTTACCTTGCATATATTTCTGCACATTGCTTTACTTTGCTGCAGCCTCACTTCCAAAATAAACATCTTAGAATTAGCATCCTGATAATGTTGGTTTACACATAGTATGTGGTTAAAATGTCATGAACTCTGACATTAATTATCTGTTATATCTCCAGAGACTAAATCAGTTTATTTTATTCAGTTTTTAAAAACTAATGTATTTGTACAGTTTATGGAGGTATAATTGACATACTATAAATGACTAATATCTCAAAGTACAATTTGGTAAAACATAATCTATTTGTACACCAGTCAAACCACCACCACAATGAAGGTAATGAATATGTGCATTATCCTCAAAGCGTTCCTCATGCCCTTTTCTCACCTCTTGCTTCCAGCCCTCACCTCTCTGGATTCCTCTCTGGCAATCCTTTGTCTGCTCTCACAATGGATGACTAAATTTTATCTAAGTGAAATCATGTTTGCCTCATTTCTTTCATTCATATAACTATTTTAACATTCACCCATATTAATGTGTGTATCATTATTTCATGCCTTTTTAACTGCTGAGAAATACTGTATTTTATAGATATACTGCAATTTGTTTATTCATTCACGTTTAGGCAATTGGACATTTGGGACATTTTGGTTGCTCCTAGTTTTGAGTCATTAAAGATGATGTTAATGATGTTACTATCAGCCTTTATGTACAAGTCTATGTATAAACATATGTGTTTTAATTTGATAAACACTTAAAAATGCGATGACAGAGTCAAATGGTAGGTATACATTTAACTTCTTAAGAAACTACTACACTTTTGTTCAAAAGCAACTGTCAGATTTTACATTCCTACATGCAGTAAATGAGAGTTCCAGTTGTTTGACATTTACAATACTTGGTAAGGTCAATCTTAAAATTTTAGTCACCCTTACTGGTGTGTGTACTAGTATTTCTGTGTTTTTTAACTTGTGATGTTCAGAAACTGTTTCTATGCTGATTTACTATGTGTAAATCTTTATTTAAAAGGATCTGTTCGCAGTCTTGGCCTATTTTTAAAAATAGGGTTGCTTGTTTTCTTATTAATAAGTTTTTTTTCATTCTATAATGTTTAACATTGAGACATAAGTCACATGGCATATAATTCATCATTTTGAAGTGTATATGTCAGTGGTTTTTAGTATATCTACACAATGTTGTACAACAATTATGTCTATTTTATTCCAGAATATTTTCATTAATCCATAAAGAAATCCTATACCTGTTAACAATCATGCCTAATCTTTTCCTCAACTCATCTCTGGCAACCCATGAATCTACTCTGTTTCCCTAGATCTGTATGCTCTGAAAATTGCATATAAATGAATTCATGCAATAGTGATACTTTCTGGTGTGGCTTCTTTCCATTTAGTACGTTTTCAAGGGTCATTCAAATTGTAGCATGTGACAGATTCTTATTACTTCATATGGCTGAAATTTTTTACTTAGAGTTTTGAGAATTTTTATATAGTCTGGATACACATTATCAGATTCATTATGTGTAAATATGTTTGTAATTATTCTTAATTATTCTTGTCTGTTGCTGTCTTTTAATGTTTCATACAGTGTCTTTAATTGTTATTATTATTATTATTACTTTGAGATGGAGTCTCACTTTGTCTCCCAGGCTGGAGTGCAGTGGCACGATCTTGGCTCACTGCAACTTCGGCCTCCTAGCTTCAAGCAATTCTCCTGCCTCAGCCTCCCAAGTAGCTGGGACTACAGGCATGTGCCACCATGCCCGACTAATTTTTGTAATTTTATTGGAGACAGTGTTTCACCATGTTGGCCAGGCTAGTCTCGAACTCCTGATCTCGAGTGATCCACCTGCCTCAGCCTCTCAAAGTGCTGGGATTACAGACATGAGCCACTGAGCCCAGCCCAATTGTTAATTTTGATGAGGTTGAATTTATTTTTTCTTTTGTGAATTATATTTTCGGTGGAGTATCTACTAACTCTTTGCCCCAACACAGAGTCACAATTATTTCATCCTATGCTGTCTTCTAGAATTTTTATAATTTCAAGATTTACATTTAGATCTATAAATCATTTTACATTACTATTTTTATATGTGTGAGGATGGATTACAGATTTTTTTTCTCTTTTGGTTATAAATATTCAATTGTCCTACCCCTGCTTTTTGAAAAGTCTGCTACTTCCCAACTGATATACTTTAACTATATATACATGAATCTACTTTTTCACTTTCTAATAACTTCTATTGATCCACTTGTCTACCTTACCACTAATATTATACAATCTGATTATTTACCGTAGCTTTACAATAAGTCTACAAATTTACATTTCCATGCAAATTTTAGAATTTGCTTATTTTCTAGAGAAAAGCCCAATAATTTTAATTGAGATTGCATTAAATCTATATATTAATTTGAGAAGGACTGATATCTAAACCACATTAACCACATATTAATCTAGGAACATTATATAGTTCTTCATTTATTTAGGTCTTCTTTCACTTTAGTATTAGAATTTATGTACAATTATTACTCATTTTAGTTAAATATATCCATAAATAATTCATTTTCCCTGAAGTTATTGTAAATACTATTCCAAATTTTAACTTCTGATTGCCATTACTATTAATAGTATATAGAAATACAATTAATTTTTGCATATTGATTTTTTTATTCCAGAACCTTGCTTAATTCATTCTTCTAGTCACTTTTTTGAAGATCACATTAGATTTTCTACATATACAGCCATGCCATTTGTGAATAGAGTTTACTTTCGATAGGATTTTAAACTACAAATCCAGTATAAATTACTTAATATACATAGGCTATTCTACCATTTCCTCATAAGTAAGCTTTGTTATTTTATCTTTCAGGCCATCTGTTATTCCATATGTTGTCAACTTACTGGCATAGGGTAGTACATCACATTCCCTTATCTTTTTGTATGTGTTGCATCTTTGAGGATATAACCTCTCTGATTCCTGATATTGGCAATTTGTGTCCTTTTATCCTCTTTTTTTAAATTTTCAGTTGGGCTAGAGTTTATCAATTATATATATATATTTTTATTATTATTATTATACTTTAAGTTCTAGGGTACATGTGCGTAACGTGCAGGTTTGTTACATATGTATATTTGTGCCATGTTGGTGTGCTGCACCCATCAACTCATCAGCACCCATCAACTCATCATTTACATCAGGTATAACTCCCAATGCAATCCCTCCCTCCTCCCCCCTCCCCATGATAGGCCCCGGTGTGTGATGTTCCGCTTCCTGAGTCCAAGTGATCTCATTGTTCAGTTCCCACCTATGAGTGAGAACATGTGGTGTTTGGTTTTCTGTTCTTGTGATACTTTGCTGAAAATGATGGTTTCCAGCTGCATCTATGTCCCTACAAAGGACACAAACTCATCCTTTTTTATGGCTGCATAGTATTCCATGGTGTATATGTGCCACATTTTCTTAATCCAGTCTGTCACTGATGGACATTTGGGTTGATTCCAAGTCTTTTCCATCGTGAATAGTGCCGCAATAAACATATGTGTGCATGTTTTGCTTTTATTATTTTCTCCATTTTTTTTTCTGTTTTCTATTTCATTTATTTTCACTCAGACTTATTGTTTGCTCTCCTCTGCTTACTTTAGGTTTAATTTTCTCTTATCACTTTTTAGTTTAAGATACAAGATGCGGTCATCAATTTGAATCATTTCTTCTTTTTTAATATATAGTGACATAAATATTACTCTAAGAACTATTTAAGATTCATCCCATAATTTAGATGTGTTTTCATTTTCATTCCATTTCAAAATACTTTCTAATGTGCTTTCTGATTTCCTCTTTGACCCATGGGTTATTTTGAACCATATCAGTCAGATTCCAAATATTTAGGAAGTTAAAGATAAAGTTTTGTTATTGATTTCTAATTTTTCATTTGAGTATGAAAACAGAATCTTTAAAAATTTATTGAAGCTCATTTGATAGCCCTTCATATGCTCTATCTTGGTATATGTTCTGTTTTTCCTTAATGAAAGTATTGCTCTATTCTTAGAGTTAAGTTATTAGGATATGTTAGTTGTTATTTAGTTAGTTATATATTCGGATATATTAGGATATGTTAGTTGATAGTTAATTTCAAGTCTTCTATGTTATTGACTGTCTCTTTTCTTCTTCTATCAATGATTGATAGAGTGATGTTGAAATCCGAGATTATATATGTGGGTTTATTTTTTTGTACTTCTAGCAGTTTTTTTCTTGATATATTTTGAAACTTTGTATTAAGAGCATACAAATTTAAAGTTATTGGCTAAGAAATTGGCAAGTGTATTATTATTATCCTGTCCACAGGATAAATAAATGACCCTTTCAATGCTTGGTAAAATTTAATCTTTAAAATTTACTTTTTTGGCTGGAAACATGGGTACATGTTGGAAGGCCAAAGTGGGAGGATTGCTTGAGGCTCGGAATTGGAGACCAACCCGGACAACATAGTGAGACCCCATTTATTTTTAAAAAATAAAATATTAGCCAGGCATGGTGTGGTGCACCTGTATTCCTACCTATTTGGGAGGCTCAGGTAGAAGAACTGTTTGAGTCCAGTGGTTTGAGGCTCCAGTGAGCTATGATCATCACACTATGGCACTCCAACCTGGGCAACAGAGTGAGATCCCATCTCTGAAACAAATAATCTTAAAAAGTTAAACCTACTCTGCTGTTAATATACCTAATCTCCTTTATTTTGAGTAGGATTAACATGGTATACTTTTTTCTATCCTTTTACTTTTCTTTTCTTTAAGTTCTAGGATACATGCACAGAATGTGCAGGTTTGTTACATAGGTATACACGTGCCATGGTGGTTTGCTACACCCATCAACCCATCATCTACATTAGGTGTTTCTCCTAATGCTATCCCTTCCCTAGCCCCTCAGCCCCCAGCAGGCCCCAGTGTGTGATATTCACTTCCGTGTGTCCACGTGTTTTCATTGTTCAACTCCCATGTATGAGTGAGAACATGCAGTGCTTGTTTTTTTTGTCCCTGTGTTAGTTTGCTGAGAATGATGGTTTCTAGCTTCATCCATATCCCTGCAAAGGACATGAACTAATTATTCTTTGTGGCTGCATAATATTCCATGGTGTATATGTGCCACATTTCTTTATTCAGTCTATCATTGATAGGCATTTGAGTTGGTTCCAAGTCTTTGCTATTGTTAATAGTGCTGCAATAAACATACATGTGCATGTGTCTTTATAGTAGAATGATTAGTAATCCTTTGGGTATATACCCAGTAATGGAATTGGTGGATCAAATAGTACTTCTGGTTCTAGATCTTTGAGGAATCACCACACTGTCTTGCACAATGAATGAACTAATTTTCACTCCCACCAACAGTATAAGAGTTCCTATTTCTCCAAATCCCCTCCAGTTCTCCAGCATCTGTTGTTTCCTTACTTTTTAATGATCACCATTCTAATTGGTGTGAGATGGTATCTCATTGTGGTTTTGATTTGCATTTCTCTAATGACCAGTGATGATGAACTATTTTTCATGTTTCTTGATCACATAAATGTCTTCTTTTAAGAAGTGTCTGTTCATATCCTTCACCCACTTTTTGATGGGGTTGTTTTTTTCTTTTAAATGTGTTTAAGTTCCTTGTAGATTGTGGATATTAGTCCTTTGTCAGATAGATAGATTGCAAAAACTTTCTCCCATTCTGTAGGTTGCCTGTTCACTCTGATGCTAGTTTCTTTTGCTGTGCAAAAGCTCTTAAGGTTAATTAAATCCTATTTGCCAATTTTGGTTTCTGTTGCCATTGCTTTTGGTGCTTTAGTCATGAAGTATTTGCCCATGCCTATGTCCTGAATGGTATTGCCTAGGTTTTCGTCTAGGGTTTTTATAGTTTGTAGGTCTTACATTTAAGTCTTTAAGACATCTTGAGTTAATTTTTGCATAAGGTATAAGGAAGGGGTCCAGTTTCAGTTTTCAGCATATGGCTAGTCAGTTTTCCCAACACCATTTATTAAATAGAGAATCCTTCCCCCATTGCTGTTTTTGTCAGGCTTGTCAAAGACCACATGGTTGTAGATGTGTGGTGTTACTTCTGAGACCTCTATTCTGTTCCATTGGTCTATATATCTGTTTTGGTACCAGTACCATGCTGTTTTGGTTACTATAGCCTTGTATTATAGTTTGAAGTCAGGTAGCGTGATGTCTCCAGCTTTGCTCTTTTTGCTCAGGATTATCTTGGCTATACAAGCACTTTTTTGGTTCCATATGAAATTTAAAGTAGTTTTTTTTCTAATTCTGTGAAGAAAGTCAATGGTAGTTTGATTGGAAGAGTATTGAATCTATAAATTACTTTGGACAGTATGGCCATTGTCATGATATTCCTTCTTTCTATCCATGAGGATGGAATGTTTTGCATTTGTTTGTGTCCTCTCTTATTTCCTTGAGCAGTGGTTTGTAATACTCTTTGAAGAGGTCCTTCACATCCCTTGTAAATTGTATTCCTAGGTATTTTATTCTCTTTGTTGCAATTGCAAATGGGAGTAAACTCATGATTTGGCTCTCTGTTTGTCTGTTATTGATGCATCGAAATGCTTGTGATTTTTGCACATTGATTTTGTATCCTGAGACTTTGCTGAAGTTGCTTATCAGCTTAAGGAGATTTTTGGCTGAGACAATGGGGTTTTCTAAATATACAATCATGTCATCTGCAAACAGAGACAATTTGACTTCCTTGCTTCCTTTTTGAATACCCTTTATTTATTTCTTTTGCCTGATTGCCCTGGCCGGAAGTTCCAGTACTGTGTTGAATAGGAGTGGTGAGAGGGGGCATCCTTGTCCTGTGCCGGTTTTCAAAGGGAATGCTTTCAATTTTTGCCCATTCAGTATGATATTGTCTGTGGGTTTGTCATAAATAGCTCTTATTATTTTGAGATACATTCCATCAATACCTAGTTTGTTGAGAGTTTTTAGGATGAATGGTGTTGAATTTTTTCAAAAGCTTTTTCTGCATCTATTGAGATAACCATGTGGTTTTGTCATAGGTTCTGTTTATGCATTGGATTACGTTTATTGATTTGCATATGTTGAACCAGGCTTGCATCTCAGTTATGAAGCCGACTTCTTCGTGGTGGATGAGCTTTTTGATGTCTGCCGGATTCAGTTTGCCAGTATTTTATTGAGGATTTTTGCATTGATGTTCATCGGGTATATTGGTCTGAAATTTTCTTTTTTTGTGTGTCTCTGCCAGGTTTTGGTATCAGAATGATGCTGGCCTCATAAAATGAGTTAGGGAGGAGTTCCTCTTTTTCTATTATTTGGAATAGTTTCAGAAGGAATGGTAACAGCTCCTCTTAGTACCTCTGGTAGAATCTGGCTGTGAATCCATCTGGTCCTGGCCTTTTTTTGGTTGGTAGGCTATTAATTTCTGCCTCAATTTCAAAACTTGTTATTAATCTATTCAGGGATTTGACTTCCTCCTAGTTTAGTCTTAGTTGGGGTGTGTGTGTCCAGGAATGTATCCATTTCTTCTAGATTTTCTAGTTTATTTGTATAGAGGCTTTTATAGTATTCTCTGATGGTAATTTGCATTTCTGTGGGATCAGTGGTGATATCCTCTTTATCATTTTTGTTGTGTGTATTTGATTCTTCTCTCTTTTCTTCTTTATTAGTCTGGTTAATGGTCCATTTTGTTAATCTTTTCAAAAAACCAGCTCCTTGATTCACTGATTTTTTGAAGGGTGTTACATATCTCTATCTCCTTCAGTTCTGCTCTGATCTTAGTTATTTCCTGTCTTCTGATGGCTTTTGAATTTGTTTGCTCTTGCTTCTCTAGCTCTTTTAATTGTAATGTTAGTGTGTCGGTTTTAGATCTTTCCTGCTTTCTCCTGTGGGAATTTAGTGCTATAAATTTCCCTGTAAACACTGTTTTAGCTGTGTCCCAGAGATTCTGGTACATGTTTCTTTGCTCTCATTGGTTTCAAAGAACTTATTTATTTCTGCCCTTATTTCATTATTTACCAAGTAGTCATTCAGGAGCAGGTTGTTCAGTTTCCATGCAGTTGTGTGGTTTTGAGTGAGTTTCTTAATCCTGAGTTTTAATTTGATTGCCCTGTGGTCTGAGAGAGTATTTGTTATGATTTCCATTCTTTTGCATTTGCTGAGGAGTGTTTTACTTCCAATTATGTGGCTGATTTTAGAGTAAGTATGATGTGGTTCTGAGAAGAATGTATACTCTGTTGATTTGAGGTGGAGAGTTCTGTAGATGTCTATTAGGTTTGCTTCATCCAGAGCTGAGTTCAAGTCCTGAATATCCTTCTTAATGTTCAGTCTCGTTGATCTGTCTAATATTCACAGCGGGGTGTTAAATCCCTCACTATTATTGAGTGGGAGTCTAAGTCTCTTTGTAGGTCTCTAATAACTTCCTTTATGAATCTGGGTGCTCCTGTATTGGGTGCATATATATTTAGAATAGTTAGCTCTTCTTGTTGCATTGATCCTTTTACCATAATGTAATGCCATTCTTTATCTTTTTTGACCTTTGTTTGTTTAAAGTCTGTTTTATCAGAGACTAGGATGGCAACCCATGCTTTTTTTAACTTTCAATTTGCTTGGTAAATATTCCTCCATCCCTTTATTTTGAGCCAATGTGTGTCTTTGCACGTGAGATGGGTCTTCTGAATATGGCACACAGATGGGTCTTGACTCTGTATCCAATTTGACAGTCTGTGTCTTTTAATTGGAGCATTTAGCTTGTTTACATTTAAGGTTAATATTGTTATATGTGAATCTGATCCAGTCATTATGATACTAGCTGATTATTTTTTCCGTTAGTTGATGCAGTGTCTTCATAGTGTTGATCGTCTTTACAATTTGGTATGTTTTTGCAGTTTTGCTTTTCCTTTCCATATTTAGTGCTTCCTTCGGGAGCTCTTTTAAGGCAGGCGTGGTAGTAACAAAATTTTTCAGCATTTCCTTGTCTGTAAAAGATTTTGTTTCTTCTTCACTTATGAAGCTTAGTTTGGCCGGATATGAAATTCTAGATTTCATATCATTTAAGAATGTTGAATATTGGTCCCCACTGTCTTCTGGCGTGTAGGGTTTTTGCAAAGAGATCTGCTATTGGTCTGATGGACTTCCCTTTGTGAGTAACTTGACCTTTCTCTCTGGATGCCCTTAACAGTTTTTCCTTCATTTGAACCTTGGTGAATCTGAAGATTATATGTCTTGGGGTTTCTCTTCTTGAGTATCTTTGTGGTGTTCTCTGTAGTTCCTAAATTTGAATGTTGGCCTGTCTTGCTAGGTTGAGGAAGTCCTCCTGGATAACATCCTGAAGAGTGTTTTCCAACTTGGTTCCATTCTCCCCATCACTTTCAGGTACATCAATCAAATGTAGGTTTGGTCTCTTCACATAGTTCCGTATTTCTTGGAGGCTTTGTTTGTTCCTTTTCATTCTTTTTTCTCTAATCTTGTCTTCATGCTTTATAGCACACTAGCATGTCCCACCTTCAGCCCTAAGGCAGTTTTCTCCTTTCTCAGGAAATAGAACATACAATCCGGTTTTACACCGATATCTTCCATTGCCCTGGGACAGGCAGGAGACAGATGGTTTTTCTCTATCTCAACTGCCAAGAGGCCTTCTTTCCTCTTATACTAATCCTTCTCAGCACAGACCCTTCAAGGGTGTCAGGCTGGGGGACGATTAGGTCTTTCCCTTCCCACGAGGCCATGTTTCAGAGTACCACATGGGGAGAAACCTTGGACAATACCTAGCTTTCCTAGGCAGAGGTCCCTGTGACCTTCGGCAGTGTATGTGTCCCTGGGTACTTGAGATTAAGAGAATGGTGATGACTTTTAACCAGCAAGCTGCCTTCAGGCACTTGTTTAACAAAGCCCACCCTGCACAGCCCAAATCTGTTAAACCTTGAGTCACCACAGCACATGTCTCTTGCAAGGACAAGGTTGGGGGTAGGGTTACAGATTAACAGCATCTCAAATACAGAACAAAATTGAGTCTCTTATGTCTGCTTCTTTCTATATAGACACAGTAACAGTCTGATCTCTCTTTCTTTTCCCCACAATCTTCAATCTCCGATATCCTTTCTTCTGCTTGATTGATTTGGCTATTGATATTTGTGTATGCTTTATGAAGTTCTCATGCTGTGTTTTTCAGCTCCATCAGGTCATTTATGTTCTTCTCTAAACTGGTTATTCTAGTTAACAATTCCTTTAACCCTTTTTCAAGGTTCTTAGCTTCCTTGCATTGGGTTAGAATATGCTCCTTTAGCTCAGATGAGTTTGTCATTACCCACCTTCTGAAGCCTAATTCTGTCAATTCATCAAACTCATTCTCCATCCGGTTTTGTTCCCTTGTTGGTGAGGAGGTATGATCCTTTGGAGAAGAAGAGGCATTCTGGCTTTTGGAATTTTCAGTCTTTTTGCGCCGTTTTTTCCTCATCTTCGTGGATTTATCTACCTTTGGTCTTTGCTGTTGGTGACCTTCAGATGGAGTTTTTGTGTGAACTTCCTTTCTGTTGATGTTGATGCCATTCCTTTCTGTTTGTTAGTTTTCCTTTTAATAGACAAGGCCTCTGCTGCAGGTCTGCTGGAGTTGGCTGGAGATCCACTCCAGACTCTGTTTGCCTGGGTATCACAAGCAGAGGTTGTGGAACAGCAAAGATTGCTGCCTGCTTCTTCTTCTGAAAGCTTCATCCCAGAGGGGCACTCACCAGATGCCAGCCAGAGCTCTCCTGTATGAGGTGTCTGTCGCCCCCTGCTTGGAGGTGTCTCCCAGTCAGAAGGCATGGGGGTCAGGGACTCACCTGAGGAAGCACAGCTTGACTTCTGTGCTGGGAGATCTGCTCTCTTCACAGCCAGCAGGCAGGAAAGTTTAAGTCTGCTGAAGCTGTGCCCACAGCCGCACTTCCCCCAGGTGCTCTGTCCCAGGGAGATGGGAGTTTTATCTATAAGCCCCTGACTGGGGCTGCTGCCTTTCCTTCAGAGAGGGCCTGCCCAGAGAGGAGGAATCTAGAGACGCAGTGTGACCACAGCAATTTTGCTTTTTTCAGAATGTTATATAATTGGAATAATACAGTATGTTGCCTTTTCAGACAAGTGTATTTTACTTAGTAATAAGTGATTTGTTTTTCTAAGACCACCAGAGCGAGCACAAAAGAACCAGTGAGTAGGCAAGGGTAGGAGCAAAACTGCAAATTTATTTTTGGTCACCTAGCTTCAGGGAAGAAGGTGGGTAGGGAGAGGTCTGTCGGCCTCCAGCAAAGGAGGCCAAGAGAGTCGCCCGGTGAAGCTCTGGGACAAAGTTCCTGCAGTCCCGACAGGAGCGGGGACTAAGGAAGTTCCTGCGGGGCGCTGGCCGGAGCAGCTTTTCTAGGAGTGGGAGGGCAATAGGCGGGGCACGGGCGTGTCGGGGGGCGTTCCGTAGGTGCGACCAGGTAAATCTTGGTCTCTTGGGATTGACGTCACCTGGCGCATGCCCGGTTGGTCTGCACCTTCCCGGGCGCCAGCTGCATTTTCGCGCTTGCGGGAAAAGTTGGTGATGAAGAACCCGGAAGTGCGCCATCTTGCTCCGTTCGTCCAAACAATAAGCATTTAAATTTTATCTATGTCTTCTCACGTTTTGATAACACATTTCTTTTTAGTACTGAATAATATTCAATTTTCTGGATTACCTCAGTTTATCCATTCCTAAAGTATATCATCTTGGTTACTTCTCAGTTTGGGCAGTTATAAATAAAGCTGTTAAAACATCCTCGTGCAGGTTTTTGTATGTTAATTAGTTTTTAACTCCTTTAGGTAAATACAAAGGAGGGTGACTTCTGGATAATATGGTAAGAGTGTGTTTAGTTTTGGAAACTGCCAAATGTCTTTCAAAGTGGCTACACCATTTTGCATTCCCAAATGCAATGAAAGAGAGATTCTGTTGTTTCACATCCTCACTAGAACTTGATGTTGTCAGTGTTCTAGATTTTAGCCATTCTAATGGGTATGGAGTGGTATCTCATTGTTTCAATTTGTAATTCCCTAACAACATGTGATGTTGAACATTTTATTCATATCCTTATGAAAACTCTTCTTTGGTGAGCTTTAAGAGTTCTTTGTATCTTTTGAATAACAGGCCTTTTTTAGATGCGTCTTTTATGAATATTTTATCCTAGTTGGTGGCTTATCTTCTCATTCTGTTGACATTGTCTTTCACAGTTTTTAATTTTAATAAATTTCAGCTTATCAATTATTTTTTCATGGATTACTCCTTTGGTGTTTTATCTAAAGGGTCAACAGCATACCCAAATTTGATTACTTGTTCTTCTGTTATCTCCTAGGAATTTTATAGATATGCACTTTACATTTAGGTCCAGCTGCCATTTTGAATTAATTTTTTGTAAAGGGTATAATGTCTGTGCCTAAATTCTTCTTCTACTTTTAAATTTGGCATGTGGCTATCTATTTGTTCCAGAACCATTTGTTGAAGCAACTATCTTTGTTTTGCTTTGCTTCTTTGTCAAAAATCAGTTAATTACATTTATGTGTACCTATTTCTGTTCCATCGATCTATTTGTCTATTCTTTTGCCAATATCACACTTTCTTACTGTGACTTCATTGCGAGGCTTGAAATTAGATAGTGTAAGTACTCTGATTTGCTCTTTTTTAGTATTGTGCTAGCTGTTCTGCATCTTTTGCCTCACCATATAAACTTTAGATTCAGTTTGTTGGTGTCCATAAAATAATTTGCTGAGGTTTTGAATGAGATTGTGTTAAGTCTGTAGATCAAGTTGAGAAGAACTGACAACTTGATAATATTTAGTCTTTCTTTCCATGAACATGGACTCTCTTCATTTATTTAGTTCTTCGTAGATATTTTATCAGATTTTTATAGTTTTTCTCACATAGATCTTGTACATATGTTGCTTCATTTATTTCTATTTCATTTCTGGGTGCTAATATGAGTGGCATTGTATTTTACAATTCAAGTCTCATTTTGAATTGGTGGTGCATAAAAAAGTAATTCTCTTTTTTACATTAATCATTTATTCTGAAACCTTGCTATAATTGCTTATTAGTTTCAGATTTTTTTTCTTGTCAGTTTCTTTGGACATTCTCCATAGATAAACATGTCACCTGAAAACAAAGACAGTTTAAATTCTTCTTTTCCAACTTATCTACCTTTTCTTTTCTTTTTCATTGCATTAGCTTTAATTTCCTATATAATGTTGAAGAGCTATGGGGACAGAGAGCAGTCTTGCTTTTTCCCTGATCTTAGTGTAAGAGATTTGTGTTTCTCACCATTATGTATGATGTTAGCTATAGGATTTTGTAGATTTCCCTTAACAAGTTGAAGAAGTCCTCTCCTAATCTGTTGCTTTTTAAATCTTGAATGTTGAATTTTTTCAACTGCTTTTTCTTCATTTATTAATATAGACTTTTCCTCTTTAGCTTGTCAATGTGATGGATAACATTAATTGATTTTCAAATGTTGAACCAGTCTTGCATCCCTGAAATAAATCCCTCTTGTTTGTAGTGTATTATTCTTTTTTTTTTTTTTTTTTTTTTTTTTTTTTTTTTTTTTTTTTTTTTTTTGAGACGGAGTCTCGCTCTGTCGCCCGGGCTGGAGTGCAGTGGCCGGATCTCAGCTCACTGCAAGCTCCGCCTCCCGGGTTTACGCCATTCTCCTGCCTCAGCCTCCCAAGTAGCTGGGACTACAGGCGCCCGCCACCTCGCCCGGCTAGTTTTTTGTATTTTTTTAGTAGAGACGGGGTTTCACCATGTTAGCCAGGATGGTCTCGATCTCCTGACCTCGTGATCCGCCCGTCTCGGCCTCCCAAAGTGCTGGGATTACAGGCTTGAGCCACCGCGCCCGGCCTAGTGTATTATTCTTTCTATAAGAATATTCTCAACAAAATGTTACATATGTTTGTTAGATTCACTTTGCTAATATTTTGTTTAGGATATTTAAAATATACTTAAAGCACACACACAAAAAAACTAACCAGCTAGCTAGATATAAACAGATGTAGATATCAACAAAGCCAGAGCTCTAAAAATATTTCCATTACCTCCTCTCAGAAACTGTAAAAATCCTTACCTTGTAGAGTTTGAGAATTTCATCTGTTCTGATCTAGGGAAATATTTGCTTACTGAATAATTCAGTTTTACTAATCTTTTCTATATGACTATGACTCAGGATTCTCATCCTAAACTGAGATCCACTAGAATTGTCAACTCTTTGCATCAGAATACTTATTAATAATTTATGGAAATTTCCATGATTTGTCTATGCATGCTCACAAAGTGCAGTTTTCTGTCCTTAAGTGTTTCTTTTTCTACAACGATCTAAAAGTATTTGAACAGCTACTTGAAATCTTGCAAATGATCTCTTTTTCTATTTTTGCAGTAATGTTGTACTGTACTATATTTTCTCTGATAGCCCTTCTTTTCTGCCAGTGTTGTGTTTGGAGTGCCTCTAAGTTTTACTTAGCAATCTATATGTCCTCATTATCAAGACTGAACTCATTAATGCTATCTTTCTGTTACCTGATGCTAATCAATTTTATGATGTAATTATTTCTAGATAATATGTTTTCCTATTCATTGAATAGTGTGTGTCCAAGATATCAAATATATGAATGAATTACTGAACATTATAAATGTAAGCTTTTACAAGGTTTCAAATATTCTGTGTCTTAAAAGTTTAGAAAACTTTTACTTAAAAATTTGGCTGCATTTGTAACAAATATGAAGAAAAATGTTGTTTTCATGAGGCACAGTTTGGAAATCTTCAAAGATTTTACTTTTTCTTGCATATATGCATGTTACATTTATGTTTTTATCATGAGAGTTGTATAAGAAAAATATTTGAAAAGACTGGCATGCACTGATAACTCATAATTCAAAATTCATTTTAAATAATTAATGACATATTTTATGTTAATATAATAATGAAAGGCAAATAAATATATTCTGGCTACCCGAATGAATAAATGTGGGTGTAGTGGTCTATTTTTAACATTAGATCATTGAATATAGTGAGAAAATACCTAAAGTACTATGTAATTATTCAGGTTAAATTCACTGTTTAACTGCTCTCAATGTGTACTGTACGTGGGAGTTTTGAGCACATGGATGAATTGTAGAGTAAGAACCATTATGTTCATGTCATATATAAAATGGTATATGTGATTGCAAGATATTAAACCATGAAATGAGTTAACTATTGTTTCCTTGGAAACAATGATGAATAAAATAACTCATTACACTGAATGAACCTGAGGTAATAGAGCTCATGAATTATATCCCACCTACATGTCTCTCTTTCTCCTAGGTCTTTTCAGTATGTTATCTCTGACGTTATCTACCTTCCCCACAGATTCTTATAACTCAGGGTTAATTACATGCTTTCAAATTGTAGAGCATCCATCTCTTAATTCTATATTAACTACTTTGTTAATTTTCTCATTGGTTGCTCCTTCCAATTTGTTTTTGTTTTCTTGATATTATAAATATGTGATGAATTTTTCTTAAAAATTAAACTATTAAATGTAATAAAACTACCTATGGGATTATATTTAATCATTGGCGCTCAACTATTTTTACTCTTTATACATTATTTTGGCAAGGTGAAGTTAAGAGAATGTGTTAAAAGTAAGTATGCTAGTATCCCAAAAATGTGACTAATGATGTCACAGAAAAGTTCTCAACTAGGAATCAACAGACTTGTTTTAATTTTGCTTATCTCTCTCTTGCTAGTGATCTCTTACAGATTAAGTTTTATTATCTGTATTGGGATAATAAAACCTATTTTACTTACGTCAACTAAATTGTTAAGTGGAATGAAGTCACGTATCTAAAAGTACTTTGAAAGCTGTGATCTGACATAAAAATTATAATATGGGAAAGGCAGCATTGCCAATATCAGTTTGTTTATATGTTTACTATGTAAAATAAAATAAGTAAACACATGCATTAAATAGCGTTTACTGAATGTTGCCTTTTTACATAATTCAACTCCATATAACATAGGTATTATCACTACCCTCATTTTGTAGATGAGGAAACTAAGGCACTGACATTAAATAATTTACCTAGGGTTACGAAGCTGAAACTGGGATTAAACCTAGATTGGACAGTTTCAGAAATTATGTTCTTAATCGTTATGCTATATTGCTGTTGTGATAGGATGACTGATGAGATGTGGCAACAAAACCAAGTTCAAAAGTTAAAAATAGTAGGTTAAAGGTTTTATAGAAGAGAATAATATATATTGGTTAATATTCAATCAGAATATTTGCCATTCTCTCTTTATTTTCTATGTCTTCATATATGACTGTTTTGAAATTCATTTTCTTTTTACTTCACATTTTCCAGTCACATCCTGAATCAGGAAAAAATAATTCTGCATATTTGAAACATGAGGAATTTATAAAGGGATTATTTAAACAGGAAATAGAAAAGATGAGATGCCAGCAGTTGATGGGGAGGAGGCGCTGAAACTGGCAGCAGTAAGAGGCAACAGAAAACCCGAGGCTCCAGGGTATAAGGTAAGTTGTTACCAGAACCCAACTATGCTCACAAAGTAGAAGCTGGAATCATCTAAGGCCTATCTGGGGGAGGCTGGAGCCAGAGACTCTGATGCTGTGGAAGAACCCACCCGATCAGAGGAGGGAGATAAAGACCCTGGCCTCTCTCTGCATCCCTTCTATTCCTCACTTCCTTTTTAGTCTCCCTTTGACCAAAACCAGCTGCAAGCCAGCTGTCATTGGAACCTGGGAAAGGCAGCCTGCAAGCATCAGTCCCACTTCCACACCCACACATACCCCCATCTCTGAGTTACAGTGCAGAGCAGGCTAAGAGTAAGAAGATAGTCCTCCAGCGTTGGAAGATTTCCCTTCAATTTTCTTTGTTTATCTTCTCCGTGATAATTCATTTCCAGCATATTGCCTTCATCAGAGAATGAGTTATAATGGCAGTTTCAAAGCATTTAATGACACTGAATTGTTTTTTCCTCTGCTGACAAGAAAAGTTAGACTTGGCTGCTATGAAGCTTTCAGGGATGAATATAATATAGGAAATGTCAATAAAAATTTTAAAAGCAGCCACTTTATGGGATGGTGGTTCCTGCATAATAAATGCGCCAAACAGCCCGATCTTTGGGGTACAAAGAAGGATTGGTTTGTTTTTTTTAATAACTGCTGCAAACCATGTTCAATAGAAACTGTTTTTTCCTCTAAATATCTGGCTTTAATTTTTTATCTCTACCCGATTCCAAAATTATTCAGTTACTTTCCATGATTAAACAGTCACATTCCAAGGTATAAAATTTAGCTGATTAATTTTTCTCCAGCTATCTTGAAAATGTTCAAGCCTATAGAATGCATAAAGAATACAGTGATTGCCATACGCCTTTTATTTATATTTGCTAATTATATATATACTAACATTCTTTATATATACATGTACACAGTTTCTGCTTTCTATTTGTGTGTGTTTAACTTCATATGAGCTAGGTACTATTGCTATCACCATTTTGCAGCTGAGGAAACTGAGGCACACAGAAGTTAAATAACTTACCTGAGATTATAAAGCTAAAGCTGGGATTAAACCTAGATTTTCTAGCTCCAGAAACTGTGTTCTTAACCACTATATTATATGGGTATTTCATGGAATGACTGATACAATTTGGCAACAAAGTCAAGCTCAAAAGTTAAAAATTATATATTTTTATGTGTTTTCCCTATATTGCGTATTTTCTGGTTTTATTGAGGTATGATTGACAAGGATTGTACGTACTTAAGGTATACAATGTGATGATGATATGACATACATGTACATATTGAAATGATTACCACAGTCAAATTAATTAACATATTAATCACGCCATATAGTTACCTTTTTGTGTGTGGTGAGAATACTTAAGATCTATTATCTTAGTAAATTTCAAGTATACAATTACGTGTACATGTATACATTATTGTTAACTATGTATATAATCTATTTAAAAGTAAGTTGCAGGCATTATGGCAATGTTTCTCTAAAAAATATAAAACGCATCTCTTAAGAATAACAATGCCAGCCTCAAGCCTGTAGTCCCAGCCCTTTGGAAGGTCAAGTCAGAAGGATCCCTTGAGGCCAGGAGTTCAAGATAAGCCTAGGCAACACAGTGAAACCCCACCTCTAGCAAGAAAAAAAGAATTAAAATTAGTTCAAGATGAGCCTAGGCAACACAGTGAAACTCCATTTCTACCAAGGAAAAAAATAAAATTAAATTAAAAACAAAAATTTAGAATTTAAATTTTAAAATATAAATTATAAAACTTTATAAACATTTTATAAAATTAACTGGGCACACTGTCATGTATCTGTAGTCCCAGCTACTTGGATAGCTGAAGCAGGAAGACCTCTTGAACCCTGGAGTGTGAATTTGCAGTGAATTATGAACATGCCACTGCACTCCAACCTGGGTAATGGAGCAAGACACTGTCTCTAAAAAAAAAAAAAAAAAAAAAAAAGAATACCACATACCATTACCACTCTCCGAAAATAAACAATATTTTTTGGAAGTGTTTATAGAAATTTGGGAAATTTTTGGAAATGTGGAAAATTACAAATCATTTCATAATACAATCTTATCTATAAATCATATTTAAGTTCTCTCAATTGGCCATGTAATTTATTTTGGATATATAGTCAGATATTATGTCCAAAACTGTATGAATTTTTTTCTACCTAGTTCACCAGTCATTTCAATATATGATTGAATTCACTTATTTCTATTTAAACTCCAATTGAGAATTTTCTTTTTCATTCTTTAGATTTAATTATTTTTTAATTTTTAATATAGAGTTCAAATATCAAAATACTCAGAAAAACATCACTCCCATTCCTATTCTTCCAGCTCATTGTTATGAACTCTCTAAAACATCATCCCATCTTTAATTTATCATTTACTTTTCCAGTGCTTATGTGTGTATAGATATAAATACACACACACACACACACACACACACACACACACACACACACACACACACACATAATATCTCCATTTTTGCCACCAAAGTAGAACTACTTTTATATCTTTTCACAGAGATTTTTCTTATTCCCTTTGAACCAACAATTCCCAGTCTTTTTGGCCTCAGGGACTGGTTTCTTGGAAGACAGTTTTTCCATGGAGCGGGATGGGGTAGGATGGGATGGGGCCTGCGTAACCTAGATCCCTCACATGCACAGTTCACAATAGGGTTCACGCTCCTATGAGAATACTCCAAGGTCCCTGGCCTGGGGATTGGGAACCCCTGCTTTAAACAACAACAATGTATTTTGTCGTAGTTCTGAGGGCTAGAAGCTGGAAATCAAGGTGTCAGCAGGACCTTGCTTCCTCTGAAGGATCTAGAGAGGAATACTTCCTTACCTTTTTTAGCTTCTGTTGCCAGCAATCCCTGGCATTTCTTGCTTTGTAATTGCATCACTCCAGTGATTACAGGCGCAGTAGCTCACTCCTATAATCCCAGCACTTGGGAGGCCGAGGCGGGTGGATCGTGAGGTCAGCAGATCCAGACCATCCTGGCTAACACGGTGAAACTCTGTCTCTACTAAAAATACAAAAAATTATCGAGCGTGCTGGCGGGTGCCTGTAATCCCAGCTGCTAGGGAGGCTGAGGCAGGAGAATGGCGTGAACTCGGGAGGTGGAGCTTACAGTGAGCCGAAATCAAACCACTGCACTTCAGCCTTGCTCCATCTCAAAAAAGAAAAAAAAAAAGAAAAGAAAATTTGAGGGATTTCATTTCCAACAGTTTCCATCAACAGTCTGTTTTCATGCAGTAATCTACTAACTTTGTTGGAAATGAAGACTTGACGTAAATCATTAACCTAGTTGGCTGTTTCGTTGTTCAGGTTATTTGAAATGTGCAAATTACAAAAAAATGAAAGTTAGCAGGCAATCCATTATATCTCTTTATTTTATCTTTCTTCTCTGATGTCTTACTGTTTAAAAGACCACTATCAGGACCTTTTTCTAATTAATGTTCTTGATAAGCCCATGATTTGGTGTTACTTGCTACATTCTAGTTAACTTGGTGTGTATAGACATCACTTCCAAACTATGTTTTGGATTCTCCTGCCAAAGAAGGTAACCAGTGTGGGACTGTATTCAAATCTACATTTAATTTGTTTTAAACATTGTTATTGAAGAAAAATAAAGAAAAGAAAATAGGTGCTACAGGATCATGTCAAAAATGACTCCATATTGATCGAGAAGTTACAATCCAATAAGGTTTTACTTGTGATTCTGTTTCCATGAATGAAACACTGACTCCAAAGCAGCCAGGAGAGAGAAGAGGCCACACATATCTTAAATTTTTTTTTTTTTTTTTTTTTTTTTTTTTTTTTTTCTAATTCACACTTAATACTTCATTCGTATTTGGACTGTGAGCCAGCCAGCTCCTCCTCTGCCAATTCAATGTAGCTTGTGTGCCAGTCTCCAGAGAGCTGAGTCCAACTCCCTGTGCCACTGTGGCTAAGGCTTATTGTACTAAAGTTGTGGCTGTATTTAAATGGATAACCAGGATTTATTGGTTGCTTGGTTCTCTCTGCAATCTTTCTCTGTCTTCAATGCTAGGCCACCCAAGTACTTTCTTGGAGAGCTTTGCTGTTTCGCCATTGAAATTCCACCCAGAACACTTTAAAAGATCACTACAGTATTGTGGCATGGCACAAAAAGAAATTGTGTCTGGTTCACATATAGGTAGGGGCTAATGCCACTCTGAAGAAACAAGTTTGAAATTTGAAGGGCATAGGCAAAAACTTGCAAACCTAAACCCAACAAGGAGGCTGAACAATGGCTGGCAGCAAGTTCAAAGGAATCCAAGTATGCTCCTATTAAACATTTATTTCCTTTTTGAGCCTTTGGTTTTATCTTGGGAAAACTATTTAAATGTCAAGAATTCAGATTATTTGGAAGGTTAAGGATTTAATATATATTTTTTGTTTTCTAAAGTGTTTACAAGAGTCTTGGTGGTTTATTTTCTTTAAGCCACTTTAAAAAGCTCAAACAAGAATAATAATTACTTTAAGAAAATTAAATTTGGCTACCGTTCAACTTAATTATGGAGCTTTGATTTTTTCTCCTTTTTCTCTATCTATCTATCTATCTATCTATCTATCTATCTATCTATCTGGCTATCTATCTGGCTATCTATCTATATTCCTCTATCTAACAGAAACTTAGAAAAATGTCAGATGTGAGCCAGATGTGTTGACTCATGCCCGTAATTCCAGCACTTTGGAAGGCCAAGGTGGGCAAATTACTTAAGCTTAGGAGTCCCAGACCAGCCTGGGCAACTTGGCAAAACTGCATCTCCACAAACAAAACAAAACAAAACAAAACAAAACAAAAAAGAATAGAAAAGAAAATTAACTAGGCATGGTGGTGCGTTTCTGTAGTCCCAACTACTCTGGAGGCTGAAGTGGCAGGATCGCTTGAGCCAAGGTAGTAGATGTTGTAGTGAACCAAGATTGTATCACTGCACTCCAGCCCGGGCAATAGAGTGAAAACTTGTATCAAAAAAAAAAAAAAAAAAGAAAAAAAAAGAAATCAGATGTGTTGTTGATAAGGCTAGATAGTACAATAAGCTTGAATTTGAGGCCAACAGGGGTGTTTTATTCCACTTTCCCTGTGAGTTGAACTTACTCACTAAGTCACAAATTGGAAAACTGACAACTGCAAGCCTCCTCTGCAGGTTCTTCTAGTCTGCCCTGGAGGGCTAACCAAAAGACAGAGATAACTCCAGGTGGACCATTTCAACAACAAAGCACCAAATAGGAAGAGACATAAAGCATCTGCAAACAGACTTATCCAACCCAACCATCTGACTTCCCCAGTGCAGGGCAGGGTCCCACAGTCTCACTTTGGCAGGGTACATGCAATCCACCAAACATTTTATAAAATAATGTGTACCCTTTCCTTGTTTTGGAGTTTTTCTTGGAAGGCAGGTTCCCAGCCAAAGGCTATATGTTCCAGTCCACCTCTTGCCTCTAGGTGAAATCATATGACGATTTTTTCACGAATGGAATATTAATAGAACGTATGTATGTCATTTCTGAACTATGCTGTCCCTTATTCTCCATCTCTTTCCTTTTCTCATTGGGTACTTAGATGTAGACATTTTCAAGACCTAACAAATGGTGGAGCCATTCATGGGAGGGGTCTACATTCTTAAGCCACTTTATGAAAGACAGTTAGATCTAATGGCATGGTACTGGTACTGTTACATGAGTGAAAAAGATATCTCTATTGTGCTAAGCTAAGCCATTGAAAGTTGAAGATTTGTTACAACAGCTAGCATTATCTTAATTTACACAGTTACTGTTCTCTAGGGTAGAAGAGAGAGAGAAAGGGGTCCAAAAAATGAGTGAGGTTTTCTAAGATTTCTAGTGGGATAGAAGTTTTTATCAAATAGTCTGAAGTAGCTATTAGGAGAGAGAAAAAATATATATATATAGCTTCCCTTATAGTAAGCCCCCAAATGCCAAAGGGACTAAGTTAATTTAGCAGTTAAAGTTCAGCCCCTTGGAAGACAGGCAGACAAGTAAGCAGGCTGCCACATAAATCTTCCTGATAGTTTCCTTAAGAGAGTAGTTTAAGGGAATTCCAGCAGCTCTAAGACCATTTTTAAGGCTTCTCAGGGTAAAGCAACAGGATGAGTTGAAAACTAAAAAATCTTTCCAGGGATTGATTAAGTTATTTTGGTGCTAAGCTGTTGCCAATTGTTTTTGAAAGAAGGCAGAGCATATTTTATATACAAACCTACAAAGGGTAGGCTTTGAAATGGGATAACATTGGAATTGGAGAATTTTCTTCTTGATGTAGTCAAGGTATTAATAATCCTTTTAGACTTCCAGCCCATCTGATTTTATAAGGAAAAAATATTTTGAACAGTTTTCAATTCGTCCTGGGTATCATGAAAACTAACTTCTCAGATACGCAAATGATGGCTTCAGAGGAACTCGGTTTCTGAGTTGTGTGACAATTTCAAGACACACACACACAAAATTAGATAGCATTTTTCTTCAATATATTTTATATCATATTAATTGATTTATTAAGTTGTTAACTAACAAATATATAGTGAATACCTACTATTTCAAACCCTCTTATAGGTGCTGAGGATACTGAATAAAGAAGACAAAAATCCCCAGGCCAGTAGAGTTAAACTCTGCCGGGAAAATAGATGAAAAGAAAGAGATACATTCCAGAATATGCCAGAAGGTTGTTAACAATATGAACACAAATAAAGCAGGCCTCCAACTTCATAAATGTATGGAATATCTTGATTTATGTCACAGAGACAACTGTTTCATTTAAAATGCAAACTCTTAGAGATTGCAGTCATTCTGGGCAGCCTGCTTTTAATGCCAGAATTTCAAGTGTCTTTTGTGGTTGTCTAATATAGAGAGGAAATTAGAGCTGGTACTTTTTCTTTCTTTCTTTTTTGCCTATTTTTTTAAACGTTTTAAATTTCTTGCTTGAAGGAGCACTTATCTGGCAATAGCAAATGATTTCTTTATCATATAGTCTTTTGAAATGTAAACGCAGAAAATGAAGGTCTCTTTGCTAACAAGTCCAGGAATGACTCATTTATATTCTCTTGAGTTGCTTTTATACCTAAAGAGTTTCTAGCATAGTCATCTGGCAACTATCATTAACAAAGAGGAGTGACAATTTTCAGGCTTCTGCTGCTGCTTGCTAGCTGTGTGACCTTGGGAAATTTCCTGAAACTCTCTGAGTTGTTTCCTTACCCAAAATATAGAAAGAATAATACCCAGCTCCTTGGGTTACTATAAGAATTAAATGAAATAATGTATTTCCTGGCTTCGCATTCCCTTGGAATATGGTAGCTTCTACTATTATTACTACCATTTTTATTATCACACTTACTTCACAATTTTAAAAGCACGGCAAGTCATGCATGAAGTCCTCTTGATTCTTTATTTTTCAGAATCATAAATTAATGTTCATGTCATTGATTCAAGGACCATTGCTCACAGGATAACAACAAATTGTTGTCAGGTGGCAAATCAATTAACTGGTTGGCTTGGAACAGATTTTTTTAAGTGTTTCACTAAATCTCCACTTGCAGAAGAAAATAACATTCTTACTAAGTATAGTTGTGCTTAGAACTTCACAGAAAGTCTTTATATAAGATCATCAAACTGTCTATGTTACAATTCACTTAGTACCATCGGCCATATTTATAAGTCGATTGCATACGAATTGGCTGCTATTTTCTAGAGTTTGTCATTAGACCAACTGTCTTACAGTCTGGTTATCTCTGTCATACAGTTACCTCCAAGAAATTATTCTATGTTTACCTAATTTTCAAAACAAAAATATAAGTAGTAATAAACCCTACAAATGCGATTGTGTTGCCTGCACTATATATCACTCTCAATCTTTGTAGATACTACATTCTGATTTAATAGTGGAATGCTTCTTTTAGCTGATATATAGAGTAATAGGTATAGAAAACTCTAATGTTGACTTTTTCTTACCTTTCTGTTTCTGTGAATCAATGGGATTGTTTCCTTTTTCTCTTTTCTTTTCTGGTGTCTCCCTCAACATTCGAAAAAGCTTGTCAGTCGTAAAATTGTAGCATGTAGAAGATGGAAAGGATTTTAGGAGCCCTATATATTTATTTTCTTATTTTAAAAATAAGGAACCTGAGGCTCAGAGCAGTAAAGGGACTTGCTCAAAGTCATAAAGTGTGTAGTAAGGTGTTAATAATAGTTATAATAGTTGACATTTATTGATCATTCACTAGGTGTATTGCTTAATCCATTATAGCTATTGTCTTATTTAAACCTTCCAAACATGCTTGCTGCTCATCTATCTTGTTCACTCCTGTATCCCCAGTGCCTGGAAGAGTTTCTTGCACAGAGTAGGTGCTCAATAAATACTTGTTGAAAAGATAAATGAATAACAATGTTAACAATGAGAGAACATCATATCCCCATTTTACAGATAATGACACTGAGGCTTAGAAAGGTTAAGTAATTTGTATGAGGTTATATAGCTAATGATTGGCAATATAGAGTCACATCAAGTGTGAGTGACTCTGGGATCCCAGTTCTTAACCTCCTTGAAGGGCTATCTCTGGGTTTGTGGCCTAGGTAGGGTTGCAATTTGTAAAAACATGCATTATGAACATTTATTTCTTCATTATTGGATTTAATTTCCTAGGGCACCCAAGTTATAATGAGTTTTCCTCACTTTTTTGAATGAGGTAGGAAGTGAGAAATGAAATGACCTTATCTCATTACTAAAATATACAAACAGGTGATGAAAACAATTCATTTGAAATATTCTGTTTTGTATGAAAATAGTCAAAAGATAAATTTGACCATTGATGCTACTATATTTGAATGAAATGATGGAAGCAGGAAGGTGTTTTATACCGCTGGGAATTCGGCAATTGGAAGAACATATTTTATAATATAAAGCTCAAGTTCCTGACATTGTAGGCTTCCAATAATCAGATTCCAAACTGCTCAGCTGATTTCACAAACTTTTTATACTGGTCTGCCTGTTTCTCACGAAGCGACATAATTCATTTCTACCTTCCCCTAGGGTTCACTCCTTCACTGGAATGTTCTCGTCACTCTTTGTCTTTTTGTCTTTTCTCATATTCTAGCAGCCTTGTTCAATTATTCCTTTCTTCAAAAAGCTTTCCTGAAATGCCTTCAGCCACAGGCAGCTGTCCCTCTTTCTAACAATCGTGACACTAATCATTTCACATTTAATCACAGTCTGATATGGAGTTGTCTTTTACTTTCCAGGCTTGACTGCTGTTCTATACAAATGGATGGCAAAGTCTGCAAGAGAATGCATTGTGTTTTATACTCTCCATCATCAGAGCAAAGTGCCTTATGTATGGTGATGGCTCAGTGCATATCTGCTGAAAAGGCAAGAGAATTGGATTAAAAAAAACATTATACTGATACAAGAAATATTTTTCTGCTTGCTTTGTTTTATAAATTATAAATCTTCAGCATGACAAGCTTTGAAATGTAGGCTTCCACCTTGTAAAGAACAGAAAAATAAATTTAATATATTTTTCCTTTTCATCTTTACTGTTGGATAAGAATTTATGTAGTTTAGTTCTTAGAACTTGAAACTGAGTTCTATCTTTTATGCATTCTGTCGACCAGACTAATTTGTGGCTCTCCCTCGATTTATGTCTCAATTTCCCACTCTGTTTTCATAAACAACAATAAATGTGTCCTTAGAGGGAGATCTGTGAAATTTAATTTGTGTTTTGGGAGGCCTTTGGGACTTTTGTGTGAAAGTGTGTAAAATGCAAATTATCATTGTGGATTCTTATACTTTCATTTGCATGTGTTGTTTCTAGTGCAATTCTGAAGGCTGGGAGTATTTTCATCACTTCATTCAAAAAGATTCAACCAAATCGTTTCCTCATAAGCAGGTTGATCCACTTGTGTCATGCTAATCAGTTTTTCATTTTCTGGTCAATTCTTAAAATTGACTGTAGCCAAAATGTTAATTATCAACATAGTAAACCCTGGGCAATCCAGAACACTGTCACTTGCACAGGCAACAAAGTGGAAAATTCCTAGTGCCCTGAACCTTTTTACAGGCCCAACGAGTGACAATCGATAGCATTTTGGTTAAATCTCAGGCTTTCTGTAAGAAATCACAGCAGGAGATTGCTTTTAAGAAAGAAGTCCTGAGGCTCTCAGCTCAACTAGTCAGGTAAAATCTCTTCCCCCACAGCCTCAGGCCTGCCAATTAGTATCTGACATGGCTGCCAAGGAAACGCCAATGCTCAGAGTCCTGATTATTGCCCTCCTCTGAGCAAGAGCCCAGTGAAAAAAATGTTTGGTAATTAGCTCAAGTCAAAGAGGCTCAAGACTTGTCTTTCTTTTTCACTAAAGACCAGGATGGTAGTGAAGGAAGCTCCAGTAATTAGCACAAGATAGGCAAGATATTTCTCTTCACTTTAAGTCCTTCTTTATATGAGAGTAAGGTCAAATGAAAACTTGTCATGGAAAAGACAATAGTATGAAAAGTTAAGGGACTTGCATCTTAATAGACCTGGGGGGGTGGGGGGTACATCTTTCAGAACAGTGATACTAGAAAATGCTTTTCATGAATTTATGGGAATTTAGTGACATGGTACTTATCCTATATTTCAGAACTGGGTTCCTGTCTGGGTGTTTAAAGAATGGGAAAAACCAATGTCTATTGAGTGTTACTCACTGTGCTATATTCTTTCCATGCATAGACAATCTTTAAAAATTGCCCAATGAAATAGGTACTGTCCAGTATCATTTTACTGGCAGGGAAATGGGCAAGGAATTCCTGATAATTATACATAATGTTTTTTCTTTTCGCCTTTTAAAAAACTTAAGTACACATTTAAAGAACTGTAGAAATGATGCAGGAGTTTTCTTGATCCCTTTATTGGACTTGCTACTGGGGGCCCTGAATATTGGGCCCACTGTGCTCAACCTCTTGCGACCTCTTGCAGGAGGGAGCCCGTGAGTGAGTGAGTCCAAAATTCAGCCAGTCACTTTGGACGCTGGCAGAAGTAGGCTTTGTGTGGATTCCATGGCCAGAACAGGTGTGAGTGATGAAGTGAGGGATCCAGCCAGCTGCTTTGGGTGGCAGGAGCATGCTCCACGCAGGCCTTGCAGTGGCACCCAATGGGAGAGATGGGGGCGTGCCTGCAACCTCCAAAGCCCCACAGGGCACATTACAATACTCTCTTATTTCTGCTGTTCATGGACAGCAGTGTGTTATCAGCTCAGTGGGGCCCTTGCCTCGTGGTGTGGAGCAGCTGCTCTCCACCAGACAGGACAAAGGGCCAGTGGGACAGTCTTTTTTGCGTACCTGCACTCAGTGAGTCCTGAACTCTTGTCCGATGTCCAACAAAAATTAGGTCACATGGATCACTTGATGGATGGTAGAGGTGGAGAATTTTATTTAGTGATGGAGATGGCTCTCAGCGGAGTGGGGAGCTGGAGAGGATGGGCAGATAATCTTCCCTGAATTCTGGCCATCTCTGGCTGGCTCCTCTGAAGTCCAGCCATCCCTCTGAAGTCAAGTCACCTCTCTCCAGTCGAGCCACTTCTCCCTCTCTACTGACTGAGTCTGGAGTCTTTATAGACACAGGATGGGTGGCAGGGCGGGCCACAGGTCGTTTTCGAAAAGGGAGCATTCAATTGATAAAAATACATGATTCAACAAGAACCAATTGGGAGAGATCAGGCAAACAGGGATAGTAGGTCTCACTGTGGGCCACGGGTTTCAGGCTTTTCAGCTCAAAGGTTTGCTGGAGACCTACCTCTGTCCGCCTAGAATTTCTCTGCCTGCTGCATCTATCAGAAATAATGACTAAACTTTGACAAAACTGTTGAGGAAATTTTGGAGGTGGTAGCAAATTGATCAATTATATGAGACAGACTTTAAATTTTATGTCAAGGCAGATGAAGATAAGCCAAAAAATGGTGAGGATGAAAAGGGAATTAAACATGAAAAGAGAAAAGTTTCCATGGATTTATCAAAGTACTAGAAGTACTAGAAGGCACAATAAGCTATTTTCAACATGGAAGTGCCCAAAGTAGCAAGTTTTGTAAAGTAGAAAATATACCAGGAAAGTTGTTAAATACTTTGTATTAGTCAGGGTTCTCTTAGAGGGACAGGACTAAAAGAGGGACAGAAATAAACTGAAAGTTTAGTAAGTATTAACTTACACAATCACAAAGTCCCACAATAGGCTGTCCGCAAGCTGAAGAGCAAGGGGAGTCAGTCTGATTTCCAAAACTGAAGAACTTGGAGTCTGATGTTTGAGGCCAGGAAGCATCCAGCATAAAAGAAAGATGTAGGCTGGGAGGCTAGCCCGAGCTCTCATTTTCACATTTTTCTGCAGGATTTATCTTTGCTGGAAGCTGATTACATTATGCCCACCCAGCTTAAGGGTGTCTGCCTTTCCCAGCCCACTGACTCAAATGTTAATCACTTTTAGGCAACACCCACAGAGACAAACCCAGGATAAATCCTTTGTATCCCTCAATCCAGTGAAGTGATACTCAGTATTACCCGTCACAAGTCCACCCCTTGTCAACTTGAACCTATACACAACTCCTGAGATCATACATAATATTCAAATAAAGACAATGATGAAGTCATAATTATGCCTAACGTAGTACAACTATCCTTTATACAACTGGAAATGCACCAATCTCCAACCCAAATACTATTACATAAAGTTAATAATACTTAAATGCTATATGAAGTCAATAAATCTTATGTCACATCATAAAGTAAAAGGAAATAAAATGAAGATATTTTCTTAGTACAAGTGTATACCTGACATATATGTTTTTAACAAAAAAGTGAGGAAATATTCAGGACAATTTCAGTCCTCATTTCTGCAGCTGGTCATGTGCTCATAGCTGGTTTTGATGACTGCCTTTTTCCACTACCCATTCTGTATCCCCTTTGCCTTCAGCAAGCATCTCAGCAGGTCATGGTTTTTTTTTACCTGGTGGAGTGACCCACACCTTCACACCTGAAGGGTCTGGACCATTTGTAGTCCCGGATTGGGCTGTTGTAGTTTCCCATCGACCTTAATCACAGGGCATGGTAATACTAAGAGACACCCTAATGTATCCCCTGTATTCCACATATACTCTTCCTTATCTCCGTTATAGAACAGTATACTGACTTCATCCTGATAGTCTGGGTCAATCACCCCAGCCAACACTCTTAAGTCCCTTCTTAGCCTGTTGCCTTAAAAGTAGGAGGAGCTGAAAGTGTCCAGGTAGCAATCCTAAATATCAGTTTAATTGAATTGTTGTCTCCCAGTGGCAGCGTCCCTCCCTCTGGAACTAAGAACGTTAGGCCGTCAGAACATAATGTAAAAGGGTATATACATGGGTATATATATGTGGGTGTATACATATGTGTATATATATGGGTATACATATGTATAAGTACATATGTATACATATGTGCACATGTATACTCCCACATACAAATGCATATATGTGTGTATGTATGCCTGTGGGTATATGCATATGCTTACATATATGTGTGTACACACATATACACACATATATGCATACATATATACACATATATACCTGCATACACACACACATATATATGCACAGCTATGTACAACATGATGACATTTTGTTCAACAATGGACTGCATATATGATGGGAACCCCTAAGAATATAACATTGTATTTTTACCGTCCCGTTTTTATGTTTAGATATGTTTGCATAGACAAATACCTTTTGTGCTACAGTTGCCTACATTATTTTTTACAATAACATGCTGTACAGAAGCAATAGGCTATGCCATATAACCTAGGTATGTAATAGGATATATGATCTAGGTTTGGGTGAGTACACCCCTAAGTGATGTTCACACAACAACGAAATTGCCTAAGAACCATTTCTCAGAATGTATCCCCATCATAAGGCAAGGGATGAATATATGTATCTAGTTCCCTTTGAAAGTGAACTTTGAAAGCTCTTTTAACATTTTCCCATGTGAAATTTCAGAAGGATGCTTTCAATACGGGTATTCATTCATTCATCTTGCATGGTACGCTAAGTACTATTTCACACATTGGTCTTGTTTTCACATCTAACCATATCAAACCTCAGGTATGTCTAGGGTTCTATAAGCAAGAAAGTTTCCCACATAGAATTCTTCTTTGACTAGGTTTTGTACTGCAACTTTCTCCATTTTGATAGATGCATCAGTTTAAACACATTTACTTTTCATCTTCAGATATTTGTCTAAATTGTTTGTCACTAATGGCATATCCTCAATTTGCATCTATGTCTTAGGTTTAGTTACATCTTTATTTCCTTAATTCCTTTCACTTAGTTCAGGGAAAAATAAGAGAAAAAGTCATGTACTCATACTCAGTTTGTTATTTTGGTCCAAAAGTCTCAGAGCAGTTTTATTATTTTTTTAACTCTTCTCTGAACTTTTTCACAGACTGAAGAGAGCAATACCACATTGTATAGAAGACATGCCCCGACAATACGTTTTTTTAAATTACTAGATCAGTGTGGATCAGTGTTTTATAATTTTTTTAAATAGAAGGATAGGTAGTTTTGAAATAGTATTTTTATTCCTTTGATTTTTGCAACTTAGTGGTCTTGTGATTTATAATAAAGCTAGACCCTGAAATTTTGGCCTGGTGGAAGTTAACCAAAGGAATGGTTACTACCAGCCTGACAAAAATTATTGAAAAGCTTATTTAGTCCAGTTATGAAGAAGGATGAACAAAAGTAGTTCAAATTTGCCCTCTCTATTATAAACTAATGGCATGTAATTAAATTTCACCTCCACTTGAAACTTAACAGTGGCTATTCTTTAGAATGCTATGCCTAAATTGCACATATTGGAAATTTTAAATCACATTGGGCCAAGTCCCGTTCTCTCCCTTGAACTCCACAATTTGATTTTTCCATTTCATGTTGGACAACATATTTAACACATCTAAAATTGTTCTTCTAATATTTCATCCCTGTAAATACTCTTCTTGTGGCCTTCCCTATTGCAGTAAATGGTAATCCCATTCTTTCTTTTATTTTGCCTCCAAATCTTGGAATGCTTCTTGCCTTATTCTGCCTTATATCTCATGCCCCATTCAGTAACAAATATCTTTACTTTTACCTTTAGGTTGCACACAGAGTTCAAACATCTTACCACATTCATTGCCAGCTCCCTTATCCAAACCATGGTTTTCTTCCCCCTGGACTATTCCAATAGTTTTCCCAATGGTCTCCCTACTCTGTTTTTGGCCCATCTCATTCCCTCCTTAACAAGCAGCGAGGGTGATCCTGCTAAACTATAAGTCAGATCATATATATCACTTCTTGGCTCACAACCCTGCAATGGTGACTATTTCACTTTTCAAAAGGAAAGATGAAATCACTACAACGACTTATAAGCCAACATGATCTGTTTGTTCTCACATATTTCTCTGACTTGATCTCTTATACCTCTGCTTTGTTTATTTTGCTCTAATCATCTGACCTCCACACTTTGCATTAAAAAATCCTTATATGTTCATAGCTTTGGGGCTTTGCCACTTACTGTTGCACCTCCCTATATACGTCTTTTTCAAATACATCTCATTTACTCTCCTTCTTCAGGTTCTTACATAAACATTAGCTACTGAATAAGACCTTCCGTGGGCACTCAGCTCAAAACTCAACTCGCATCTAATGTTTTCTATTTATCTTCTTTGTTTGTCCCTCATTTTTCTTCCTATGTTACTTATCTTGTTTTTTGTTTGTTTCCTCTAGAAGGATTTAATCTTCATGAAGGTAGGAATTTTTCTTATGTTTTGTTGATTTTCAAATCTCCAACATCTAGAATAATAATTGGGACATATTGGTACTCAATAAACATTTATGGAAAAAGGAAAAAATGAAGGGAGGAAGGCAGGGGGAAAATTGTAAGAACTTTATATTGGATTTCATTCTAAATTAGGTATGAAGGGAGGCAATTTATTTCTTAAAAGCCACCTTTAGTTTACTTCCAACAGAGAATATCTTTTATGGGAAATCACATATTTTTTAACAGTCTTTATTTTGGATTGGACACAATAAGAATAGCATATTCTACAATTATTACATGGGAGTAAAATCTAGAAATCATGTCTACTTGCCTGTACCTGAATTGAATATTGGCAAATCTATGAAAAGAATTTAGCACCTACCAGGCTACTCAGCCTAAGTTGTGAAAAAAATTTATATTTTCAAAGGAAAGAATAAAAAGTTTTAGTTAAGAATCACTGTAGAACTTTTCAGGACCATAAAAAGGAAAATATCATTTGATTTTGAATTGGGCCATATTTTGATATTGATATATACATTATCTAAAAATGCCTTCAAAATTTTCCAGTTCCCTCTCAATCCTGTTTTCCCCAGCTCTAACTCTTCTAATTACTTCCAACACATGGTTTACTCCTGACAATGGGCATGAATATCTTTGTTGAGGATAAGGAAATTATAGACAGAAATATTATTTAGACTGTTGCCAACATGTCTTATAACATCAAGTAAATGCCCAGGCTGCAACCCTTTAACAGACTCAGGATATTCCGAGAGGCTTTGCCAACTAGATTTGCTAGGTTTCTTATCACTTAATAAGAAAAGGCTGTTCTTGGGAACCTAGCAAGCCCACCTGATTACTACCATTGAACAAAACAGCACCATCAGAAGTCATATGTATACTTTGGTTTTAAATGACAGGCTTTGCTATCTTAGTCTTTATGAAATTAAAAGTAATGAAAATGACGACCAATCTCAAACATGCCTGTACTCTAACATGAGCAGAGCTGTATCATTTTTCCATCTGATTTATATATATATAAATATCCATCATATATATATATATATATATATATATATATATATAATCAGTATATCTCTTAAAATTTTGTTACACAATTTTTCTTCTTTTCTTAAGTACTAAAAACTAAACGGACTTTGCTTCTTCCACAGTTTCCATTTGAATCAAAGTCATGGCTGGCATTTCAGCACTTGTCTTAAATGCCTCATACTCTCCTCACAGGCATTTGATTGTAAGATTGCTCAAACTGACATAAACATTCGGACTTCAGGAAGAAAAGCCTGAGAACTGAGAACAGAAGATCAGATTATTAGTGCTTTCTTTCAACCTTGACAGTGCCACTTTTGATGAAGGTTGGAAAATTCCTGGCTAAACTTCTTTCTGACTCATTTTGATTAAGCCAGAACATTTTCATAGTGAAATGTTTATACATCACCTAGAGACAGAAAAACTGCTCTTTAAACTGAACTTAAATAGAAAATGATAGTAACAAGAATGTTCACTTGCAATTCTAGGAGATAAAGCAAATATTTGAGGGTGTGATTTTTTTTGCTCCTACAGTCACTTAAAAAATAAAGAAACTCAAATTCTCTTTGAAACATAGCAACTCATGTGAGGTTTTTTGCCCTGTCTTAGAAAGCTAGAATTAGAGGCAAATGTACTTGTCTCTCACAAATTTGGAAACCAGAACTGCTAGTGGATTTAATTAGGGTATTTCCACTAATTTGAGCCAGAATTATGACAAGTGCTTTTTAATTTAATTTACTCAGTAGGACTGCTGTATCATACTGATGATGTGAAAGGCTTATGTTCCAGTCATAAAAATTGGCTAAAATCCTTAAGTTGTCAAATAACTCAGCCTCAGAGGGACCATGTTGCTTTGAAAGATAGCAATGTGGGGATTTTGAAGTGTCAAAAATGAATGAGAAGTACCTTAAAGAAGCTAGCTGGTTTGGTATATGTACTTACCCTTATTTTTATCTAGTTACTAGACAATTTGATTGTCATTCCTAAAGTGCAAAATGCTTTCAATAATGAGATTTTAAAATTAGCTGCTGAGTGTGTTTACAGCCTTTTGATAGTGTCAGCATATGACAAAGGTGAGTTCTGAGAGGATGAACCAAGTTTTGAAGCCCAGGGGACTCAGAGCCTGGGCTATTACCCTTTGGCTTTCCCATTATTTTTCTGCACATGAATCCCCTGTTGACCTTGAATGAGACACACCTGAAATGTACTGGGGAGAAAGAGATGAGAACTGGTCAGCTGAATACTAATTTGCTCTCTGCCACTTATTACCTCTGGCTTTTTGGCTATTACCTCTAGCGCTCAATTGTGATGCTCTCTTTCTTGAATCAGCGCTCTCCATTTGGAGGCCCTATCAACGAATTCCTTAATTTTTCAACATCAGTGCAAAAGAGATGAAGAGAGGCAGATAATTATTTGAAGCTTCTACGGAGCAATGCACTATGCAGTATGTCTATTAACTAGAGATTGCAATCAGAAGAGTAAATGATACCCATGCTTATATACATAGTTATCATTATTTATGAATATAGACTTGGGCTGCAGTAGCGGTTTAATGGATTCAGAGCTATTTATTAAATTGGTTTCATGTATTTTTCTGGCCATGAGCTTAAATAATTATATTTTTAAAGGGATTTTCACAAACCAAAAATGATTTGCAGTTGCATTAATGGAAAGAAGTGAATTGAAGACATCCAGATGAAGTTTTTAGCTTAAGGAAGTGTTTGATGTTTGTACTCTAAGAGTTTAAGATGCAGTTGAGTGCACCCTAAAGAATTAAGAGTTAAGTTCTTTGGGTGCTTTTTGTTTGGTTTGGTTTCTTACAATTGATTTTTAAATTTTTAGAGGATATACTAGTATGGTTATATTTTTGTGTTCTTTGTTGATTTTTTGGTAATAAGGTCACTAAAGTGTACAAATATTCATGCAAGTTAATATCAGACAGCCACGTTAAATAATTGGAAAATTTTGGTTTTATATTTTCACTGCTTTTAAACACTAATGTTGGTTGTGGCATTTTTATGATGTTTAATTACCTCATGATATCAATCACTATTGCACCTATTACTTAAATTATTATACCACTAATGCTTCACTTAAATAACTATAACCAGGTCTAATAGATTGTCTGAAATGGATATCAGATGATCTGAAGAGACAGAACATGGCTATACAAATCTTAGGTGAGGTAATGTGTGTGTTTGTGTGTGTGTGTGTGTGTGTGTATTTATGGATATCTGTTGGTTTGTGTGTTTTTAAGAAGTAGGAAATTTTGTAAGTTTTGGAAGAAATTGGAACACTCTATTTTGTCAATTCACTTTGGTAATCCCACAATATCCAGGTAGAAGTCAATAAATCTTATTTCTGAGAGAAGAAATAATAATGATATTTTACAACTAGGACACTGGAGCATTCTGGGATTAGCAAAACAAGGAAAGGACTGGAGAAAAAGGTATTACAAGGATCTGTCTGTCCCAAGAAATCAGGAAGCTCATCTTGGGGAAGAGAGAATAAAATGCTTGGTGAAGAGGAACATTTTTGAATGCAGTCTACGTGGCACCATTCAAAGATCCATTATATCTTCAGCTGAAAGAAAGAATGGGATTTATGTCTTTTTTAAATCATCTCTCTAATCAATAAAACAAGATTTATGTTATTTAATGCAGAAGCTTTCACAATCTGAGAGAGCTAGTCTTTTTCTATGTGGGCAAGAACACAGAGAGAAAAGCAACAAGATTGGTGTGGTGCAAGCTACACAGATGATAGAAGGGATGGAAGAGGGAGAATAATAAACATAGAATGGACCATGATACTTTCAGGAGAGAGGAGGATACCTGAGAGCTTTGAAGTTAGGGTGCTGTTACTGGATAATAATTTAGAGTCATTGTGAAATGAATTAATACCTCTAATTTTAATGATCTTTCTCTCAATACCTCCTGTTCCTTACCTCCTTAACCAAACATAGGTTTAGTTGTTGTAATTTGAGGAATCAAAAGTTAAAATTATTATTGCTGTTTTTCCAAATTTTCAGTGAACATTTCAAAATTTCCAACTGAGTATGTAAATATCAATTGACAAAAAGCATTTTTTGTTGCTGAAATGATACAAATTTACATATCATTTTTAATGTTTCTGCTTCGTTGCACTCACTGACTTAGAACCTTCACTAAAATGTTGGTTAAAAATAATGAGAGTGGGAAACCATGTTTTATTTCATATTTAAGTGAAATTACTTTAACATTTCATTGTTACATATGTTTGCTAATTTTTTAAAATATGCCTTCTACTAAAGTCAAGAAAATTCTCACTTGTTCTTAATTTTTGTACTAAATGGATGTTGGATTTTTGCATCTAACATTTCTGCATCGAATGAAATAATGTTATGATTTTTCTGAGTTTTTGTGTTGACATAGAAAAATTCATTGATAGAGTTTTCTAATGTTAAGAAATTTCAAATTCCCATAATTCTATTTGTCAGAATTAAATACAAATAAGTATTTTTTTGGGTAAATAAGTGTAAGAAGTTTTTACATTGGTATTCATAAGTAGAATTGGCTTATAATTTTCCATTCACATCAAAAGTTGTTTTCATACAGTTTGAATCTTTCATACTAGCCATATAAACTGGCTTGGGCAGAATTCTTTATTTTTTTCTGTGTTTTGGAAATATCATATTTAAGCAATGTTTATGTAAAGCATTTAGCTGGATTTTTTTAAAATTTTGAAGATCTTTTTCTTTTAACTGAAATGGTTAAATGTAGGCAATTATCAGAATTAATATTAAATATTTATAACAGAATTTATTTCTTCTATAGTTTGTGAAATTTTTTAAAACTATCATTCTTTTTGGCTTTATTCTTCCTTTTTTGTTTTATATTTTTAATTGATGTATCATGGCTATAAATATTTTTGGCATACCTGTGATTATTTTGATGCAAGTATACAATGTGTTACAATGTGTAATGATCAATTCATGATAATTAGGATATCTACAATTTAAAATATGTATCTTCTCTTTGTATGGGGAACACTACAATTCTTCTAGCTAGTTACAAAAATAAATCATTGTTAACTGTCATTTTCTTACTGTACTATTGAATACTGCAACTTATTCCTTCTAACTATATTTCCCTGTTTCTTGGCTTCTATTTAATAAACTGGTTGTCCTATACTATCTTTTAAATATTCTATCCAATAGGTTGAAAGCTACATATTTTAATCAGTATATTTAATTGTAGGTTTTGATTAAAACACAAAAATGAAATATGTAATATAATTGCAAAGGAAGGAGCTAGTATGATAATACAGAATTTTAAAGAAATTGTCTGAAATATTGTTTCAGAACTTACGAAAGCCTATGCTGAGGTTTTTCAAGGAAAATGAGAAGAAGATTTATGAAGAAAATTTATCTGGCTAGGGTGCTGTGACTTCCACACCCATCCCCAAGAGAGAAGGGATAGGGATTTAGCTTTTAGCTTACACCCAGTGAAAGGGCTTCACCAAGACCATTACAGCTTTATCTCTTCCCTCTGCTTTACTAGACAGAGGTAGGCCTCTGCCTTCTGTTTGGGAAAGGTAGAGCATGAGACAGGTGGGAGAGTGAGAGATCTAGTGGAAGAGGGAAGTCAAGTCCTTGTGGCAGTAAGTCAGGTCTGGCTTTCAGTGCATTGGGGTAGGAGACACGAGTTTCCTTTGAACCAGATATACGCTATGTGTGAGTGGACCTGCTGGAAGTGCTGTCATCAATGCTATCAGACAGGTATGATGGGAAGCATTAAGTCTCTCAAAAAGTGATTAAAATCAAGTCACTGGGTTCCTAAGGATTGCCATGTCAAGGACAAGAGTCAAGATTCCCCAAGGACTGGAGTCTCTATGTAATCCACAGTTTCTTTATTCTCTTACATTGTTGCTTTTATACCACATTGTTTTTATGTTTGACAGTCCCTATTCTCTATTACTTTCCATATTTCTTTGGGAATCTTGGCAGATTCCTTCTCCCACATATAATTCGAAATAACATGAGCAAGTTCAAAAATTCTCACTGAAATGTTGATTGAAGTTTTCTTAGATTGTATATTAACTTTTATTATATTTACATTTTTACTTAGTGTTAGCACACAGGCTGTCTTTCCATTCATTTAGATCTTGTTTTATGTGCTTCATAAATATTTTTTTTCTTGTGGCCTCCTCACTTTTTTCATTTGTTGTAATTGCATTTATTTCCACGTTCTGTTTAGCTACTGTTGTTCTTGCAATAGGATTTTCCACATGCAGCAATTTGGTAATGCATGCCCCAGGAAGCAATTTTTAGAAAGTCTCTCAGGAAATTTAAGTTCAGATGTCAGCCAAGAACAGGTGTGAGCCTCTTTGAACAATACGAATGTGGTATGTGCTAAGCCATTGTTAAGACTACAGGGCAACCTGTCATTTATTTCCTTCTCAAAGATTTACTGAATACTTATTATTATGTGCCAGGGACTTCCCTAGAAACTGAGATACTGTAAGTACCAAGGGTGTATCCAGTTATTGGAATACAGACAAAAAGAACTGCTAGAAAGAAAATCTTGGCTTTATTTAGCCTATATTTTCGCAAAAGAGATCGATAATAGAAGATCTAAGTAAATTATGTACTGTGTCATAAGGTGTTAAAAACTAAGGAGATAGAGAAAGCAGGGGAAGGAGATAAGAAGTAGTGGAATGGGCTGAAGTTCCAGGTAGAGTGCATCATCTATGGATGATAAGAGCATCAAGAGGTGGGTAAGTAAGAGAGGTGAGAGAGTGAGACAGGTCATACAATGAGTTTTAGATCCTAGTAATAATTTTTACTTTCAGTCCAAATAAGATGGAAAGCCACAGGAGAGTTTTCAGCAGAGTAGTGAAATGATATGACCTGGCTTTAGCTGCATTCTTTTGGTTCTGGGTTGAGAATAGATAAAAGAATAAGTAGCACTGACTCAGGTAAAAGATGAGGGTGGTGGAAAATGGTAATTTTTGGATCTGTTTTGAAGGTAGAATGGGAAAGACTGACTGACTGGATTAATGTGTGGTGTAAAAGAAACAGAGAAGTCAAGAATGACATCAATGCTTTCAGTCTAAACATCTAGAAAGATGGAGTTGCCATTAACTTAGGTGGTGAATACCGTGGGAGAAACCAATTTGGGTCAGGAGCTCAGTTTTAGACATCCTATTTAAGGAATACCTGTTAGAAATCAAGTGGAGATGGTGAGTTGGTGGTTGTTGAGTGTGAAAAGTAGGGACCACAAAAGATATCATAAATATGGGAGCTATCAGAACACAGATGGTATTCAAAACCATGAAACTGGAAAAGATCACCTAGCAAGTGAGCACTGATAGCACAGAGAAGAGAATCAAAGACTGAGCCTTGGAGCAGTCTAACATTTAGCAGTGATGAGGAAGAGAATAATTCAGTGAGAAGAGTCAGGTGCAGGGACCAGAAAGATAGAAAAAACAAACAAACAAACAAAAACAGCCAAATATGTTGTGACGTAAACTAAGTAAGGTAACTGCATCAAAGGGGAGAGAGTGATTAACTGCAGCAAATACTGCTGATAAATCAGTTAAGAGGGGGAATGAGAATTGATGATTGTCTTCAGCAGCATGGACTCTATTGTGACTTTGATGACAGGAGTTTGGTGAAGTGACAGAGGAACAAATGGATTACTGGATTGAATTCAAGAATTTGATGAGAAAAGTTAGAGAAAATATAAATGATTCTTTATGGAGTTTTGCTGTAAATAATAAGAGAGAGATGGGACAGTAACTGGAGGAGGAAGAGGATAAAGAAAGTCTTCTTGGAGATAGGAGAAATTACAACATGCTTTTGTCTGCTTAAAATAGTGAACCACAGGAGATGAAAAGAATAAGTGGAGTGTTGTATTTGAATGACTGAAAAAGAATGAGATGTAATTTACACATGAAAGGAATGGCCTTGACTAAGAGTGAAGACACACACAAAGAATATAGACATAGTTGCAGGCAGGTGGGCAGATATTACAATAGGAGCTTGTAGAATTATTCTCCTGATTGCTTCAATTTTTTATTGAGAAAAGAAACAAGGTCATTAACTGAAAACAAAAATGGTAAAAGGTGTGCTGGAGGTTTGCAGATAGAGAAAAATGAATGCAATTGTGACTTAGGAGTAGGACTGTTTCAGCTCCAATCTGTGAATACTGTATGAAATATCACTGATTGTCCACCCTCAGCATTATCCTCTCCTTCTGCCTCTTTTATGGGTTTGCAAATTTTAGTTTAACAGATTATCTTCTGGAACATCTAGGCCTTCTTTGTAGCTAGGTATGCCTCTTTTTACAAGTGTAGCCAATGAGAATTAGGAAAAAGTGTTGTTTATAATTTCTGGGAAATTGTCTGATTAAGGAGAAACTGTATTCTTTCTCTTTGCCTGCTTACTGTTGTACTATTGCTTGGATTGCAGATGTAATCCTTGATTGCCTGATATTTGAGTATACTAATTGGACCATGAACTAAGAAGTCTAGGTTTTTTAGAAAGTAGAGGCTTAGACAAACTTACATGCTAATTTATTATTCAGGGAAGTGAGAGTAAAAGGGAAAGTGAGGAGGAAAAGCAAATATAAATTTGTTTCTGATTCATCCACAGCTTAAGAAGAAAATACAGCTGGTTCTACAATCAGGGGAAAATCCATAGCAGGCAAGACAGAAACAATTTCTCTGCCAGCTTCTTGCTACCTGCTGTCTCTAATTGGCCAAACTTCTCACGGTGGGGTGCCCTCTCCTGCCCATGTCTAAGTTGTCTTGTCTGGCCCCTTCAAGCAGGCACTGGGAAGCCATAGCCTCAGTATGACAGGCTGAGCCATACATGGGCAGTAGAGCTGATGAGTGACCGCTTCTCAGGGCATGATGGACACTCTGACAGTGTGTGGCCCTTATCCCAGGACAGGCAGAGACAAGCAACAGTGGGAGAAGATAAGAAGATGGTGATGACCAGGCTCTGTAATTGTGGGGACTTTGTGACTTGTTGCTGAGACTGTTCTGTCCAGGAGCTAGGGCACAGAGTCATGGGCTCTTGGTCTTATCCTGCTGTTATAATCTAGGGAGATCATGAGGAAATTCTGTGTCTCCAATCCTTCATTTGTTTCAAGACAACATTTTATGAGGTTAGAAAAAATGACTGGAAATAATGTTCTATTAATTCTATTAATTCAATGAAGTTTGAGCACCTTCTGTGTTTACTTCCTCTCAGTTATATATTTATCTAATAGTGTATTGCTAAGAAATACTTTGGAACATATTCATATAATAGATGGATTCTAGATTCTAGATTCTAATTTCTAGATTCTAATTCTAATCTAGATTCTAGATTCTAAACATGGAATATTCTTACTGCAATGACAGTGAGTTGAGCAAATGTTAAATGATGCAAGTTCTTAAAACAAAGTGCTGCAGCACTTACAGAGAGACCAGGATATCATGTTGATTAAATTTACTTCAGCTTGGTCATCAAATAGGGAAATAAACTTTAAAATATTCTGTTTTGTAATTAGTCAAAAATGAAAAGCCTTCCTCTCTTGATCTTTATTCATGTTCTATAGTATTTTGAAAACTAAAAATAAATAGCCAAACCAGTAGATTCTACATGGTTGAAGGTAGAAAAGGTAAGGAGGCAGTCTCACTTCTCCCTATAAAAAATGGTATGTGCCAAATGGGCAGCAAAGAGAATAAGAGGGATGACTCAGGTCACCCAGGGCTGGGCTGAAAAAAAAGAGGAGTAGAGCTCGAATGGGTCTTTCAGAAAGGACACATGTCAGATAAGGTGGAAGGTTGATAGTGGCATGACAGAACTATTTAAAATCCTTTCAGTAGGCGGAAGAAGAAATCAATTAATCTGAGTTATGTGGTTTGGATGTTAAAGGCTGATATCCTGTCAGTGTTGCTATAGGCTCCCTGGAGAGATATTTTGGCTCTTGGCAAAGTGCTATTGTTGACCTTATTGCCTGTAACATTCAAAGGCTTAGAACAAAAACTGACCAGAAAAAAAGTGAAAGGCTAACCAAGAGATTTGTAGGTCAGAACATAGCAAGTGTCTGTTGTTCATGTTAATGGAATGGAGATATGACATAGATAATAAATAGTCATTGCTTTAGTTAGGACTAAGTTTGGTCACAAATGACAATAAACTCAAAATTAAAGGGGGTTAGTCACAATAGAAGTTTATTTCTCACTCACATAAATGTCCAGACGGGGAGCCCAGGCATGATATGAATATGATGGTCCATGATGTTATAGGAGCAGGCTTCATCTGTCTTGCTGCTTGCCATGCGTGGTCTCCATACCCAGGGATTACATGGTCTCACATGGCTATTTCAACTCTAGCCATAAAAACTATTTCTGACAATAAGAAAGAGAGCAGGCCGAGACGGGTGGATCACGAGGTCAGGAGATCGAGACCATCCTGGCTAACACAGTGAAACCCCGTCTCTACTAAAAATACAAAAACTAGCCGGGCGAGGTGGCGGGCGCCTGTAGTCCCAGCTACTCGGGAGGCTGAGGCAGGAGAATGGCGTGAACCCGGGAGGCGGAGCTTGCAGTGAGCTGAGATCCGGCCACTGCACTCCAGTCCGGGCGACAGAGCGAGACTCCGCCTCAAAAAAAAAAAAAAAAAAAAAAAAAAAAAAAAAAAAAAAAAAAAAAAAAAAAAAAAAGAAAGAGAGCAGGAAACAGATGGGCCATATCCCTGACCTTTAAAAATATTTCCAAGAAGATGTGACCTATTTATGTGTACATACCATTTCCAGAACTTCGTTATCTACTTACACTTAGCTGAATGGTCAGACAGAAAGTGTAATTTTTGCTTGATGTTGCTAGATGCCCAGCTAAAATTTGGGGTTCCTATTATTGAGAAAGAAGGGAACACAATCTTGAAAGGACAACCAGCAGCCTCTGTTCTAATCATCTGAGCCACTGGCATTTGGTTTTCCAAACAATTTTATAATTTCGAACAATATATTTGCATTGTAATTTTTAAAACTTAATATCAAAATTTATTTTTTGTTCATTTAACCTACTTACTGAGCAGTACAGAATTAAAATTATAATTTCATATAGATATTGATATTTCTTTTTTTTTTCTTTTTTTAAATTATACTTTAAGTTCTAGGGTACATGTGCACAATGTGCAGGCTGTGAGCCTAAAAATCATGGATTTCCCATTCTTTCAGCAGTAGTCTCTCATTGTAGTGATGTCTAAGTTATGATTTTGAATGTGTAAAAGAAATAACATTTATTTACCACTAGAGTCCTGGGTCTATTTCTAAATTACTGTCTTCCATTTTCTTAAGCATTTGTTTGCTCACTCAGTGAATATCTGTATTTGTATGGCAATATAGGCTAGAGAAAGAAGGTAAGTAAGACATACTCCCTGCTTCAAGAATTCTATTCAACAAGCATGAGATGCCTAAAGTGTGCCAAACACTGTGTTCACAGAGTACACAGAAAGACCCTGATCTTTGAGGAGCTCTCCAGTGATGGTGAAGGCAGCTGCAAACAAATCTATAGAATTTCACAGGACAATCTTGGGAGCAATGGGATATACATGTATAGGGAGTCAAGAGTCAAATAGAGGAAATAAACTATTATGCAAATAAGTACAGCTTATTAAATACCTTAATAAAGTTATATGCTAAAGAAGAAGTATCCAATATTTTTAAAACATGACTTTCCTTTTTAAAAAATGTAGAGTTAGCTTTTACTTTTACTTCTACCTCAGCTAGTTTTACAGTTTTAATCTGTGGCCATTTGTTTTCTTTTTTTTTTTTTTTTTTTTTTTTCTCTTATTGACAATCCTTCATCTCTACTTTCATGAGTACAGCTGAGACCTCATTACATTTTGAGGAACTGTCCTCCCACTTTCAGAACATGAGGAGGGGTGAGCTTGACTTGCTCCCTGTGCTAATTCTGAATTGAGCATGTGCCGCAGACTTGGATGAGTAAAGCCCATCCTCTTGACAAATGAGCCTGGTATGGGAATAGGCGCATCACCAGAGCCAAGCCAATGAGACTTAATTAAGGACCTTCATTGCACAATGTGGAAGGAGCAGCCATTGTTCTGCTAAACTAAGAGGTTCAGAAGAATTAAATCTGATTTTGATGGGTGGTCACCCTCTGAAAAGAAGTTGAGTAAGAGGGATGTGAACCAGCCACAGGTGGAGGAGAGTCAGAGACTGAATAGAAGCATGATTGAATTCCTTGACCTATCCATACTCAAAGCTAGTTCTAGCCCTATATTTTCACTTTTATTTCACAGGAAGCTATTCTGGGAGGCTTAAGCCAATGTAAATTGGGTTTCTGCATTTGCATATAAAAGACTTCTGAAAAATACAGTGAGTTGAAGAGAACATAATGAGTGAAGTGGCCAACACCTGATACAGTGTTTAAGTGTTTATAATCATTCCTACTTCCACCCTCTACATAAGGGCTTCCCCAGCAATGTTCCTTGTAAATAGGCTTTTCTACAAATCTAACGATTTCATGAGAAATAGCTTGTTGAAGAGCATTGCTAATTATATCAATCTCTTGGGGCTACGTTTTATTAAAATCACTAATAAATCTTTCAGTAAGGATCCTGGTAATAGTATTTAAAAAGAGTGTCCCTCAATTTTATTTATTCATGGATACCATATTTGCTAATAAGATCCTATTTTGAGGAATATATTAATAGTTTTTAAAATCTTGCTATTCAATTTCACCTGGAGGAAGATTCTAGGTTACAGGTTAGTGATAATATTTAAATGCTTTGTGGTCTTTGAGTTTGTTTCCCAGATTGAGAAAATGGAAAAGAAATCTCTCGTCATCACTTAGACAACCTCTTTCTTCATAAAGCCTAAGCCTCGTTAACATATTTTGCTGAACTTTTGGAATGAATGTCATAGATATTCAGAGTTTTGACATATTAAAGATGACTACTATTCTGGGTGGTGAACATGGGGCTAAATGAAGTCAGCTGGAAAGGTGTAGTTCATCACAAAATTGTCAAAGATCCAGTCAGATTTTGCCTTAACTATAATACCAGAGTGCCAAGCCACATTTGGAAAAGTAGCATCATTTCTTATATTATTATTACAGCAATTCCTATATTTTAAAACATTTAATTTATTTAAGAAAAAGACTGACATAAGGCAGATAGAAAGGTATTTTGGAATTAAAACAATTTATTCTCATTTATATTCTTTTTAGCAATTTCCTAAATACCTGTAGTGTGGAAAAAAGAAATAAAACATAATAATTATAATTAACTGTATCAGAAATCATATGATTTGTGTTCTTTCACTTGACAGTGAATTATATAAGAGATTTCAAATACAGTACAATATTAGATATGCACTAAAAATCATCATAATAAACAGATTACAATTGATACAGTATTTTCTTAGAGCTCAATCACTACCAAATTCCTGGTCAAAGTCCTTTTGAATTGGAGGTGTAATAAGTTATCAATTTTTAACTTCTTTTGGAAGCCATAGGAGCTCTATTATCAGTTTTTGAAATCTGAGTGTGGTACTCATATCCTGTCATTCTTTTTCCTCATTACTGAGGTCTACCCTGAGCTCTCTAAATAAACCTGATATATCTTCCACCTGCTACGTAGTCTGAGCCCTCTATTTCACCTCTACATTATTCCAATGGCACTCTCATCATTGTATAATATGCTAAACGGCTTGTTTATTTTTACTTTTACAACTTTTTCCTAGAACACAAGTAATACAATGACTTGGAAATTTGTTTGTTTTGTTCACAGCTATGTTCCCACTGTCTAGAACAGTTCCTGACTCACAAGTGTTAAGGAGCACTTGAGGCATGAATGAATGAGTGAATAGAAAGTATTATATACATCTCTGTTCAACATTTCTTGTTCTCACAATTTCTAGAATAATCTGACACAACCATTAGCTTGTGCGTCAATGAAATTATGCTTGTGGAATAATTTGAGAGGCCCATAAATAGCTCCGCCTGAAATTTCTTCTTCAGCAATGCTTAAAATTAAACTATTAGTGATCTCCCCCTTCTTCTTTTCTTCTGCCTCTTTCTCCTTCTCCTTCTTCTCTTTGTTTTTAATTAAACAATCAGTTTTCCGGGGAGGTGAGGCATTGTCTGGTAAAATTAAAATACATTTTGGAAGGGTAACAAACTCCATGCCTCCCTGGATTACTAGTATAACGTTCTAAATGGCCTTCCTGCTTCTACTTTTATCCCTCCATAATCTTAGCCCAAAACCAGAACAAAGTTTTCAATATTACAATAGATTGTGGATCTCCTATGATCAAAAATATTCCACAGCTCCTCACTTCCCTTATTTTAAAAGCCTGAATCTGTGCCATGCTCTATGCAGCCCTGTGTGATCTGGCACCTGTTAGCTCTGACTTCATCTCTTGTTACATTTCTCCCTGCTCGCTGTGGGCCTCTTGATGTCTTTGAGACATTTTTTGGTATGTTAGTTTCGTCTGTTCTCCCTCTGCTCTTACCCAAGTACCTTCGTGGCTAACTCCTTGCCTCTTTAAAGATTTTATTTACATGCTTCATTTTCACTGAGACCTACCCATGCTACCCTTTTCAAACCCCCATATGCCACTATGTAAGGCCCTTACCTTGGTCTACTTTTAAAATATTTTCTAAAACATATGTCAACTTTGAACATAATGTATAATTTACTTATTTCTGATGTTTATCATTTGTTGTTGGTCTCCCCCTATCAAGGTGTGGATACTGTGAGGGTGGAGGTCTTTGTTAGTTGGGGTACAAATGTACTCCAAGTACCTAGAATAGCACTGATTACATAATAGCTATTCAAATCATATTTGTAGAATGAGGAGATATATAAAATTTCATCTCCAAAGGACAGGAAAATATTAACAAAGCACAGAAGCCTCAGATGCCTTACAAAGATGGGTAAAGGATTAAAAAAAAAAATGTGTAAAGGATCTATATTGTACCTGACCTGCCAGCAGACTCTGAGGCCAATCTGGCTAGAAATTAATTTAGATCCTGAGCTTGTGATATGATCATCTAATCATTTACCAACTTTATTTTACCAAATTCTCTATCAACTAGAAATAAAATACACTGTAGCAGACTTTGTCTCTATCAAACTACCATACCAAGGCATGTTTAGGATCGAGCCAGAATGAAATATGCTTGTTCCCTAATGGGAACTCCTTTAATTCCACTGTCTTGAAAACTCTCAAATGTCATTCAGCTACTGCTGTGTGCAGATGACCTTCCTTTTAAAGTGTGCCCGTAAGACAACTGAAAGAGTTTATCAGAAGCATTGCTGTATCATCACAATGCTGTTGACTGCTGATAAGCCTGACAGTAAGTTGGGTCATGGACAGACCTTCACCAGGGACTTAGACAGAAAGGCCAAAGACTTTAATTGACATCATTGAGCCCCACATTCTCACAGAAACTTCTATAGTAGGCAGTATTTTGCTCAGGGTTGTACTGATTAGTGATAACAAAATTAAATTGAAAACTTTTATTTTCTAGAGAAACTTTTGGGAGCTACTAGTGACAAATGTACTTGGGCCTCTCTAAAAGACCCTCTTGAAACCATTAGATATATTAATATTTGTTTTGACAGTTATTAAAGGAGTCCCCTGGGAAAGAAACTATTAGCAGTGATTATTTTTGGAAATAGGGAAGTTTGCAGTCAGAGAAAGACTTTTTATTTTATACATATATTGTACTGTTGGAATTTTTGGTAGGAGATTGGATTACTTTTTAAAAAGTCATCAACCTATTTTACAGTGAACTCAGTATCTGTATGTGCAACTTGAAATCCATGAAAACATTATTAGAATGGTTTAAAAAAAAATAAAAGCAAACAAAAATACCCCACTAGACCAGAAGCTTTTGTATTGTGCAATCTTGGGTTATGATCCCTAAGACGTGGGGTCATGATACATCCTGTACTTTGTAGATATAGACAATTCTCATCCTAAAAATGGCCTTTGTCCCAAAAGTAATTTACACTTCAGTGGCTTGGAACATGAAATGTATTTTTCCCCTGTAGAATCAATTTTGCACAGGTGGTCTAATTCCATTACAGTTCTCTATGTAACTCAAGAAAAAACGTTTACATGTCTATGAAGAAAAATGCTAATAAATCTGAAAGTCTGAGCACATATTAGCCATGTTTCAGTGGAAGAAAAGTATTTCTAGGTTCCAGTATGGAATGCTAGGACAACACCTCCCTCTCTATATTGCCATAATTAAGATGGGCGAGGGAGGTCATCTCTTTTCTGTGGCTCTCACTGACTGCAATAGGAAGGCTTCCAAGACCTCCAGCTTCCCTGAGGTGATGCTTTCCGACCAGAGTAGAGAGCTCAAGAATCAGGGTGAAGAATCTGGAATAGTATGAGAGAATAAGAAGTAGGACTCAGCCCTGAGATTTTAAGAGGAAGGAGACCAGAGAGGTAGGCCAGGGACTCAGCATGGAACAATGGCGGAGTGGAGCTAACCTTTCTTGAACCTTCATTTCCTAGATACTCACTACTGCTCAGTGAGCCTTGTGTGTGCCTGGGAGCACCTCTAGAAGTAAGTAAAGAGGGAGAAGCAGCAGTCCTAGCAGCCCTCTGAGAAGGAAAACAGGTTTCTCTTGCCCTTTCCTCCCACCTTTTTTACTATGATGAGATTGACACCAGGATGTTAGGGAAAAGCAAGGATGATAGGAATAAGGGGACTGAGAATAAGAAGTGTGTGGGAGGAAATAACTGAACAGGTTTCCTTTTCCCTTTTTCTCATGTAATTCTGCTAGTTTCAGCTGCCAGCTTAAAATTTATAAAGAGCTTAACCCAACACTGGAAAGTGAGGAGAAGGAAGAGAGTGAAAAGCAAGGGCTTGGGACGCTGGTGAAGAGGAGAAACAAGGAAGAGACCCAGCTCCCACTGCTTGAACAAGTGTGGGAGAAAGTCATTTTCTCTTCTTTCATTAGCCATGTCCTCTGCCATAAGACCCCAGTACTAACACCTTTCCAGTCTTCCCAGATTTGTAAGAAAAAAAGGTAGAGAAAAAACAAAGAAGGATATTAATACTTTTATAATTATAATAATTCACATTTATTTCGTACTAGTTAGCAGATATTTTTCTAAGCCCTTTATGTGTGTTAACTGGTCTAAACATCATAATGACCAAGTAGTAGTATAGGTATTTATTGTTACTTTCTTTAATGGTTGAGGAATCTGAAGCACAGAGAGACTGCATAATTTGCCCAGGGTTATACAGGTGACTTAAAAGATGCAGATGCATGCTATTTGTATTCACTAATTCAAGAAGGTTAGAGGAAAATCAAGGACTGCTTCAATTCTATGTCAGTGTGTGTGAGTGGTGTTGTCACAGGTCTAAGACATAAACAAGACAGTTCTATTGTAGAACATTTTACATACAAGAAGAATTGTGCCAGAACAGAAGTACCTAATTCTAAGCTGAGATGGTGTAACTTTTCATAGGTTTTTTAAAGGCAGAAAACATAATGAAAAAAACTGAATTGTTCAAAAAATTGTAAGTAGAGTGAACAAATGAGCCTGGGAAAATAGACTCTGACAAATGTTCCAACAGGCTTTTATCGTTAGCATAGAGCAATAATCTCGGTGGAAATGAAGGAAGCCCCATTGCTTGAATGATGTACAACTTGAGAATGATCAGGTGAGATAATGGCTTTTCTCTATTTCATATTGCTTGAGCCTTGGAGGAAACACATTCACTATAAGAATTGAGTTGCATTAATTCACATTTTACTCATTTATTTTAGATCGTGTTACTCTTAAATCACTGACTACGAAATTTTGCTTAAATATTTTCTAATATATTTTCTATCTTAAGTCACTTAAAAAATCAGCATTAAAAACTAGAAGAGTAATTTTAACATTCAGATTACCTCTGCAGTTCACAATTTTAGACTTGGATTGAAATTTACTAGAATAATAGAAAACAGAATTGGGGTTTAATGAGTATATGTAAATCACATGTGAATGTGAGTTATCACATTAAAAAAAACATTACCATCACTTGCCTGATGGAATAAATTAAAAATAAAAACAAAATATTTACAAAGCAAATCATTATATTAGGAATTAGATGATGCCCACTGTGGTATATCTTTCTGGAGCATCTGTTTTCACTGGGAAAATGTTAATACTAACAATGATGATTTCGATAATACCATTTATTGAGCATAAACCTCCCAGGGCAAACCTGTATGAAATACTGCCATTCTTTTCTTTTCTACTTTGCCTCAAAGATGAGAGCTGTGGACAAAACCATCCACTAATTTATCTGCTACTTACTCAAATAGGTGTTATTTCACATTCTAAGATATTAGTTAATCTTAGGGAAACAATTTAAGGAAAGTTAGTATTAATAATTATTGTTTGTGCTTTTGCTCTATGCAAATTATATTTGAAATATTCACAAAAGGACGTGAAAATAGTACTGACTCTGTAAATTTCTGACCACAATAGGAATCTGAGCATGGAGTTGATAATTAGACAATGTAAATTACCTGCTAAGCAAAGAGGATTCCCACCAATCCTATGGGAGTGCTTGGTGCAATCCTTACAACATCCCTAAAAGTTTCTTGTCCCCATTTTGTAGAGGCAAAAGAAAAAAAAAAAAACATTGATAGGCAAAAACAGGAAATTAAAAAAAGTAACTACATTATATCATTGACATTTTAATTCAGTGCTGGTTACTGGGCATGAGGGAGGGAGCCTTAACTACCTTTCTGGCGCAGAAGAGTATTTGAGTGAAAATAATTCTGAACAGAATTGCCCAGAAGCATAGACAAAAATCTGGGAACATGAAGTCTCAGGACATATCAGCAAGGTGAGGCTAAAAATTAAGAAAATCCGAAAAAAAAATTACCTGTTGGTTATGGCCATCCAAATGAAGTTATTTCAGAGGCACTGGGAAAATTGCCAGACCTACTTTCCCAACCCCTCTGCAAAAGAACTTGCTTGCTCATTGACACCTGAAGCTCTTAGTAAAGCATGAAATCTTTCTTTCATCCAATGCATAGTTATTGATCATCTATGAAGTGATAGGCACATTTTTATTTTCATTTAATCTTTGTACTCATATGAGAAATTATGATAAAACAGAATCTCTTTGATGCTTCCCAGGAAGTAGACTCTGAGAAGATTGGTGTACAAAAAATGTATTAGGAAGTATTCTGGAAATAAACACCTAAGGAAGGGAAGAACCCTGAACAGATGGAAAATTTGGATATAATTTAACATTAACAAAGACCTCTCAGAACCCTACACAAAGTTCTCAAACTGGAATGAACGTTGAAAGTTGTTCCTAGTTGTGGCAAAGGGGCTGTGCATTTATAGCCTTGTGTTGACTAGTAATTAGAAACAAGCCACCTTGGGAAGGGGCTGAGATATCGGACAACGTGATGCTTCTCAGATAACACAATTTCTGAAGAGGGCTGAAAGCTGAAGCAGCAGGGCATGTGAATTAGTCCGTTTTCGTGATAGAAAGAAATACCGGAGACTGGGTAATTTACAAAGGAAAGAGGTTTAATTGATTCACAGTTCCGCATGGCTGGGAGACCTCAGGGAACTTACAATCATAGCGCAAGGGGAAGCAAACACGTTTTACTTCACTGGACAGCAGGAGAGAGAAGTGTGAACAGTGAAGGGGGGAAGAGTTTTTATTAGATGATGCTCACTGTGATGTATCTTTCTGGAGCATCTGTTTTCATTGGGAAATTGTTAATACTATATGTTAACACTTACAAAATCATCAGATCTCCTGAGAACTCACTCACTATCACAAGAACAGCATAGGTGAAACCACCCCATGTTCCAATCACCTCCCACTGGATTCCTCCCTCAACACGTCGGGATTATGGGGATTACAATTTGAGATAAGTTTTGTGTGGGGACACAGAGCAAGCCATATTAGCATGTAAGTTTTCACCTCTGAAAGAGGAATCAAGACAGCACTGAGCCTTGTCAGACACATTCACTATTGGAGGTTGTGCCTAAGTTGCCAAAGTTTTGGGAAAGTTTACCTGTGAACTCAAATTGGTATTCAGATATAAACAAGTGGTGTCAGACACAATTAACAAATTTATTTGGAGAAGAAAGAGCAAAATAACTCTGTCATTAGAAGGAGGGAACATTGGCTAATGTGTAAGTGAAAGAAGGAAAGCAGAAAAGAAAGAAACCTAAAATGGGTTATTTTGTTATTCACCATGAGAATGGTCTTTTTTTTATGTTAGATGAAAGCATTTTCCCCTGGTCTAGGAAAATTCCAGGTGGTTCCAAACTTCCTGAAGATTGGCCTTGTAGTATTGAGAACACCAAATATGGAATGTCATACAAATATATAGCTGTTTCTGCTGAGTTACAGGACACCCTACAAGTTGTCCAGGCTTCTGACTTGTAACTTGGATGCATGGATTGGGGTATACATTAAGGTCAAGTGGATTTCCTGCAGGGTTCTACTCTTCCAAAGGGTGAAAATAAGTTTTTTGAGAAAGTACTCTTTGTGAAGACTTTTAAAGTCTCTTATTTCTTAAAATTAGAGTTTGACATGAGAAGTATATAACCCAAAGATAAGTGTGATGTTATCACACTTCTCCGTATTTGTGACTGGCAAAACCTTCTGGAGACTGGCAGTATTTAACAACTCTACTTTTATTAATTCTCGTAGTTCCAGAAAAATCTTCATTACAAAGTCTCTCGAAGTAATATTGAAATTTCATGTTCATTATATATTTGTAGATTATAAAAATTGGAGAGTATTTAAATTCAGAACATCAAGAAATGCCTTTATAATTTTGAATAAAGATATGTCATTTGCTTATGTAAACCATGACATTAATTCTCTCAATTGAAAACAACATTCACAAGACCATTTTTTTCAGGCTGAAAAAGGAATTGCAAATTTGTAAAACCAATGTTCCTGCCTGTAAAGATAAAACCTCAAAATAATGATATGGTGATAACTTTCTCATCATTTGGTAAGTTCAGTTGGAGTCAGAAGCAGAATGTTTATACCTTCAGAATTTACAAAGAAGCTGTAAGTGCTAACTCATGCTCAGATAATACTACTTAACAAATTCTTATGTGATAAACCCAGTAAGGGCAAAAAAAGAAAAAATGAATGTGGAGAGAACACTAAATGTCTTTATTTCACACTTAGCAAATTTAACTGCCCTCTCCAAATTAGCACCAGATTTTTCCTCGGTAACACCAAAGAAGGTATTTTGCCCTACATTTTAGCACATACAGTAGGAAGGAAAAAATGACAAATACTTCAAAAATGCTAAGATGATTCCATTTTATTTATGGTATTTCTCGTCCTTTGAAAAAGGATACACACATACACACACACACACACACACACATATATACACACATATATACACAGACACACATATATATACAAATTCCTTATATATTCTTCTAATTTATTTAATTTTTTTTTTTTTTCTGACAGAGGATAAAATAATGAGCTTACTCCCAGTGTTTACAAAAGTGGCATTGGATTATTGTTTTTACGTAATACTGAATAGTGTATAAGGGACATTCTCTATGTTGACAGTTCCTTTGCTCATTGTTTGGACTAGTGTTAACTCTCTTAGTTTATTGGTAGTCCAAATATCAGCAATTTAAATCCATTTTATAGGTAGACTAGTTTACAATGGCTTAAATTAATCGAGGCTGAACATTCTTAAAACTGTGGCTAAAATTCCGTTTTGACTCAGTTTGACCCAGAAACCTGTCTCATCAAAAACTAGGCAATTACCTCTGGTGCCTCAGTCCACTCCACCCATAGCAGATAGGCTGGGTCACCTCCTCATGGGAACCACAGTGTTAAATCCACATCATGTAGTAAAAGTAGACCATGCCTGTTTCTTTCCAGTGTTCTCCTAGCCACAATAAGCTGCTATACTATCTCATATGAAGAGAGAAAAATCCCTTGCTCAATTGGAAAGGACTTACAAACACAGTCAAAGGGCCACAGCTCATTGCTCTGAGAGACACTCCTCCATCCACCAAAAAGTGACTGCACCTGCAGGTCAGCTGAGTCCACTTAAGCATCTTTAGTTCTTTGATCACTGACAAGTTGCAGGACTCAACTACCTTCTATTCTACACCTATCCTTATATTTTTGGGCTTAGTCTTTTGCATTTCAATACTCATAATAATCCTAGGTGCTTTGTAACCTATAAAATGAACCATATAAAACTCTGTATTCTTAGTTCTCCCACAACCACATTTATCTACACCTTTATGCCATATCTCCAATCCACTTTCATAGTTAGATCTTGCACTTGGCCATCACCTGCACATAACATCCTGCCTTTAACCTTCCTCACTCAGTTTTCCCAACTCTCTTATTCTTCATTATTTTTTTGGACTTCCTTGTTCCTTTCCCTTGTATAATTTCTCTCTCTCCCTTAAACCCTTCCAATATTCACATCACTCCTTGTAGTTCACTATGTGCCAGTATAATCAACTAACAGCTGATGGGATTCCCTCAGTCTCTTGCCACTAAAGCCTCATGTTTACCTACCCCTGTACTCATTCATTTCACCTCTATCTTGTTACAGTTGAAGAGTCCCAAGCCAGTCCCTTCATCTGATCTATGGCTCCCGTTCCCTTCTGCTTTCTGAGAACACTGATCTATTGTTTATGTCCCCTCTCTCGGGACAAATTTTCCTTCTCTGTTGCTTATTTTCTATAAGATTTAAACAACCTCAGGTGTCTTATATCTGAAAAAGGTAGTCTTTCTAGCTCATATTCTCTTTAATCTACACTTGATTTTTATATCCCATCTTCACAGGAGAATTTAATAAAAGAGATGTTACACTTACCGGCTTATTTTATTATACTGCACCTTTTCTCTGAAACTTTTCCCATCCTAGTCACTGACACATCCCTTTAGTAAATATAATGTGCTGTCTTCATAGCTTGGACCCACTAATGACATTTAACACACCTCATCACTTCCTTTTATAACATTCCTTTTCCGTGGCATCTAGGGCAGTATACTTGCCTTTTTGGTCTGTTGTTCTGGCTCTTCTGTCTCAGTCTCTGCACAGGTGCCAACAATGTTACTTGTATCATAAATGTGCTAGGCCCTCTTGTCATCTCATTTTTCCTTAAAAAGTGAGCTTTGAGACTCTCATGGCTTCAAAAGCAAAATGAGTTGTGATATCTCCCAAATCTATACATGTATTGGAGATTTACCTCCTTAGCTCCAGACCTGTGTAGCCATCTACTTTTGGGGCATTTCTAATTGTATGTAATATTGGTACTTTCAAATTAACTCATCTAAAACTGAACTCACTATGTACTGTGCAAAACCTGATCTTCTGGTGTATATATTTATGACAGAGGATTGTCATCCGCCTCGATGCCCAAGCCAGAAATTTGAGAATTGTCCACGACTCTTAGCACTCCTTTACCATCCTTCTCAGAACAAATCAGTTAGGAAGATGTGCTGATTCTACCTCCCAAATATCTATCAAGCCTCTTCACTAGCCCTAATTCAATATGAAATTGCTGTCTCATGAGAACTTAACTGTGATTTGCTGTGCCTTCAGTCAATTTCCCACACTATAAATATATCTTTTCAAAATCTAAATGTGTGATCGTGTCACTACATTGCTTAAAACACTGAGAGTGTTCAAACTCTTGTTCATGGTGTCCTATGCCTTGTTCTACTCACATCACACCTATCTCCCCAGCCCTATCCTCCATACTTCAGCCATATTGAACTCTTTCCTTTATCCAAAGTTGTTTAGTCTAAGATGCAGTTCTTTGCCTGCTGTTCTCACTTTCTCTTCCTTTACTTCTTCTCCAACTTCTTCACCTAGCTAACTTCTATTTTATGATTCAAATGTAATTTTCTCTAGGAAGGCTTTCCTGGTCACTGTTAATCTCTTCCCCCCACGTTACCTCCTGTTTGATTCTCTTTCTCATTATTTTTTTGATAGTTGAAAGCTGTGCTTTCCCACATACATCACACTACATTATGATTTCACCTCATCTTCAACTTCTTTATATTGAAAATCACTCAAAACCATACAATTACATGGAAATTAAATAACCTGTTCCTGAGTGACTTCTGGGTAAACAATGAAATTGGGACAGAAATCAAGAAATGTTTTGAAACTAATGAGAGCAAATAGACCATATACTAGAATCTCTAGGACACATCAAAAGCAACGTTAAAAAGAAAGTTGATGGCACTCAATGCCCACGTTAAAAAATTAGAAAGATCTCAAAATAACAACCTAATATCACAATTAGTGGAACTAGAAAAACAAGAGCAAATCAACCCCAAGGGTAGCAGAAGACAATAAATAACCAAAAATAAGAGCTGAACTGAAGGAAACTGAGATGTGAAAAATCATACAAAAGATCAATGAATCTAGGAGCTGTTTCTCCGAAAGAATTAATAAGTCAGATATACTGCTAGCTAGGCTAATAAAGAAAAAAGAGATAAGATCCAAATAAACACAATCAGAAATGACAAAGGGGACATTACCAATAATTCACAGAAATACAAAAATGCCCCAGAGACTATTATGAACACCTCTATGCATGCATATCAGAAAACTCAGAAGAAATTGATAAATTCCTGGAAATATACACCATCCCAAGATTGAACCATAAAGAGACTGAATCCCTGAATGAATCAATAATGAGTCCCCAAATTGAGTCAGTAATAAGTAGTCTACCAACCAGAAAAAGCCTAAAACCAGAAAGATTCACAGTCAAATTCTACCATATGTATAAGAAAGAGCTAATACCATTTTTACTGAAACTATTCTGAAAAATTAGGGAGGAGAGACTCCTCCATAATCATTCTATGAGGCCAACATCATTCTAACACCAAAACCTGGCAGAAATACAACAAAAAAGGAGAACCTCAGGCCAATATCTTTGATGAACATAGATGCAAATATTCTCAACAAAATATGATCAAACTGAATCCAGGAGCATAACAAAAAGCAAATCCACCACAATCAAGTAGACTTTATCCCTGGGATATAAGGTTGGTTTAAAATACTCAAACCAATACAGTGATTCACTATACACACAGAACTAAAAGCAAAAGCCACATGCTCATCTCAATAAATGCAGAAAAGACTTTTGATAACATTCAACATCCCTTCATGTTAAAAACCTTCAACAAACTAGGCATTGAAGGAAGATACCTCAAAATAATAAGAACCATCTACGTAAAGCCTACAACCAACATCATACTAAAAGGGCACAAGCTAGAAGGATTCTCCTTGAAAACCAAAACAAGACAAGGATGACTTCACTAACCAATCATATTCAACACAGTAGTGGAAGTCCTAGCCAGAGCAACAGGTCAAAAGAAGGAAATAAAAGACATCAAAATAGGAAGAGAGGATGTCAAACCATCCCTGTTTGAAGATAATATAATTCTATACCTAAAAATTCCCATAACCTCTGCCCCAAAGCTCCTTGACCTGATACACAACTTCAGCCAAGTTTCAGCATACAAAAATCAATGTAAAAAAATTAGTAACATTTCTGTACAACAATAACATTCAATCTGAGAGTTAATTCAAGAATGCAATCTCATTCACAATATCCACAAAAAGAACAAAATACCCAGGAATACAGCTAACCATGGAGGTGAAATACATTTACCATGAGAATTACAAAACACTGCTCAAATAAATCAGAGATGCCACAAACAAATGGAAAAACATTCCATGTTGATGGACAGGAAGAATAAATATTATTTAAATGGCCATACTGCTCAAAGCAATTTAAAGTTTCAATGCTATTCATATCAAACAACCAATGACATTTTTGACAGAATTTTTAAAAACTATTTTAAAATGCATATAAAACCAAAAAAGAGCCCTAATAACCAAGGCAATCCTAAATAAAAGGAACAAGTCTAGATTATAACACTACCTGATTTCAAACTATACTATAAGGCTACAGTAATCAAAACAGCATGGTACTGATGTTTGTACTGGTACTGGTACAAAAACAGACAACTAGACCAATGGAACAGAATTAAAGCTCAGAAGTAATGCCACACACCTACACCCATCTTATCTTTAACAAAATTGACAAAATAAGCAATGGGGGAAGGACTCCTTATTTAATAAATGGTGCTGGGATAACTGGCTAGCTATATGCAGAAGATTGAAATTAGACTCCTTCTTTACATCATACATAAAAATCAACTCCAGATAGATTAAAGATTTAATGTAAAAGCTAACATTATAAAAACCCTGGAAGATAACCTAGGAAATGCCATTCTGGACAAAGGACCTGGAGAAGATTTTATGAGAGAGATGCCAAAAGGAATTGCAACAAAAGTAAAAATTGACAAATAGGATCTAATTAAACTAAAGTGGCTGGGCACGGTGGTTCATGCCTGTAATCCCAGCACTTTGGGAGGCCGAGATGGGTGGCTCACCTGAGGTCAGGAGTTCAAGACCAGCTTGGCCAACATGGTGAAACCCCATCTCTACCAAAAATACAAAAATTAGCCCAGCATGGTAGCACATGCCTGTAATTCCAGCTACCTGGAAGGCTGAGGCTGGAGAATTGCTTGAACCTGGGAGGCAGAGATTGCAGTGAGCCAAGATCACACCACTGCATTCCAGCCTGGGCAACAGAGTGAGACTCTATCTCCAAAAGAAATAAAAATAAAATAAAAATAAAGTGTTTCTGCAGAGCAAAATAAACTATCAATAGAATAAAGAGACAACCTGCAGATTGGAAGAAAAGATTTGCAAACTATGCATCCGACAAAGGTCTAATATTGAGAATCTTTAAGGAACTCACACAATTTTACAAGCAAAATAAAAGCCCATTTAAAAGTGGACAAAGTACATGAACAGACACTTTTCAAAAGAAGACATACACATGACCAACGAACATATGACAAAATGCTCAACATCACTCATCAGAGAATTTCAAATCAAAACCACAATGACATATCATCTCACACCAGTCAGAATGGCTATTATTAAAAAGTCAATATATAACATAGTGGTAAGGTTGCAGAGAAAAGGGAATGCTTATACACTGCTGGTGGGAATGTAAACTGGTTTAGCCATTCTAGAAAGTAGTGTGATGATTTCACAAAGAGCTTAAAACATAATTACCATTCAACCTAGCAATACCATTATTGAGTATATAACCAAAGGAATATAAATAATTCTACCATAAAAACACATGCATGTGTATGTTCATCACAGCACTATTTACAATAACAAAGACATGGAGTCAATCTAAATGCCCATTAATGGTAGACTGGATTTAAAAAAAAGTATTACATATGCATAATGGAATACTATGTAGCCATAAAAAAGAATGAGATCATGTCTTTTGAAGCAGCACAGATGGAGCTGGAGGCCATTATCCTAAACAAACTAACACAGGAACAGAAAACCAAATACTGCATGTTCTCACTTACTAGTGCATGCTAAATTTTGAGAACCTATGGACACAAAGAAGGAAATAGCCACTGGGGCCTACTTGAGGGTGAAGGGTTGGAGGAGGATGAGGATCAAAAACTATCTGTTGGGTAGTATGCTTATTACCTGGGTGACAAAATAATGTGTTCCTCAAACCTCTACAACACAGAATTTGCTTGTATAACAAACCTGCCAGTATCCAAATGAGGGGTACTTATATAACATGTACCCCTGAACCGAAAATAAACATTAAAAAAATACAACTCCACTAGGGCAGTGATTTTTGTCAAACTTGATCACCATTATTTGTCTAATAATAGCATCAGACTATGTAATAAAATTTTTGTTGCATAAGTACATAACTGAATATGTAAAAATTACTGAATGTTATATTTTAAGTTATAATATAGAAATCTTTAAAGCTAAGTGCATTTAGCAGCTCTCTAGGATATTACAGTTGAAATAGGGAGAGAAAACCATACTCTCCACCTATCCCAACAAGAAAAATTTGAGGCAAGTTCAAGAATGGAGGGGTTTGAAATCAAGGCTTATTTAAGGAGTTGAAGCCAAGTTAATGAGGGTTAGTTGGAAGCAGCAGGGTATTCTTCAGCTAGCTCTAGATATGTAATGAATCAACTTGAAAAAAGAGTAACTAAATCAAATGAACTTGTTTTGGAAAAATTACAGGCCAGCATCATTCCCTTTCCATCTCTCAAAATTATTTATTTTATTTTTCTTTCATTTATAGTATCCACTTTTGTTGACAATCAACTATAAATATTGGGGTATATAATTACATCTCTATGGAGGAATCAACATATTGGGTAGGTTATGGTCAATCTGATTTCAATAATACAAAGGGCTTAAAGAGACATTAAATAAGTCAACAACTCTAACCCCTTGAAAATGGTGGTCATATAATATTTATATTACTCAGCTTAACAAATATTTGTGAAAGCTTAACTGTCTCTGAGCTTTAAAAATGTTTTGTTATTGACATAATATATCTATTATTGAAGGTAATCCATGTGATAATTTTATTTTACCTTCTTTCAAAATATTATCATGTAAGTTATCTTTCCAAAGTACATCACTTAACCCTATATTAATACATTCTTCGGTTTCAAGCTATATGTTTATAAAATGTAATACTAATAATATGTACCTAGTAAGGATATTATGAGAATTAAATGAATTAAGCAGTGCTTTTCATCCTTATTTTACTTCCTTTTATTGTATGAAGAACACCCTTCCCAATTCCTATACCCTACGAAGGTAAATGATGAGGTAACTCATTACAGTTCTAGTCTAGGGGTTCAGCCTGGGGTATCTGATTGTCCCAAGACCCTCCTGGCTACCATGAGGTGGTACTGGAATTATTCACTTTAGAAACCCCTGAAACCCACTGGAGACACACATTTGGGAAGGTTTGAGATACTGCATGTAAAACTCTTAAAATTAAGTAATGAGTGTTCAAGTTATTATGAGGACTTTACAATAACCTTGTAAATGCAAAGCAGGACACACACTATCACCATTTTGCAAATGAGGGTCACAAGGCTTTGGCAGATGTGTGACACAGAAAGAAAGTTCTTTTCAGGACATGGACCATTTTAAGCAGGACTAAGTCTCAGAACTTCCCCTCCCCAGCCTTTACCCGAAGCAAGCCAAGGGAGACACATAAGAATTATGTGGGAGGAGCAAATGGAAGTTTATACATGAAATTTCAATATATACTCCCAGTTGAGAGTTACTTCTGCCATTTAGAATGTCTCCTGTCCCTTCTGATGGTTGTAGACACTGTGTTACAAAATGTAGAGATGCAAAGGACCTTGATACTATAGGAATGTTTGTCAATGACATTTATTCTTGGTATAGTGATACATTGGAAACTGTGAATAATGTTAAATATGTTAAGCAAATAGACTGAAATTTTAGTGATAAAATATGATCATATGATTGCAAGAAGCATTTACCTATAATTTGGTCATGTTGTTTTATTCTCTTTCTCCTCTGGAGAAGAATCTTTTAAAGTTGATCCAGCATTTTTCTTAATTCAGAAGGTGATACAAATTGTATCACATCAATTTCTCAGGTTTCTTGAACTAGAACATATCAAGGTACACAAAATCCAAGGTGATTTGCTCCAAGGACAATAATTTACCTGTGTTCATATATACATACGCCAAAAGAAAACACAAAAGAAAATAGCATGGTAAATACTCAGTAAATTATAAATTACTAAGATATTTAGCAAAAATTGAGAAGACTTACAAAAATTAGTTGAATTATGACTTAGCTACCATACCCTCAGGTTTAAAAATTTTATGGGTTTTTTAAAAAAAATACTCCCAGGTCTTCATTTTCTTAAATATTTCATGGCATTACATAAAACATTATCATTTTATGAAGGTATTAGTTGAATAGTTATTTCTGTTGAATATGTGTATTTTTCATTATTTCCATTAAGGTAATCAGAATTATATAAATAATAAATCATTATTTTGCTAAATAAAAGTAGATACTGCCAAACAGTCAATGAAAGACTGAAAAACAGCAAACAAAATAAGAATAAAATGGATAAATAATAAGATATATTAGGGTGATAGACATTTATGGAAACGAAATAAAATGCCTTTCTCAAATAGTAATTTACCGAAACATTCCTTCTGCTTATTTTAAAAACTGTAACATTAGAAGAAAGCTGTAATATGATTTGTTTTTAATAGACTTTAAATGTATAAAATGTTCAAATAGATATTTCTGATTTATATAGAAGAGGGAAGAAACGTGGGGTTTGAAGCTTGGCATATTTCTGGATTCCTTCATTGCCTTTACATTTAAACAGCTAAATGGTTGTTTGGTGATAAAAAACAAGTCTTGATAGTGAATATGAATGCTTACTAAAATGAAATGCACACTGATTACAATAAAATTAGGCCCCCCAAAGAGATAATCACATAAAGCTCAGACGCAGAAAACCTTTAGCACTATTTATAACGGAAGCAGCTGGCGGTCCCCAGATGTTCCACAACTTCCCTCTAGAAGAGAATACCAGGCATAACTCAGGGGACCATTATTAGAAAACACGATTTGAGTATTTTTCCCCTTGAATGACTATTGATTGGAATAATGCAGAAACATATTCTACACAGTTTAACTCAATTAAAAACTCTCTTGTGTACCAAATATGTGCACAATTCTGTGTTTTATAATGGGGGAAATGTAGAAATGAATAAGACATTATGTTGAAACTAATTTTTTGTTGCTGAATTTGCACAGTACTCAAGCAGGCTGTATATAAGTAGTAGAGAAAAAAGAAAGAGCAAGTATTGCCTGTTTTTGAGAAGTTTAAATAAAAACCACATGCCCTGGTTGATTATCTCATCATAACCAATGACTGATTTAGTTTAGATTCCTGATATAAAATAAAATATACACCCCAAGAATGTTGAATATTTTGTTTACTTCCAAGCAAAAATTACCTTTTATGATTTTGTCCTTTAAATAAACTACTTTCATTCATATAGTACCTCAAACTTGGTTATACTGATAAGAAATATTAACCACATGATAGTTTTTTTTTTTTTTATTATTGTACTTTAAGTTCTAGGGTACATGTGCATAACGTGCAGGTTTGTTACATATGTATACTTATGCCATGTTGGTGTGCTGCACCCATCAACTCATCAGCACCCATCAATTCATCATTTATATCAACAACATTATAGTTTTAAAAGTATTGATTTATTTTCTGAATAATTCTAAGTACTCTGCTGTAGAATTGAATAAATATATTATTTTTTCTAAATATCTTAATTCAACATCATTTTCCAAGTTTTAGTCTTTATCTGTTAGTCATATGTAGTGCCAGTAGTATGCATGTTAGCTAATTCTTACACATTATTAGGCCTGAAAAGATGAAAAAGATGGATAATCCTGAATATTTTTCTACTAGTTTTCAGATAGGGACTTCTTATCAAAATATCTGTGTAGGTATTGATCACGATTAAGGGAAGTTTTTTCATGAAAATACTTCTTGTCATAACTCCCACTCATTAAGTTTCTATAACAAAACTGTAATTACTCACCTGTGGATTACGAATTATATAATGTGACATTTATTTAAGAATAAACTTTGGTCAGTATATTTACAAGTATATATCTGTCTATATCTGCATCTGATTCTAAGTGTAACAATCTCTCCCACTGCCTAAGATGATGTCAAAGGAGAGGGAGAACTGAAAATATTATGTGTGAAGTGGAACTCAGAGATATGTTCAAAGGCAAATTATTCTACTACTGTGCAAACTCATTTTCAAGGCAGTGGCCCAAAATATTTAAAAGCTGGGAGTCATCTGTATGAGCAAATGAGAAGAATATAAACTCCACCTGGGTGGGGCAGGGGGAAAGAGATTGATTGCTGGTTCTGAGAGCTCTAGTTAAACAAAAAACAAAAACAAACAAACAAACAAAAAACTAAAACTAAAACAAGCCACTCCAAGACCAAGTAGTTCCACGAATGCTAAGTCCGAGTCGTGCACCTACAACTTGTTTATCTGCTTACCTGTCCATGAATCTAGCTTCCAGACTGTCCACACCATCTGTGGAAGTTTCCTAATTTCATCAACACTAAGCAAGTCAATGGACACATAAGGGATCAATTCCCTTTTATAAAAAGGAAAGTAATAAACCCCTTGTAAGGATGTTGCAGTCTCCCACTCTTATTTCCACCAACTAATTTTTCTTTAGTTTGGGTAAAACAACCTGCAAGCCAGAATGTGGAGAAACCTAAATTTGGGTTTCAAAAATAAAATTCAAGACATGGTTAAAAATAGAAAAGATTAGAGCTAGAAAAGTGTACAGCTTCTTCTGCCCTGATGCAATTGTCCGGAAAGTTCCTGAAAGCTCCTCATTCTTTCATTCTACATATCTGAGAACTCTAAGTCATCAGGGGACAGAAAGGAGATGAGACATGACCAGTGAGCTTTAGGACTTCCCATTCTAGCTTAGAACTGAGGACTGGAGGCAGAAGCTACAAATATTTATCCCAAAGGAGAAGATTCACAGTCTCTGTTTATAGTCTCAAACTGACAATAGCATGCACATATAAAAACATGTCTCTCTTTTTATATTATATATATTATACATAACATAATAATACATATTATGTATGTAAATATATATCTTTGTGGTCATAGATCTCTCTATATAAGCACTTGCCTTAGAAACTTGAGTACATACATACATACAATCATACTGAATTTTCTCTTTACCTGATTTCTGATTAATATTTATAGTACACAGAGACTCGAGGTATATACTTTCGTACTCATATCTTCTTGCTTCTAGAAACTTATAGGCAGCAGTATTCAGAGAACTGATGTCACTGTGGGATCTACAGAAAAATATTTTCTCTTTCAAGAGATAAAAGTATCGGACTTAACTACAAATGAGCTGAGAAAAGCATTTCATAAGCGGTGTTTTATATATATATATATACTTCCTAAAGTTTGTTTTAGTGAATCAAATTCATTGCTTTAGACTTGCAGTAATGTGGGCGCGGAGGCACTGTTTTTTTGTAAATACTAACTAGCCTACCTCCATGTGCTTTATAAGGGAAGCTAATTCTAACTTTAAAATTAAAGTGATGACACCATGAACCCAAAAGAAAACAAAAGAAAGGCTTCACAAAACCTCAGATGTACCATATACACAGAAAATTTTAGTGTTACATTACCATGATTTGCATTTATAGCCTCATATATCCTATTGTTATTCGTAGACTCATATGGCCAATTCATAAAGGTACATTGGAAAGTACATAGAAAAAGCTATGTAGGAAGAAAAAATCACTCATAGGTAAATTGTAATTACTATCCTGACTTTTGGGCAGTGGAATCTTTTGGCAGGCACTGGAGCAGATCACCAGTGTGAACTCATTGTCCTTGTGAACTGGAGAGGATGGTGTTGTTTGGATGAGTTACTGAAGGGAAGTTTGTGAAAGGACAGATAACCTGGTGCCTGGGTCGTGCTGGGTAAGCTCACATTTTCTTTATAAAGCAGCCTCCCTGAAAACAAAAAACAAAAAAAAAGAATTTCCTTTTTTACTTACCTAGCAGAGGCTAAAATCATACTTCTTTTTAAGTACTACATGATTTATATATTAACCTAAGTCATTTCCCTCTTTTGTATTTATTGCAAAAGTGATTCCAATAGGCATTTCATGGTCTAGCTCTCCTTTCTTCAGTTTTGTTTACTTACTTCAAACAAAGTGTGTAACAATGAGAATTCTTTTTTTTTTTTTTTTTTTGAGATAGGGTCTCACTCTGTTGCTCAGACTGGAGCGCAGTGGTGCGATCTCGTCTCACTGCAACCTCCTCCTCCCAGGCTCAAGCGATTCTCCTGCCTCAGCCGCTGAGTAGCTGGGAACAATGTGGATTCTTTAGAGGCCAGTTCTCAGGAAGATGAGGAGAGTTTAGATCCTAAATACATTTGCAGTACCTGAGACATCTGTTCTTCCCTTTTATTGCTGAAATTCAGACTAGACCCGAGACCTTGTTTCTATGGATGCAGCAGTTGTTGTCAGAGTTATTTCAACTACAAACAGACTTTTCAATTCTCATGCTTTTGAGCAAGCTTCATAGTTTTAAGCCCTATCTTGAGCTTTTCTTCTTTTGTCTTTGATCTTATGCCAGGAAAATCTTAAAAGGCAAAGTGAATTTGTGGCTTTTGCTCATTTTTAACTTTGCAATTCCAAGACAGAAACATCAAGAAGCATCAAAAACCTTTATCCTGGCTAAAGTGGCAGTCACCAACTGCAGAAACACATGCAATATGAGCTTACTTTCCTTATGATTGCACATGTGTGTGCGCATTTCTGATGTCATGTCTATATTTCTACTGGTGGAAACTTTAAAACTGGAAGATAATGTGGAGGCAGAGAAAGAAATATTATACAAGTTAGAAACTGCTACTTTTAAAAGACAAGAGTTGCAAATTTTAGCTCGTGCAAATTTTTGAAGGAGGCAAGTGCTGATGATGTTTTTTTGATGTAAAGTTTCTATAATAGCAACAAAATATATTTTATATAAAGGAAATCCTTCTGCAACTTCTTTTGATAATGTTTTGAAATTATTACTGAAGGTGTTAGGAATAACAAAGAATATCAGTTGGATATATCATACCCAACTTAACACAACAAGTATAGCTGGGAATGAGGTAAGTTGGAAGTAGCACTGTTTTTTTGTTTGTTTATTCTTGTTTTGCTTTTGTACATGCCATTTGGATCTTTTTTCCCCTTCTCTGCCTTTCAGAGATGGTAAAGGAGTTAGATAGTACATTTAGTCATAAGAAAATTTTGTAAGTTGAAACTTAAATAAATTTAGTACTTTCAGTCTTTTTGAAGATAAGTCAAACCTGAGTTCTGAGTTGGGCAAAGAAAAAGAGCAGGATCCTGTCAGGAATGGTATCAGATTTCAAATTCTTAGTCTGTGACTTGCCCAGCCTGATAGCAGGCAGTCATGTGCTTCTGTGAGAATCTGTAGGATTCTGAGAAACTTCTCATTGGCCTCATACTTGTCAGTTCGCACTGGGGAATGGTTCAATTCTGGTCTTCACTTCTTTAGCAATCTTATTCAGAGAAGAAAAATAAAATAAGGGCTATAAAATGCAGTATCTTAAGGAAGAAGAAAAATAAGAGGATGCTTTAGTTTCAAGAAAAGTAATTCAAATAGATACTTGATTGAGTTATTTCTACAGAGCTCAGTAAGCAGATATTCTCAAGTACAAGACAACCAGAACTGGTTCTAAAGTGCAGCATAAGAGAATTGAATGAGAATGATCTAACAGCAAGGATAACACACAAGCAAAAACAAAGCTTTGGAAGAATTGCCTCAGTAGAGGAGATAATGTGATATTCATTTATTTAAAAAGGTCACTTGCTGACTCTTTAAGATGTTATGAACCTGCCTCTGTATTACAGCTTGGGGCTAATCTCCGGACATTTTTCATTTGTTGATTTTCTTCTGTAGAATATAGAAGTTCTGTTAACTATAATCCAAGTCATGATGTTAAAAACTAAAAAGGCTAAATTAACTATATTTTAGTGCATTTCCTTAGTGAATTTCACCCAGACCGTGTTTTCTTGTCTCTTATAGCAGAATTAAATATTCTCAGCCACTGGAATAATGCATGTTACACCTGTGATGAGGATGAACAAAAATTGAGAGATATTAGAAGGCTCGCCCAATGCAATAACATTCTACAAAACATTGGTGTAATTTGTGCATGTGTGTATGCTAAATGTCATATAAGACCGTGAGACCTACTTTGGATTATATGAATTTTATTTCATGATTTTTAAGGCTCCCAGAAAAAGCCAAAGCTGCCAAAACTGCCAACATTTAGTCAAATCCAGAGGCAGGAATGGGGGATGGCAATTTGTTTGTATGATAAATGTATTTACAGAAATCCTCAAGTCTTGCTCCCCAATCTTACACATGAGGACAGTTGGAGCTTAAGATAGTGAGGTAAATGGCCTATTATCACAGAGATATTTACTGGTAGGTGACAAGTGTCCATCTTTCTAACTTCAGAGTATTATCTTTTATACTATCTCACAGTTCCCCTCAAAGAAGAAGGCATAATAATTTAAGAATATGTTTCTTTATGTAGAATAACATAAAGAGCTTCCACGGATTAAAGGTACAAAGTATGTCCTAAATAAATAAATTTCACGGAGAAAAAAATCAGTTGAATTTTTTTAGATCTGGATAAGGAAAAGATTTTTTGTCTTTTTAAAAAATTGTTTTCCTGTAAATTTCCCTTTTGAGGAATACAGACAAGTGACAGAGATAGGCTTGCTTATGAAACCTGAAGCCAATCTTCAGAATGTCATTGCATTGGGTCGGCCTTAAAACACCTTTCAATTTTTGTTCATCCTCTTCACAGGTGTAACATGCATTTATTTTATTGTTTGAGAATATTTAATTATGCTGTAGAAGACAAGAAGACATGGGCTGGATGAAACTCATTAAATGTGTTAAGTATAAATAAGTAGTAGATAGAGCACCAAGAGATAATTTATAATCATAAGTCACTATGAATTATACATGAAGCACCTGAACACTAAATATTTGTGATATAAAAAACATATAAGAAACACTTTTCTGGGTACAGTAAGTATATATGAACACTCAGTATGCAAGAGTTCTTAATTTAGCCACCCGTTGGTGACATCATCTTGGTTCCATGTGTCCTCTACCAAGGAAACACGAATAAAAGCCATGGCTATTTATTAGGTTAATCAGTGAGTTACAGATACGGCCAGGCATACTTGTCCCTTTGTCTTGCCAATGTGTATCACTGGTCCAGGACACCTATCATTCATGGACAGTTTTACTCAATATCTCAACTCTGATTTTCTTAACCACACCAGTGGGGTGATTGGGAGGCTGATTTGGCAGAGAGAGGGGACAGAAAATATGAAGATAATGCTCAGTGTTCAGGATTCAAGTAGTATGCTTGCACCCTATTTTAACCATGTTGACTTACTTTATCTCCTTTTTCTTACATCATCTTTTGCTTCTTATCGTGTGTTTTAAATTTCTTTAATAAGCCATGTGATTTGAACATTTTAATTTGGTCTATGAACTATTCTGTTCCTTTACTTCTAGAATGCTATATTAGTTTCTGTTGCTGCTATATCAAATTACCACATATTTTAGAGCTTTAAAACAATACAGAATTATTATCTTACAGTTCTAAAAGTCAGAGCCCCAAAATGGAGCTCACTGACCTAAAGTTGAGATGCCAACAGGGCTGTGTTATTTTCTGGCAGTTTTAGGGAAGCATCTCTTTTCTTGCTTTGTCCATCTTCTACAGCCTGCTCTGCTTCCTTGGCCAGTAGCCACCTCCATCTCCAAAGTCATTAATAGCAGATTAGGTCTTTCTCAGAACACTCTCTCTCATTCTGACCTTTCTCGCTCCATCTTCCCCATTTAATCACCCTTGTGATTACATTGAGCCCACTTGGGTAATAGAGTATAATCTCTTTAAAACAAGAGACTAGCAAACTCAATTCTAACTGCAAGCTCAATCCTCCCTTGCCATGTAACTATATACGATATCTGGACATGGATTTGAATACAGACATTTTTGGAGGCTATTACTCATTCTGTCTACCACAGATAGCTTCCTGGGTGGTGTATCTGGAAGCTAGCACTGCATCGAGACAATTTTTTCACCTTATTACTGGTCTTATTAATTTAACAATCTTTCATTCATTTAATATTAAATTGCTACCATGTGCGTTGCTGGGCTAAGAAATCCACTTCTCAAGGCCATCCTTCCTTAGCCTCCAAACAAAACCAGAATGCTTAGAGCCTTATTGTGCCCTTTTCACTCATACTTCAGGTCATCACAAAGCTATAGGTGAAAAATTAAACTCCCATAGTGATTGGAATTATTTACTCAAAACATGAATGACTAACTATCCTGGTTTGCGTGTGACTGAGAGGTTTCTCATAACGACCTTCAGTACTAAAACCAAGGCAGTCCTGGGTGAACTGGGGCATCAAACCTCTCTTTAGCCTTCCTGCCCATCCATTCAGTGGCTGCTATCAGCTCCTGAAATTAGAGACAATTTTACTCTGGTTGTCAGTGTTCGTCAATAAATCAAAAAACCATGGCTCAGAGGCTTAAATATTTATGGGCCTGTGAGCATATCACACAGTCTTTAGCTGTTCCTATATTTGCCGAGCAGAAGAAAAATGTGTTTGAACAGATCATTATAAAATTTTCTTGCCATTCCAAAACAAGACGATGTTTTTATTTTTGGTAAAATTATTGCTAAGCACTGAAGAAAGTTACAAACAAGTTTAATGTTAGGGCTGTTGTTCTCCTGTTAACAGATTTCTGACTGGTCATGGACAGAATAGCCATATAAGGGCCCCCTTTGGGTTTTGACTATTTACACAGAAAGTACTTTGGCTTTTTATGGAGTCTTTCCAGATCCAAGCAAATATTTAAAGTTTGGGGCATGTAAAGCTTTAAAAAGAGTGAGCAAGCATATAATTAGGCTTGAGTTTTTTTCACGGCCCAAGGCAAGGCTTATACCAATATGTTCCAAAGTTCTGTAAGTAATTATAACATGTTTGCACGTGCATTTGTGGTAACATGGATGTTTTCTAAACATTTCTTTTTTGCTGTATCACAAATGGAAATACAACTCCCTGATTCAACAGAATATTCTAGAAAGCAGATATATTTAGATATAACTAAAATATAATAAACCTACATTTTTTAGCTGTACATGAATAAAGAAGGGGTTTGAACAAAACAATTGATCATTAATGCTTGCACAGTATGAAATTAGACTGTGTAGAGTTTGAGATGGAGGTGAAAAAGAAGAGTATTTAAATACAGCTGAGGGGAGTCTTATTACATCCTTTAGGAATGCACATCCTTCAGGAAGGGAGTTCGAGAAATGAAGTAAGACTTTGTGGCTACTTATAGTTGTTAGGAAGAATAGCCCTTTGTGTTACCTGTTTAACTCCTGCCTACTGTGTACATCCTAATTCCTGGGACTCCCCACCCCCAGCCCCCAGCCCCCAGCCAAAACCAGGTATCCCAAACAGCTCCCAGAGGAGACACAGAAGTCTGCTTTCTTTTAGGATATCCCATTATCAGCTAACTTAAATTCCTATGGCAAGGAATTCAGAAGGGTGGCTTATCACTAAACAATGTATTTGCTCTCCTTAAGCTCGCCCACACTGCTGTGCATGTGTGAGAGTCTCTGGCCGTCCCTATAAACAGGGGCAGGAAGTCTGGGCTAAGATCCAAAAGGTTGTTTACAATTTTTGTTTTGTTTACCTTTTCCCCATATAATACCAATAGGAGAATAGGCAAAAATGAAGATAGCAAGATCCACGAAGCACTCGAGTTTGGTTTGTAAGAAAAGATTCCCTATTCTAGCCCTGTTGCGTAGGGCTCATCTCTCTTACCTATAATGGGGAGAGTTGGAAAATATAAACGGAACTTTCTGCCGTTTGTTCCCCTGTTGCTTATTCATTTCTTCTGAACTTCAGTAATTAAGAACTGGCCTTCACAGTGACTTGCTTTATATTTACTTACTTATTTTAAACCTTGTTCTTTGTTTTTGATTGTCTCCTGCTTACGGTGTGGGAAAATGGGCCTTTAGAACTTAGACAAAATTGCCATATCAAAAAAGGAAATGGATAGATGTTTCCAGATAAGGCTGGGACCTTCACAACACACAGCATAATCAAATAGATGCAGGAACAAGCACACTTGATCCACAGATAAAAACTGCCAATAAGCCTGGGGTTTTGACACGTGTGGTCAGAATGAGTTTCACCGATGGGTGTCAAATTTAAGATCCCTTGAGGACTGAGAGCCTCGTATGTTTCCTATATACGTACTTAGTCCCCACGCTGGACCCTGTATCTTTAGCACTCAGATATTCTGCTTTACTTTATGTTGGCCTCGTCTTACATTATTTTGTTTTTGCTTAAGACATGGTTGAGATTTATCCAGTCCATTCGTTTTGTGTTATACAGAATTGAATATTTGCAACTAATATAGCAAATGCATATTATGCTTCACTAGAAAATATGTATGAAGTATATGATCATTTTCTTCTATAATATAAATATGTGGAGCATACTTCCATGTCTTTATTTATTAATGATCTTATTTTACAAGTTTTCTCTGATTTTCTTAAAGTAGTAGTTGGATTATATAAATATTTATAGTATTGTTAAACAAAAAGGTTTAAAATTATGAAAAGAACATGTATTTTACTATCTTTTCATTATGTTTAGATGAATAATTGCAGTCCATTCTCATTCATTCAACACGTATTTTTTGAGGGCCTAAAATCACAATCTACTGATAAAGACAGTAAATGGTACCAAAGACATGTATAACAACAAACTGTAGTACACATTGTAAGACAAGTGGGAAGATTCCAACTTCAGAAAAATGTGTTGGTTATGGATGAGGGGGTGGAGAGGTACCCTGCAGAAGGCCTTAAAAGAAGGTAGCATTTGGCCTGAAAAGAAGAGTCAGCCACACAAAGAGATGGGAAAAGAACATTTTAATTTTAAATTCAAACAACTGGAAACATAAATATTTAAGTCTGTGTGGTCTAATAACTGTCATGGCTAAATAAGATGTGGAATATTTGCATCTAATGTTCTCTGTATCCTTCACTAACCCAAACATCATTTGGAGTTTGTCTAGCCAGAGCTCAGATTTAGTCTTGTTGTCAGATGAGACTTAGCAAGTTGCCTTCTAAACCAGATGACTACCTTCAAATCTGGATCCTTCCTATTAACTGTCTTGTGAACAGGTAAATCATGTGAGAACATTTCACTGGTAGTGTTGCCAGGGAAACAAGTCTATCTTCACTTTTAAGAAACGTATTTGTAACAGGGACAACTGTCCAACCCACATGACTGTGGTGCTCATTTATGGTGACGGAGTGAGGGTAAGAACAGTGGGATGAGAGAATGGTATGAGAAGGAAGAAACAATCACCCCTTTTCATACAGAATATGAAGTCTATTATATTTTACTTAGAAGTTCAAAAAAGAAAGGCATCATCAAAATCTGGTGCCAAAATATGCCTGATTATGTGACCATCCCCAGGCAAAATTTAAAATAGAAATGAGGGAGTTTAGTTCAGAAGGCTTAATTGATTAAGTAATTAATTTTCAATGAACTATGGATTTTTCATTGTGAGCAAATAATCTCGTTGTTGTATTTTGTTCATATTTGAATGATAAACCATATTAAAACTTGCCTGAGTAAAAAGCTTAATACACCAGGCTTTGTACCATTAAAGTCTGGAAGGGTAAAGATGATACTTTTGGCCTTTATTCCAATTGCTGCTTTAATTTAATTTCATGAAATAGAACTATATATAGCTTAGAATGGCAAATGCAACTACTTCTATTTGAACATAGGTTTCTGACACTCTATATGCTTACAGAGGGTGGCCAGCCTTGACAACACTAACCCTGTAGTCAGTGGTCTTGTGGTCTCATGTTGTTTCCGTGGCAACCAGGAATAATTGAACTTTGTGTTTTGCAGAGAAGTTTGCAAAGGAATATGAATCTGATATCTGGAGATTAAATTTTGTTACAAGGCTCTGTCAATGAAATTTCTATCTGCTGAGAACTGGTAAAGAGCTAACACTGTTATGGGTACAATGGGAGAATCAAATAATTACAAATGGAGAACCATAGAATTACACAAACTCCTTCTGGGCTCTAAAGAACAAATATAAAAATCAGAAATTTATTTTTAGGAGTATGTGTCTAAAGCCTAAAGATCTCAAAATCTCACATTCTCAGTCTCAGAAAAACCAAATGTTTACTTACCTTATTTTTTCTTATAAACTCCATAATTTCTCCACTGATATAGGAATAGGGGTAATAAATGATAACCATTTTAAGGTTACATATGAGGAAAACGTGTGTAGGGAGCATCTAGCTTTAAAGGTGGACTTTAGAACTCTGAAATCACATAGAAGGAAAACTCATAGAGGCTATTGTAACCAGGCTGTATGAACTGAGGGCATTTTGAAATCTACTGAGTAGTCCCATGTTATGAAGTACTTATGGTTCTCCCACAAAACTACCGCTGACGTTAAAAATAAAGCAAGCATTGGTGTCACTACAATGAGAAAGCTAGGGTGACTCATTTCTAACATAGCTGTCTAAAGACTGGGTTCTTGTTGATGTCTGACTAAGGGAAGTCATTTAAATACGGGCAACAGCAAATCCCAGCCATGGAAGTTTGCAATAGTTCTGAGCTATGAGACTTACAATTTTGTTTGGGGTCTGGGAGGAGAAAGTCATGGAACTGTTATAGAGTAATATTAAATTGTATGATAAAACATCAACTTTAATAAAATTGCATCAAAATGTGTTTTCCAGAATAAAGATTTTAGAAGCATATTTCGAATACCTTGCTTTTCAAATTAATACCTAGTTGCATTGAGTATCTACTGAAATATGCGTGTACTTGCTACAGGTTACTTTTTACATAGAAATTTATATTTATCCAGTTTGCTCTGTAACCCAAATATCTGTGGATTAGATAGCCACTATCCACCAAATGATGAGATCTCACTTTCTTTTCTTAGCCCCTACCTGACTCTTCGTTGGACAAGGGCAGCTTTCCTATAGAACATTTGGTTTAAATGGGGTTTGTCTCCCTCCTGATCTCGAGTAGGGTGTGCTGCAATCTGTTCTCCCCTGACACCAGGCTCCCCCTGATCAATCCATGGTTTCTGCCTAGAAATACAGAATTAGCATTGTCCCTTCAACAATACTTTTGCTACTACATAAACTTCTAATATTGGGTTTTAATGCATAACATGATTAATGGAAATTTTGAGCATAATCACAGGGAATTACAACAGTGTGGGGAGAGTAGACCCGGAAATGAGATGTTAAGATTATATTTCTAGATTCTAAGAATAGAAGATGAAACTCAAACTCCATCTCTTGGTTTTCCTCTAGGGAACATCCCAATTCCTGACTTTGATTTCTTGTAGTCATCCTAAGAGAGCCTACTTTCTTCTATTTGCAGTGAAAATGTGTGCCTCTTTACGAAAATCCCACTGGCTATACACTTCCCCAAGACATTCCTGCCAGGGCATTATCCTTCCACCAGGATAATACTCCATGGCTGTCTATTTGCAATATCTGAGTTATGTAACTGGAATAATAACATGCAGGTTTTAGTAGTAGTTTGAGGAAAAGAGAGGGAGTTGGATGAGTTGCTTCACAGCAAACAGGTGTTTAAAATGGGTGTCAGGGCCAGGCGTGGTGGCTCATGTCTGTAATCCCAGCAATTATGGGGGCCAAGGCAGGCCCATACTTCAGCTCAGGAGTTCGAGACCAGCCCAGGCAACATGCCTAAACTCCGTATCTAGAAAAAAATACAGAAAATTAGATGAGAGTGCTGGCAAGTGGCTGTAGTCCTAGCTAAGTGGAAGGCTGAAGTGGGAGAATTGCCTGAGCCCAGGGAGATCAAGGTTCCGGTGAGCAGTGATGGCACCATTGTCCTCCAGCCTAGGCAACAAGGAGATACCCTGTTTCAAAAAAATAAAATTAAATTAAGTGGGTTTCAGGGCCCCTGGATTCTTCTCCCATTCCCATCCAAGTTTGGCATTCTGTTATTCTGTCCTGCTAGGAAATTACTCTTAGACAAAAAACACACTCATACATACACAAACACTCAAACACATGCATTCTTAAAAAATACGTATCTCAAAGAAAAAATGGTGTCAGTTTAAGATCAAATCAGTTTAAGATCAATTATAACTTTCACTATGGGAGCAGACAGTGTTAAAATTTGTATTGCCTTTAGGACGATGGCCCTTGACACTGTGGTTTCTTTGTCCTCTTTTCTCTAGTTTTTAGCTTCCAGACTCTGCCTGTGGAGAAAATTTCTTATAAGGCACAAGCAAATTCATATTTAAAGAAATAAAAAAGCAGCTTTTCTTTCTTTATCATAAATTTAACGTGGAGACCGTTCTTTATGTTCCAAATGCTGATTATGGGAAGCTCTGTTTATTCCAGATGAGGTAGCTTGATGCTATTTCATCCCCATCCCATCGGAGAGACAGCAGGCCCGTGTCAGAGCTCTAGGGTCTGGATGTGCATGACATGGGAACATTTGATCTGACTGATATTGACTTTGCTCCCTCTCTGAGACTATCTCAGGAATTTATGAACAACTATTGACTTATTTTACAATCCCAGTTTGGTATTTGAAACCAGAGGGTTCCTGGCTGGCTTCCTTGGACTACCTGGTATTTTCCATATGAAGTCATTTGGAGGACTTCAAATTGATCTAAACCATAAAGAAACTCCCCAGAGGGAAAATTCTCCAGAGCCATATATAAAATTTACACAATATTTGGAGCACTTTTGGCTTCCCTTTGAAATACACACACACACACACACACACACACACACACACACACACACACACATATATATATATATATATATATATATATATATATATATATATATATATTTTGAGATGGAGTCTCACTCTGTCACCTAGGCTGGAGTGCCGTGGTGCAATCTTGGCTCACTGCAACCTCCATCTCCCGGGTTCAAGCAATTCTCCTGCCTCAGCATCCTGAGTAGCTGGAACTACAGGTGCATGCCACCACTCCTGGCTAACTTTTTTTTTTTTTTTTTTTTTAGTACAGACAGGGTTTCGCCGTGTTAGCCAGGATGGTCTCGATCTCCTGACTTCGTTATTCACCCGCCTCAGCCTCCCAAAGTGTGGGGATTACAGGGGTGAGCCACTGCACCAGGCCTGTTATTTTTTTTAATATGTAACCATGAGATCGCCCAACCTTGCTATGCCTGTGGCTACAAATAAGGCATATAAATTTATACCACATTACAACGGTTCCATACTCAACATTCCTCAGGCAAGATATTTCGTCCTTCAAAATAAACCCTACTTACATCAGGAAATTCTACTCCCAACCCCCCCACCACCAAAAAAAAATGTGTCCCTTATGCCAGTGAGTCAGATGTAATTACCATACAAATACCTGCCAAGTCTATCTTTTCTAATCTGGCTGCTCCTTCTAAGCAAGTTCAGTTACCTGCAAAGCTGTTGCAAGGAAACTTACTGCACTCCCTCCTGAAGGTGACTCACCATGAGAATCTTTGTTTCTGCCATGGGCTGCCATCTCCCATTAACCTCCAGTTCTTCTTGTAGAAAGGAGCCGTTGAGATCAGTGCAATGGAGGGAGAATGTTCTATTTTACCACATCGTAGCCGTGATTCACAATGACCCTCCTGGAAACAATTTTTTCAAATTTTATCAGTGTCCTAGAATATCATGATATTTTATAAATATATCACTATTAGGGCCAGATGTGGTGGCTCACAGCTGTAATCTGAGCACTTTGGGAGGCCAAGGCAGGCGGATCATGAGGTCAGGAGATTGAGATCGTCCTGGTTAACACGGTGAAACCCCGTCTCTTCTAAAAATTCAAAAAATTAGCTGGGCCTGGTGGCGGGTGCCGGTACTCCCAGCTACCCCGGAGGCTGAGGCAGGAGAATGGCCTGAATCCGGGAGGCGGAGCTTTCAGTGAGCCGAGGATCGCACCACTGAACTCCAGCCTGGGCAACAAGCGAGACTCAGTCTCAAAAAAAAAAAAAAAAAAAAAAAAAAAAAAAAATATATATATATATATATATGTGGTAGTTTCTGGATTTAACCTCTCTAACCTAATGGTTCACAGGAATAAACACTGGCATCAGTTTCATCACTGTTCTTCTCTTCTCTGTGTTTGTTTCCACTTTGTTTCTCCTGAATATGAAAAAGAAAAGTGACCACACACTTGAAAGCCAATGGTGTGGGGTGCTGTGTGCATATATATATGTGTGTGTATGCACTCCTGAGCCAGAACAGTCACACTAGCGGCATCTAAGGACCTCAGCTCAACCAGTTAAACCTACTCTGCACAGTTTAACCATCATCCTGGGGATTTGTGAGAAGCAGTACTGTGTCTAATAAATACTGGCCATAAACTGAAGTAAGATTGATGGTTGTAATCTGCCTCTTCGCTTGCCTTTTCTTGCCTATGTTTGGTAATTTTGATCTTATCCACTTCTCTCTATTCTTTTCCCTCAGCTTCTTGGTTGCAAGCATTGGGAAACTGTCTTTCTTCCTTCCCATAACCTGCTCTTATTTACACTTACTGAGGTCCCTCACTATTATCTTATCTATCATCCTCTCCAGAGATTTTAAGATGGCTCAGTATGGATCATTCTATTTGGTCTCTGGATATTTTCTCTATTTCTCTTTAGTCTTCCTGAAATTCTGAAAGGTTGCTAATCATGCTCCCAGGATTATGGTCCAGAATGGCTGTCATGTTGCTTACATAAGGCAACTATATTGAAAGCCACGTCTAGATTTTTATACTTTCAAGTTCTAGCAAGGGTAAACACTTGCCAACCTTAGCTTTCTGTGTTCATTGTATAGGCATAGGCATGATGTGTACACTGACTATGTAATTCTACCTGTGAGAGTTGCAGATATAGGAATGAAATCACTGTTTTTCCAGATCCAAACAACCCAGAGCTGGGAGAACACAAAAGAGGAGTGTTCATGCTTGCATATCTGGAATAAAGACTGCTTCAAGGACTATCTAAAATAAGGCATAAGAATTCCTTCTTTAGGAGTGCAGCAATTCAGATAAGATGCTCTCGAAAGAACACCTGCCCACTAATGGCATCTCTGCCAATGAACTCATGCTAATTATTGCTTTCAGTCTCTAAAACCAAGAACTCTGTTTCCAAGCAACTTATGAGAACTTCTCCTTTGCCAATAGAAGTTTCCCTTTACTCTCCCCTTTTCAGATGTATATGTGACTTGCCATAGCTATGCATATGGGGTTATAATCCACTTTTCTAATTCCTGAATAAATTAAACATATTTGGAATACTTCTCTCTAATTTTTTTGATTGGCATACCCTAGAACAAAAATAAGCTATTTCTATATTAGATAAGAAGATTACTGCTTCTGTATTTTTACAACTATGAGCTTGTATTTGCAAGAAAGGTATCATAGTTATTTTTATATAAGATGGATCAAAGATTAAATGAAGCTAAGATGCACTTGAGAGACTGTAGAAATCCACTGAATAGCAGAAAAGTCTATTTATCTTTTTCTTCTTTAGCTATCTCAAAAGTACAAAAAGTGTATGCCTCTTTGCTCAAACCTAGTAGTCAATATCATACGAAAGGATTTTGTTGATATAATTCATGTCCCTGAATTATGACATTAATCCTCTAGGTGCATATAGACTAAGAATAAAATCAAGGGATTAAAAGATCAACTATACAAGTTTTACACATAAATATAATATAAACTCATAAATAAAGTGTATGAAATCAAAATATTAATTATATAAACCAAATCTATTTGATACCCAGTAGAATGGAGTAAATAAAAAGATACATAAAACCACATGATGGTACATAAATTTTATTCCAGACATTTTATTGAGAATGAAAAAGAAACATATATATCCTAAAATGTAGATTTTTGTAGCATGCGTTGAACAAATAGAAAGGAAAGGAAAAGATAATTAAAAGCCAAAGCAGATGACCATGCTACTGGGGCAACACTGAAGCCGAGAACCATGCTTGAGCTCTTGAGACAGGCAGACACGTGGGTGCGGTAAATGATGAATGCTGAAGTTCGAAGGAATGGTGACTCAGGAAGTGAAAGTCAAAAGGAGAATTGTAGGATCAAGAAAGTATTTACACAGGACCGGATGTAGATGAAAATACTCTTGTAAGTTGACTCTCAACAACAACAAACTAAAGTATATAAATCTTGTGTATACGATATGCAACGAAAAAATCAGATAAATGTTTAAAGATAAAGGATGTTTATTAAGGTTCTTATAATCACAAATGTTATAAATAGATAAATTCTCCAACAGTCTATTGCTTGGTAAAATAAATCATGGCACTGTTAAACATTGAAATAACTAGTAGCAATTAAAATGGTATTGGTTCTATCTTCACTAATGTGGACAAATGTTCACAATATTTATATGCTGTGAAGGCAGACACAAAAGACACTGAAAGCACAACCTAGCAAATATGGTAGATCTAAATTACACATACACACACAGGCACACATGCACACACACACACATAGAAAAATCTGGAGAAATAAACTTTTGTAATAGGTCTCTGAGATACTGGGATGAAAGGTCATTACTTTTTTCTTTTGGTTATGTTTTGTAAGTTACTACTTACATTGACAATGTATTGATTTTATCACTAGAAAATAAGAGAAAAGGAAGGATGTGTCAATGTAAAGCCACTGGTTAGAATGAAAGATAGAGATGGGAATGTAAGCATATGGTCAGAGCTTTAGAAATTTTCAGATACTGCATCATGGGGAGCAAATAATCTGCTTATTTGCTATTATTTTCCCTCCCTTGGGAGCACTAGAACTATTAAAATGGTTGAGAAGAATATAAGCCTGAATTGTAAAACAAAACAAAACAAAACAAACAAACAAACAAAAAGCAGGGGCATGTCACGAACCACCATGAAATAGAAGTAATTACAGGTTTCATAGAATTTGTGCTGAAAATGACCTTAGAGATTCATTCTTCATTTTACACACAAGGATGCTGAGACCTAAAGAAGATACTTGATATACTAACAATAATGCAATTAATAGAAGCAGAGACAAGACCAAAACTTGGAATTTATTTGTTTTTAAAATTTTCCAATATGAAATCTTTACACAATGTCATAATTATTAAAAGTGGCAAGATGCAGAAATGAAACAAGATAAAAAAAAAATCTAAAAAAATCCAAAAGCCTAGAAAATAATATTTTATACACACACACACACACACACACACACACACACACACACACACACATATATGGAGAGAGAGAGAGAGTTAACAAATCAAATGATGTTTTCTGAGTTGGAGGCAGAACTATCTATATCAATCATAGTCTCTGCTCCATAGTAAGACAGCAAAGAGGAGGGATCAAGTCATGCCTCTTGAGAATGCAATGACTGTTGATGTACTATGAAGAACCTTGCTTCCTTTAAAATTACGCGAGAGATTAGTGTCAATTCTAGGTTTTTGGATTAACGCAGCTGGACTATGTCTTTTCTCCTGCTGTGTGTCTCTCATTACAGTCTTCTCCAATTCTCCATACTTAGAGAGGGCATGTGATGGGAAATGACTCCTTTCCAGATCATGTTACTTTTGGATATGATATACATATGGATATGAGATCACTGTCAAATAAATAGTTCAAAATAAATAGTTCTCTGTTGTCACAGAACTGTGTACAGCTTCCTTCTTGCCTTGTGATTGACAATTAAAACTCATACAAGTGTGACCTCAAAATCTCACTACCTTTGACTCCCATACACACAAACATGCATGCACTCCCTTTCGTATAATTAATTTGTTTCAAATATCCACTTTCCAAACTCCTTGCTAAAGCTATGAAATGTTTAATTCATTTCATTTTTATCAGCTTCCAAAATTATGTCTACATAATCATTGTACGAATGCTATCTCAGCCTCTGGACTATAGGATACTTTCACTTCTATCCTTTCTAAAAAATAATCTAAAGCAGCAGTGAATTAAAATAAGGGAAAATAAGTGAAGACAGACTGTCTTGCTCTGTTTTTTGGGGGAAAAATAGAAATTAGGTCTGTAATGTCTTGTCTACCTGTTAATTGTCACCACATTGATCAAATTGAACTCTTTTAGTTTTATGGAGTTATTATTATATATAATTCCCCAGAAATTCCCATGTAATTTGCACTGATGAAAAACTAGCTTGTTCAAGGAGTAGTATAGACAGTTGCTGAGTACCTTTCTTTACTTTTCAATGCAACTTCTATATCTGAAGTCCTCAGCAGATGCTGTAGATTCCTTAGGCTTCCAACTGTGCCTAGAGAGAATGGCACTGAGTATCCACTCAGAATCCAAACATCAACTTGTTTCTGCACAAATCATTGACCTTTTAGATATCATTTCTATCCAAGAAAACCTCAAGTCTGCTGTCTAAAGTGTACAGGAAACATAGTCTTATTTCTAATGTTCTAAGCAATTAATAATCAGATAAAATATTATTTTTACCCTGAATACAATTTGAGGATGGTGGAATACTTCAAGCAAATTCAACAAATCTTATCCTGTTTGCAATTATGGTCTTTAGAATCTCTAATGTTACCTGTTTAGATTTGTTGACAACACCACTAATTAGTGTGCTTATTCCTTCAACTGATTTATATAACATTTAAACTAAAAGCCCACATGTATTTATAGCCTACACTATTCTTTTGAACAGAAATATGTAAGTATGAAGGGCTTATATCTGTATGAAGAAAGTCAAAATACAGTGAAAGTCTCCTGATTATCATGTTGCTATTCCTATTACACTTTAAGTAATCTCTAAAAATGGGTTAAATCAAGACTATATTTTATAGTTTATTTTTAGGGATATAGTTAGATTATTTTTAAGACTGTAGTTTGAGATAAGATATGAGTCTATTAAAATGTATTTTTCTATATAAAACCTGATTATGTAAATGTATGTGCATATTCTCATCAGTTGTGTTATGTTGGATATGATACTCAAGTTACTTATCTTACTTAACTCCTCCCTATTAAAAAATAGGATGATCTTAAACCTATCTTAAAGAGATAAATGGAATCACATGAGTAGAACACTGTCTGCATATAGTAAACATTCAACAAATGTTACTTACTATTATTATATTCCCATATATGTGCATCTGGGTTTTAATCTTTGGAAAATTAATATTATTTATTTATTTCAATAGTTTTTGGGGAACAGGTGTTTTTTGGTTACATGGATAAGTTCTCTAGGGGTAATTACTGAGATTGTGGTGTATCCATGAAACAGAGCAGTGTACACTGTACTCACTGTGTAGTCTTTTATCCCTTGCCCCTCCCCCCATGCATCCCACACCTCCAAAGTCCATTATGTTATTCTATGCTTTTCTGTCCTCATATCTTAGCTCCCACTTATAAATGGGAATATAAGGTACTTCACTTAGAATAATGAATCATTCTATGAAGATAGTACCACCCTAATTCCAAAACCAATAAAGAACATAACCAAAAAATGAAAATTACAGACCAAAATCCCTGATGAACACAGATGCAAAAATCCTCAACAAAATACTACCTAACTGAATCCAACAGCATATCAAAAAAGGTAATACACCATGATCAACTGGGTTTTATAACAAGGATGCAGGGATGGCTTAACATACTCAACATGTTCAACATATTCAAGTCAATAAATGTGATATATGACATAAACAGAATTAAAAGCAAAAATAATATGGTCATCTCATTAGGTGCAGGAAAAGCTTTTGACAAAATCCAGCATCACTTTATGATTAGAACCTTCAATAAAATTGGCATAAAAGGGACATGACTCAAGGTAATAAATGGCATGTATGACATACCCACAGCCAACATTATACTGAATAAGGAAAAGTTGAAAACATTCCCCCTGAGAACTGAAATAAGACATGGTTGCCCAGTTTCACCTCTTCTATTCAACATAGTACTGGAAGTCCTAGCTGAACAATCAGACAAGATTTAAAAAAAAAAAAAAAATCAAGGGCATCCAAATGGTAAAAAGGAAGTCCAACTGTCACTGTTTGCTGATGATAAGATTGTATCATAAAACCATAAAGACTCCTAGAAAACCATAAAGACTCCTCCAAAAAGCTCCTAGATCTGTTAAATGAATTCAGTAAAGTTAATACACACATATCACAAGCCATGCTATACACTAACAATGACCAACCTGAGAATCAAATCAAGAACTCAATCACTTTTATAACAGCCGCAAAAAAACAAAACAAAACAAGACAAAAAGCCCTCAAGAATACAGCAAACCAATGAGGTGAAAGATCTCTACAAGAAAAACTACAAAACACTGCTGAAAGAAATCGTAGATGATGCAAACAAATGAAAACATATCCCATGCTCATGCATGGGTAGAATGAATATAGCGAAAATGACAATACTGCCAAAAACAATCTACAGATTGAATACAATTCCATCAAAGTACCATCATCATTCTTCTTAGAAGTAGAAAAAAATCCTAAAATTCATACAAAGCCTAAAAAGACCCTGCATAGCCAAAGCAAGGCTAAGCAAAAAGAACAAATCTGGAGGCATCACATTATCTGACTTTAAACTATACCACAAGACTATAGTTACCAAAACAACACGGCACTGGTATAAAAATAAGCCCATAGATCAATGAAATAGAATAGGGAGCCAAGAACTAAAGACAATTACTTATAGCCAACTGATCTTCAATAAAGTAAACAAAAACAGAAAGCACCCTATTCAGAAATAACGCTGGGATAACTGGGAAGCCACGTGTGGAAAGATGAAAATGGAGCCTCATATCTCACCTTCTGCAAAAAACAATTCAATATGGCTCAAAGACTTAAACCTAAGTTCTGAAACCATAAAAATTCTAGAAGATAACATCCGTAAAACTCTTCTAGATGTTGCCTTAGGCAAAGAGTTCGTGACCAAGAACCCAAAAGCAAATTAAAGAATCCAAAAGCAGTGAAAACAAAAGCAAATACATGGGACCTAATTAAACTGAAAAGCTTCTGCACAACAAAATACATAATAAGCAGAGTAAACAGACAACCCAGAGAATGGGAGAAAATATTCACAAACTACTCATCTGACAACTAACTAATATCTAGAATCTGTAAGGAACTCAAACAAATCAGCAAGAAAAAACCAACAAATTATCATCAAAAAGTGGGCAAAGGGCATGAACAGACAATTCTCTAAAGAGGACATACAAATGACCAACAAACATGAAAAAGTGCCCAACATCACTGATTATTAGGGAAATACAAATTAAAATCACAATGAGATACCAGTTGTATCAATCCGTTCTAACACTGCCATAAAGATACTACCTGAGGCCAGGTGAGGTATGGTGGCTCATGCCTGTAATCCCAACACTTTAGGAGGTGGAGGCCGGTGAATTACTTGGGGTCAGGAGCTGAAGACCAGCCTGACCAACAGGGTGAAACCCCATCTCTACTAAAAAACAATACAAAAAAAAAAAAAAAAAATTAGCCAAACAGGGTGGCATGTGCCTCTGTATTGCCAGCTACTTGGGAAACTGAAGCAGAAGAATTGCTTGAACCAGGAGGTGGAGGTTGCAGTGGACCAAGATCACGCCACTGCACTCCAACCTGGACAACAGAGTGAGACTCCCTCCACCCCCCGAAAAAAAAAAAAAAAAAGATACTACCTGAGACTGGATAATTTATAAACAAAAGATGTTTAACTGACCCGCAGCTCCGCATGGCTGGGAAGGCCTCAGGAAGTGTACAATCATAGTGGAAGGTGAAGGGGAAGCAAGGCATGTCTTCATAAGGTGACAGGACAAAGAGAGAGCATGCAGGGGAAACTGTCACTTTTAAAACTATCAGAGGCCAGGTGCGGTGGCTCAGCCTATAATCCCAGCACTTTGGGAGGCCGAGGCGGGCGGATGACGAGGTAAGGAGATTGAGACCATCTTAGCTAACACGGTGAAACCCCGTCTCCATTAAAAACACAAAAAAATTAGCCAGGCGTGGTGGCGGGCGCCTGTAGTCCCAGCTACTCTGGAGGCTGAGGCAGGAGAATGGCTTGAACCTAGGATGCGGACTTGCAGTGAGCCGGGATCGCGCCACTGCACTCCAGCCTGAGCAACAGGGCGAGACTCCGTCTAAAAAAAAAAAACAAAAAACAACAACAACAACAACAACAACAACAAATCAGAATTGCATGGGGGACACTGCCCGCATGATTCAACAATCTCCCACTAGGTCTCTGCCTCGACAATTGGGAATTATAGTTTGAGATGAGATTTGCATGGGGAAACAGAGTCAAACCATATCACCACCTTACTCCTGCAAAAGTGGCCATAATTGGAAAATAGAAAAAATAACAGATGTTGGCATGATGTGGTGAAAAGGGAATACTTTTGCACTGCTGGCGCTAGTGTAAACTACTACACCATTATGGAAAACAGTATGAAGATTCTATAAAGAACTAAATGTAGTACTACCATTTTATCCAGCAATCCCACCACTGGGCATCTACCCAGAAGAAATGAAGTCATTATATGGAAAAGATACTTGCACATGCATGTTTGTAGCAACACAGTTCGCAATTGTAAAACTATGAAACCACCCTAAATACCCATTGACCCAGTGGATAAAGAAAATGTGGTATATATGCACCGTGGAATACTACTCAGCCAAAAAGAGGAATGAAATAATGTCATTAGCAGCAGACTGATGGAATTGGAGAATGTAATTCTAAGGTAAATTAATATTTTTAAAGTAAAATATGCACATTGTTTAAGCATAGAAATGTGCCTAAATATACATATTTAAAAGTTATCAAGAAATAATACTTCATTTTTAACATCTGAAGAAAGAGTATGCATACAAATTCATTGGTGCAGAAACTCATTTGGTAGAACAGTGAAACACAGAGGACTATTATTACTGAACACAAAATTATAGTTATGTGGACAAAAGGTCCATTTAATTCAATTGTAATATATTTTTATAATTTTGAGAAATCAGCAAAATCATGAAGATGACAAAAAAGATGAAATTCATGTGAACTGTGTTAACCGGTTGTTTTCTAGATCCTTGATGAAAGGCCTCTGATTCCACATTTATTCCGCTGAGTTTACAGAAAAGGAAGATAATTTAGAAATAATGTGCTGCTTAAATGACAGTTCTGTGATAATAGGAGAGCAACACTTAGGATAAAAAAAAGAGAAAAAATATTTCTAGATCATTATGTGTTATTTGAACCATGTTGTGAAATCCATTTTAAAATTCCATTTCCTGAGATACTAACATAACATAATCCTTACATAGCAAAGGATGTTTGTGTGTGTAAAATAAGAAGCTGGTTTTACATTAAATGTTACCTTATAAAGGTGTCTCTATGCTTGAATTAAGCTGGATTAAGGTCTGATTAAATATTCTAATTTAATAAGGTAGAGCTACAGGCAGGTTTTCCTCACCAATATGATGAAGCCTTAACACACAGAAACTCAAAGGTAAAGATGAAATATCAACAAACGTTATTCCCACCACCTTTCCTTCATAGACCACATGGGTATAGAAGAAACTGGAGTGTCCTGAGCCAAAGTCAAGAGTAAGCATTTCTCACTAATCCAACCAGGATCCTATACATTCTGATGGCAGAAAGTTGGGGACAGTCATCTGGCCCCTATGTAAACTTTGTTCTTCCTTATGTAGGCAAGGGAGAAGTGGAAAACAGTATCTGAAACAGAAAGGGTCATCCTGGGGCACAAGGCTGCCCCTGAGAGTTGAAGACAAGACCTTTGTTGTTACTATGTCAATTGAATTTAATCCTTACATCTATGGAGATCATCCAGGAATCTTGAGGGTGGGCTCCCCAAACAAACCAGCTAAACCAATCTTCTAAAATATAGTACCAAAAGCCAGTTACACCCTTGCATTGAAACCATAACATTGGCTTCTAACTGAATCTGTGTACTGTAATCAAGTTGTCACTATTTTTTTAATTATTAAAATGTACAGGTTTCAAATAATTTCCAGAAAAATCTGATGATCAAAGAGAAAAAGTTTTATTTAAAAACAGCATTTGCTCTAATGACCCCAAGTCTCTGGGAATCAACTATCTAGGTAGAACCCTTGATAAGACACTACCCTATAGGATAATGTGAAGATTGAATAAAACAAAAATTCAGAGTAATTTATACATTACAAAACGATATACATTTATAATTAATCTTATTATTTATAAAGTTAACATTACTTTATCACCTATTTAGGGCCTTATAATGATTTACTTATTTCCTCACTATAAATAAATATAAATTATACATACTATGCATTACATTTATTGTATATATAATACAAACAAATAACATAAATGGTTTATTTATTTAAGATATCACATGTATTTTCAAGCTTTGGCAACTGAGCAGTGTTTTCTCTATCTCAGATTTTATAACACTGTCATTATAAAAGATCAGGTAATTTAAGAAATTTCCACATTGGATTCCTACTAAAGTGACTTGTATTTTCTTAAAAATTTGCCTCATAGTATGATCTTTAAATCAACAATCGATATGCTTAGCTTTCTTGTAGTTTCTGTTGTACAAATGAGAATGACATGATGCCTGACTTGAAGGAAAGAGGAGGTGAAAACTTCCATTTCCTTACCAACAAGCATTTCCTAAGTACCTATAATGTATGAAGTCTCTGTATTAGGGTTTTTGAGGAGACAATAAATAATCGATTTTTCCACTCTCCAGAAAGAGATTGGATATGATCATGTGGAGGAAAAGAATAATTCTTGTTTTAGTGGAGGAAAATAATAGCTAATTCTCAGAAGAAAGCCTGAAAGGTCCCATCCAAGTGGAAGGGAAGGAGGATCGTGGAAACAGGGAACTCTGAAGACACTTCTTTAGGAGGTGGCATATGAGCTGAGCCTTGAAGCAGGATAACAGTTGTTAAAGAGTAATGTGGAGGAACAAGTCTAGAGACTCAGGTAAGGTTTAAACTATGTAATATGTTATAAGACAAGTAGGAATTTTAAGTTTTATTTCTCTTTCTTTAAACTAGGGATAGGGGCATATGGGGTGGGAATACAATATTTTTAAATAGAGACAAGACATAACCCAATTTTTGTTTCTAGAAGAGACATCTAGCTTGCAGCATGAATCTAAGGGTATTATACAGGCTAGACGAAAGAAATAAATTCATGGTATTATGCAGGAAAAGTTAAGAACTACACTGGGAAAACAAGATAATGAGGCATTTAGATAAGAAAAAAGATCCACATGGATGAAAGTAATAGAGGGAGTCTTCTGGGAAAGGCAGAATTTGCAATGGTTCTGGAAGGACTCATTTATTTATTCAAGAAATATTATAATGGTAACATCTTAGATGTCCTCGAGTAGATTACATTCTTGTAGATGGAGACAGGCAACTAAATAACATGGAATTTAATATAACAAAGACTTCAGTGTTAGAACTAAATTGTATTAGAGTAATGAGGACATTTATGAGATGCACACAGACCATTCTCAAGAGAAAGGGGTATCTTCTTGGAAGATTAACCTGGAAGATAAGTATATGTTATTTAAAGTGGAGAAGACAGGGGCAAATACCTGTACAGGTAAAGTTTGAGAAAAAGTCTGAGATGAGAATGTTCATGTCTCTCAGAGAATGAGAATAGTTTTCTAGAACTGAAACTTAGAGCAAGCCCAGGACAAAAGGTATTGTGTGGGGAGATAAGTTTGAATAAATAAGGCCCTCACAATTTATGTTAAGGAAAGATGGGTTTTAAGCAGCAACCTGCATACATTTTTGAAAGTTTACTTGAGCAGTGGTGTAGAGAATGGATTGGCTAGACTAAGACTAGAATTAGGAAAATCAGGCATGAGGCTGTTCCCTCATCTCATGGGAGATTGTTCTGGTGTTAAAAAGGACAATTGTACAGGGAATGGAGAAAAGTAAATGGATGTTGAGGATATGGTTTCAACTGGTCTTGGTACTAGCTTGGCTGGGAGGAGCAAGAGGGAGAACAATGCAGGAGTCAGGAATGCCAACTGAGTTGCCAGCTTGGGCAGATGGGCAGATAGTGCTACTATTTAGTGACACAGAAAACTACAGAGAAGCAATAGGTATTGAAAGAATATTTAGGCATAAAGAATATGTGGGCATATTAAATCTGAAACGTGAGAATATCTAAGCTGACATTAAGCTGTTCAAAAGGAAAATTGAAAATGCAAAGTTTAAATTCAGAAGAAAAATGAGACTGAAGAGACAGTTCTGTAAATTATCAGCAAATATATACAGCTATCCTTAGCCAGAGAGTCTAAAAATTCTTTGAAACACTTTAAGCAAAACTTTTTATGCATGAGTCCATTCATACAATATATCCACAGAGAAAATCGACAGCTTTCTCTAGATTCTCAAAAAATGTGACCAAGAAAAACGTTAATCTTAAATTATTTAGAGTAAAGTTATGACACTGGATCATATGATCCAAAGTGAGCATGCAAATTTAGAGAAAGACCTAATATACCATTTGAAGGAAATGAACAAAAGTAAAGGAGTCCCCAAGAGAAAATGAATTGTACTGGAGCAAAGAACAGTGTCTGGAGTTCTAACGATCAATGTGGGACCCCATGAAGACCTTGACCATAAACAGTACATAGGATTAAGCAGGTCAGGGCAGCCGAGTGCACTTTGTGTGCCAAGTGTGTTCAAATTTCAGGCCAGACGTTTGCCCTGAGACCTCAGTGCTCTAGTGCATAAAGGAAAAGTAACTGATTTTCAGTTTTTAGCTTTTTCTTATAAAGAGAGGAGTGATGATTTTCAGAAAGCTCTACATATCAGACTTAAAACAAGAAGTCCTTGTCAATCTATTTTTTTTTTTGTTTTTGGACAAAGGTACAAAGCAACTCATTACAGAAAGAAAAGCATTTCAACAAAGTATGTTAAAACAATTGGACATCCTACAAAAATAATAAATAAACCTCTTACTATACTTCATACCTTATAACAATGTTAAATCAAAATATATATTAGAGCTAAATATAAAATATAATGTTAATCTTTTTGAAGAAAACACAGGAAAAACTCTTCCACATATTGATGAGCAGAGTTAGTTATCACACCAAGAGCATGATCCATAAATAAAGAATGAGAGTAGAACTTGTTAAATTGGACTTCGTGAAAATTAAAACTTTTACTCTGTGAAAGACATTATTAAGAGAATGTAAAGACGGCCATGGTGTGGTAGCTCACGCCTTTAGTCCCAGCACTTTGGTAGGCTGAGTCGAGTGGATTGCTTGGGTTCAGGAGTTCAAGAGCAGCCTGGACAACATGGCAAAATCCCACCTCTAACAAAAATACAAAAATTAGCCGAAGTGGTGGCACACAGCACCTGCAGTCCCAGCTACTCAGGAGGCCGAGGTGAGAGGATCGCTTGATCCCAGGAGGTGGAGGTTGCAGTGAGCCAAGAATGTGCCACTGCACTCCATCAGTGGGTGACAGAGTGACACACTGACTCAAAAATAAATAAATAAATAAATAAATAAATAAATAAATAAATAAATAAATAAAATGTACAAACAGAGTAAACTTTCTCTCTCTCTCTTTTTTTTTTTTTTCCAAATCACTTTTATTTATTTGACAAATTTCTCTGGCAGAGAATTATGAAGATTGGAAGAAGTGATTTCTCTGAGCTACTCCTGAGTTGCAGCTTTTGGACAGAAGCTGAGCAATAACCCAGGAGTAAGTAATAATTTTTTAGGGTCAGAGGGTTCTCTCAGACCCAAAGTAAAAGCTCTAAGCACATTCTGATTTTCAATATATAACTACAAAGCAAGCTATGGCAAACAGAAGTTACTTACAATTAAAGTAAACACATATAACAAATATCAAATTCACCATGCACTAAAGAATGAGCAAATTCTTTAAAAATACCAACAACATGAAAGAGAATTATTGAATTTAATAAGCAGAATAACCCACACCTTATAGCACTATGCCAATAAAACAAATCAAAGGAAATTTAAAATAAATAAATATTTCAGTGAGAATAACGAAATTATTACATTTAGAAAACGAGAATAAATTATTTTTTTAAATAAATGTCAATTAAAAGAAAATATAATTGTAGTCGAATAGCATTAGTACACAGACTAAATAAGAGAATGATCACAGCTAAAGTAAAAATGTATCAACTGGAAGATTCAGCAAAGGCAAAAAATGATGCAAATAAAAAGCAGAAAATATAAGAGAGTTGGAAGTGATATAAAAAAGTTTTAATGTGAATCAATAGAAGTTATCAATAAAAAAGAGAGAATGGAACAGAAAAGTAAGAAAAAAATAACTGAAGAAACTTGGCTAGGTAAAATGGTAGCTGTGGTTTTGTTCTTTCTGAAATCTCAAAGCTGATTTCCACAGTGGTTGAACTTATTTACATTCCCACCAACAGTGTATAAGTTCCCTTTTCTCTACAGCTTTGCCAGCATCTGTCATTTTTTGACTTTTTAATAAAAACCATTCTCACTGGTGTGAGATGTGATCTCACTGGGTTTTAATTGGCATTTCTCTGGGGGTGAGTGATGATGAGCATTTTTTCCTATGTTGGCTACTTGCATGTCTTCCTTTGAGAAATGTCTATTCATGTCCTTTGCCCATTGTTTAATGGGCTTATTTGTTTTTTGCTTGCTGCTTTGTTTAAATTTCTTACAGATTCTGGATATTAGAACTTTGTCAGATGCATAGTTTGTGAATATTTTCTCCCATTTTGTTAATTGTCTGTTTACTCTGTTGATACAGTTTCTTTTCCTTTGTAGAAGTTCTTTAGTTTAATCAGGTACCATTTAACAATTTTTGTTTTTGTTGCAATTGCTTTTGGGGACTTAGCTAGCCATCTCATTACTGGGAATCCCAAAAGAAAATAAATAATTCTACCTCAAAGACATGCATATGTTCATTGCAGCACTATTCACAAGAGCAAAGACATGGAATCAACTTAGGTGCCCATCAATGGTGGATTGGATAAAGAAAATATGATACATACACACCATGAAATACTACATAGCCATAAAATAGAACAAAATCATGCCTTTTTCAACAGCAAGGACGTAGCTGGAGGCCATTATTCTAAGTGAATTAATGCAGGAAAAGAAAACCAAATATCACATAATATTACTTACTGGGAGCTAAATATTGATTACACGTGGACATAAAGATGGAAACAAGAGACACTGGGGACTACCAAAGGGGGAAGGGGCTGGGTCGGAAAACTAACTATTAGGTACTATGCTTACTACCTAGGAGATGAGAGTCCTATGCCACACCTTAGCATCATGCAATCATGCAATATACCCATGTAACAAAAACCTACACATGTCCCTCCGAAATCTAAAATAAAAGTGTAGATTTCATTTTGCCTGAAAAAAAATGTATTTACATTGCCAGAAAAAATATATTAGTAATCAGATTGAAAAATATATTATATATATTTTCATATGTATAATATACCATATATATAAAAAATATATGAGGCCGGGCGCGGTGGCTCAAGCCTGTAATCCCAGCACTTTGGGAGGCCGAGACGGGCGGATCACGAGGTCAGGAGATCAAGACCATCCTGGCTAACACGGTGAAACCCCGTCTCTACTAAAAATACAAAAAAAAAAACTAGCCGGGCGACCTGGCGGGCGCCTGTAGTCCCAGCTACTCGGGAGGCTGAGGCAGGAGAATGGCGTGAACCCAGGAGGCGGAGCTTGCAGTGAGCTGAGATCCGGCCACTGCACTCCAGCCGGGGCGGCGGAGCTAGACTCCGTCTCAAAAAAAAAAAAAAAAAAAAAAAAAAAAAAAAATATATATATATATATATGAGTAATCAGATTGAAAGTTCCCATAGAACTAGCACCAAAGAAGATAAACAAAAGAATACCAATTTGGTCTGAAATTTCAGGACACCAAATTTCTGGAGAGAAAAAGTTAATTCGTAGAGAAAAAACACAATTATGTTAGCCAATCAGTTATTATCAGCCAGTTTTATTTTTTACATTGAACATACTAATACAGTAGTATATTCAAAATTTTGTGACATTAGTTTGAAATTGACTTAATATTTAAAATATTTGAGAAAATAGCATTTCATACTTAAGAAGTCAGAATCACTATATTATTTTATCAGATACTTTTATAACATTTTTATATTATTTCTGAAATCATTTTTTCTCTTTTTATAACCTAATATTTTTAGAAGCTATTGTATACCAAGTACTGTGTCAATATCTTTATACATGTGATAACATACAATCCTCAACATTTAAAAAAGAAAGCAAAACTCAGAAACATGTCCATTATCATCGCAGCTTTAAGGTTAATGTATTATCCATACTTAAAGGGTGATATGCAGAGAAGTTAGATATAGTGTTCAATGTCATATAGATGGGGAATGGTAGAGGCAGGATTTAAATATAAGTTGTTTGAGCCCAAAACATGCACTCTTACTCGTTATGTCAAACTTGAAAAGTTAAAAAAGAATCTTGGCTGGGCGTGATGACTCACAATTATAATCCTTTGGCTCACGACTTTGGAAGGCTGAGGTGGGTGGTTCACCTGAGGTCAGGAGTTCAAGTCCAGCCTGGCCAACATGGTGAAACCCCAACTCTACTAAAAATACAAAAATTAGCAAGACATGGCAGTGTGGGCCTGTAATCCCAGCTACTTGGAAGACTGAGACATGAGAATCGCTTGAACCTGGGAGGTGGAGGTTGCAGTGAGCCGAGATCGCACCACTGCACTCCAGCCTGGTTAAGAGAGCGAGACTCTGTCTCAAAATAAAAAGGAATGAATGAACGAATAAATAAATAAATAAGTAAATCCTGATGATGCCAGAAAAACTGGATATCCATATGGGTAGAAATAAACTTTAATCCTCATTTCACACCATTCACAAAATTTAATTTGAGCTGGATTCAGACCAAAACTATAAAGCCTCTGGCAAAAAGCACAAAATATATTTGTGACTTTGAGTAGACAAGATTTGTTTGAGAGGGCACAACAAACACTATGCTTGAGAGAAAATACATGCTAGAAAAATGTTAAATTGAATTTCGTTAAGATTAAGATCTCTGTCCTTCCAAAGTTACCATTCAGATAACAAAAGGACAAGTTACATTAGACTAGGAGAAATATTTGCACTCATGTATGTGACAAAAAGTTGTATTTTAAAAATATATAAATGACTGTTATAAAGCAGTTAGAAAAAAGACAAACAGCCCAATTAAAAGTGGGCAAAAGATTTGACTGAGTGTTAACAATATGAAATACGTGAATGGTAAAAATTACTTCAAGGTTTTTCACCATCATCATTAAAATGTCAAACACAAATGAAACTACAGTGTGATAATATTTCACACTCACTTGAGTGTCTAAAATTGAAAAGACTAAAAAAGTCACTGAGGATTCACAACAATTGGTATTCTGAAGCATTGCTCAGAGTATAAAATTGTAAGTTATTTTTTAAAAACTAGTTAATGGCTTTTCTTTTTTATGCAATGAAACACATAACCATCCCATAATACATCAGTATTCTTTCTCAGTATTTATTTAAGAGAAATAAAGACATATACCCTTAGAAATTCACCCATGTATTCTTATAGCAGCTTGATTCATAATAGCCAATAACTGGAAACAACTCAAATGTCCATCAGCAGGAAAGTGGATGAAAATATCATGATATATACAATGGAAGACTTCTCAGCAAAGAAAAAACCAACTACTGATATAAGGAATAATACAGATTAATCTCAGAAACATAGGTTGACTTAAATGATACACAAATAGTATACACTATAATTTTATTCATATGGCATTCAACAACAGACAAAACTAACCTATGGTGACAGAAACTAAAATAGCGATTGCTTATGCATTGTGTGGGGACTGGGATAGGGTATAAGAAAACTTTCAACAGTTATAAAAATGCTCTACATTTTGTTTGAGGTGGTGGTGACATAGATGTTTGCATTTCTTAAAGCATTAAATGGTAGATCTAAGATCTTAGTTATCTGTTGGTAAATTTTACTTCAACATAAAAAATACCCTTTTACCTCCCTCAAAATAAATCAATTTCACACTAAGATGATTTCACTGTGGAGATAATGGGTAGGAGAAATAGTAGATTAAGTGGTTCATGTTTTATGGAGAAATATACTTCGTTCTGATTAATTGTGGGCATTGTAAGAAAAAAAAATCAAGCGTATATCTGTATAGTAAGACCTAAGGATTTTGCAAGGCTAGACATCATATATCTAATATACAATTAAAATTTAAAAATCGAAGTAAGATAATACTTTCAAAATTACTATAAGCAAGAGAAGATCAGATAGAGAGTTAAGGAAACAAAGTAAATTAAATACTGTAAATAAACAAGGAAAAAAATAAGTTCAAATATATTAGAATTGCAATATCAATGGGTAATATTTTTCTATTTAAGGATGTGGAATAATAACTCTTTAAGTAATAAAAATTAAAACAGCTGTAAGACATTGTTTTTAAGAATATTATTTTAGCAAGAATACAAAAATATGGTAGTATTTACTACTGGTGCTGGTGGGAAGAAATGTATTCTCATGTACTCTTAAAGGAAGTGCATAATCTATTTGGAGCATCAACTTGGCAGGATATATCAAAATAAGAATTATATGTAGCATTTCACTCAACTTACTATGTTATTAATCTTACCTAGAAGCATGCAGACACACACGTGCACAAAGGTTTATCTACAGAGATATTTATTACAAATTTTAAAAATAGTTGTAAATTAGAAATCACTTCAAGTCAAAAAAAATGGATAGGGCAAATGTTAATCCATATATTCTATGGTATACATTTAGCCATTACAATAAAACAGGAAATCTATACTTGCATAAAAAGTCATAAACACATATGTGTGATATCATTGAGGTAAACAGATGTGAACGCGCACACACACACATACATGCATATGAAAAAGACAATAAAGATACACACCAAGCTATTAACAGTGGCTTCTTCTTCAGAGAGATGTTTGGAGTTTCGGCTACAAAGATTTTCATATTTTACTCTATATGTATCTACATTTTTTCACTAAAATGGGAATATATTTACATTCCTTATTTAGTTATGTTCATGTATTACTTACATTTAAAGCAGAAAAAAAAAAAATACCAAGATGGGAATGAATGTTTAGCAAGTAGATCATCACATCTTAGTACAATATAGCATCAAACTGTGAGATGGGTATACCCACCTCAGTCTCTAACAAACTTCAGGGATTCCACCTCTATCTTTCGAAATGTTAAAGAGAAAACATATATAGGCTTGTGTCTAAAAGCAATGTGATGATGCCACTTCACTTTGATTAAAGCTGAATTTAAAGGAAATAGACTTGTTTGTTTGTTTGTTTGTTTGTTTTCAGTTGTGGCAGAAAGGTCTTGAAGAGTTAGAAAGAATTAGATAAACGGGGAATATATAAAAGTGGTTCTTAATATTTTCTCTACATCCTCAGGATTTGTGCAAGGAATGCTTTGTGCTAGATTTCCAGGACTCATTTTCTAAAAGTATACTCCAGGACCTAATATTTAAAATATATTAGCTGTTTACAAGCATGCTTATTACAAGTAAAAGAGCCATCTATTCATATTGTGAATAAAAAAGAGATGGCAAGATGGAGAGATTTTCAAAGGTAAAGAATGTTTCTAGTTTCTGTGTAAGAAATTACAATGTGTTTTCATCAAATAGTATACATATTTAAGCCCTCATTCTCAGATACTAATTCTTATAATTCATTTAAGTGTGAATAATTCATTATGTTTGTAAAATTAACTATGAAACACATGACAAATTAAATTCAATAAATAAGAAAAAATAAGACAGGATTAGAGAGTTGAAATGCATTTTGGTATTTTTAATTTTAATTTATTTTTTTACAAAATTTAAAAGTGCCTTATCTAAAGCAATGTACTTTCAGACACAGCCACAAAGAATTTTGAAGGGGAATTTAGCGCTCATTGAGAACTTACTAGAACTCATTACATATATTTGTGTGCTGATTCTGTGCTAACCTTTTAGGACCAGGTGTAGGCCTTTGAAATGAATTTTCCTTTAGGGCGTTTGCATCCTAGTTCAGAGCAAAGATATTAATAACAATACACAAAGACGGGTGATAGGTTGGGTATAATTGCTACAAAAGAATACTGAACAGTAAAGAGGATCAGAGCATGAAGTGACTGAGAAGGAAGATGGATGTATCGTACACAGGCTAGCAGAAACATGAATGAAATGAGTGAGACAGGGCTGTACTGGAGGCATATTATTTTGGATAAGCAGAAACAGCAGCAAATACAAGATCCCGAGTTGAAAATGTGCCTGGAGTACTGAAGAAACATCAAAGATTTCAGTGTGGTTGCAGCTCAGTGAGTGAATGGGGGAGTAGTAGAAATTCAGGTGAGAGAAGTTGTTAGATGGCAAATCATATAGAGCATTTCAGGGGCTGATAAAGAGTTTGGATTTTAATCTATTGTGATGTAAAGCCATTGGAGATTTTTTCAGCAGTTGGTGGCGTAATCTACTTTGCACTTTTGCTATTCTGCCAAGAACAGGTCTAGGTCAAGATTCAAGTGGATAGTATAATAGATGGGACCAAGATTAGGTATCCTACATTCGTTTGTGCTGAAAAAGATCCTTGTTTTTCTACCTACTATTACTATAAAATTGTTAGTAGTATCCCCATTCACTCTCAGAGAGAGTGCAGTACATTTTATGGTCCTCTATCTAAGAGGGTAACAACGCAGGTTATGTGAATGGTCAGTGGGGAAATTTTAAAGATATAGTCGGCTGGACGCAGTGGCTCACACCTGTAATCCCAGCACTTTGGGAGGCTGAGAGGGGCGGATCACGAGGTCAGGAAATCGAGACCTTCCTGGTTAACACGGTGAAACCCCGTCTCTACTAAAAATACAAAAACTTAGCCGGGCGTGGGTGGTGGTGGGCGTCTTTAGTCCCAGCTACTAGGGAGGCTGAGGCAGGAGAATGGTGTGAACCTGGGAGGCGGAGTTTGCAGTGGGCCGAGATCACACCACTGTACTTCAGCCTGGGCGACAGAGTGAGACTCCGCCGTCTCAAAAAAAAAAAAAAAGATAGAGTCAGCAGCAATACCAGTAGATGAGATGTAAGATGAAGAGAAAAAAGGAATCAAGAATGGTGACAAGGTTTGAGGACTGAAAAACATGATGTAATGGTGGTATTATTGAGGAAGAAGTGCCAGAGGAGGAGTCATTGGGAGATAAAAATAGCTTTTGGGGTATGTAAGCCTAGAACCAATTCCTGAAACTAGAATTTGTTTGTAAATAATGTAATAAGAAATTATTTCCAGGAGAGACTAAGGGAGTGGGAAGTATAAAAAGGAGAGGAAGAAAGCTGAGCAAAAATGCCTTGATAGATAAAGTCCCAGACTACACCTGATCCATAAGGAATTCTAGAGCATAAATTCATCTCAGAGCTTTTCCTCCCTTAAGTCAATCTGGGTATGAGCTAAGGATCAGGGAAGTCAATTTGAATTCCTAAGCACTTCAGTTCCTTGTGACTTCTAAGCAGCTCCAGTAGCCCAAGGGCTATCTTCTTTAGCAGGTGCTATGGACTCAATTGTGTTCCCTTCAAAATTCGTATTGAACCCCTAACTCTAAGTTTAATGGTATGTGGAGATGGTATTTGGAAAATAATTAGGGTCAGATTAAATAAGGGTTAGAAAATAATTAGGTTAGATCTCATGAAGGTGACATTTGGGGCCTCTTAAGATTAGTGGCCTTATGGCCGGGTGCGGTGGCTCAAGCCTGTAATCCCAGCACTTTGGGAGGCCGAGACGGGTGGATCACGAGGTCAGGAGTTCGAGACCATCCTGGCTAACACGGTGAAACCCCGTCTCTACTAAAAAATACAAAAAGCTAGCCGGGCGAGGTGGCTGGTGCCTGTAGTCCCAGCTACTCGGGAGGCTGAGGCAGGAGAATGGCGTAAACCCGGGAGGCGGAGCTTGCAGTGAGCTGAGATCAGGCCACTGCACTCCAGCCTGGGCGACAGGGCGAGACTCCGTCTCAAAAAGGAAAAAAAAAAAAAAAAAAAAAAAAAAGATTAGTGGCCTTATAAGAAGAGGAAGAAAGAATTTTTTCTCTTCACCAGATGAGGACACAGTAAGAAGCTGACCATCTATAGGCAAGGAAGAGGACCTTTGCCATGAACTGAATCAGATGGCCTCTTCATTCCAGACTTCTTAACTTCCACAGCGATGAGAAAATAAATGTTTGTTGTTTAAACCACTTAGTCTATGGTATTTTTTAACAGCATCCCTAGCTAAGACAGAGTATTACAGGTACAAGCTCAAAGAATGTTGAAGCTGAGGAATGGGAACAGGAAACAGGTTAAGGAATCCCAGGGGCTTTGGGTTGGAGCACCAACTGTAATAGCTGGAAAACTACAGAAGTAGAAATTAAAGTCAAGAATTCACTTGAGCATACACTGAGGCATATTAGATAATCATACTAAATGAATAGGAAGCTGGATATATAAGATTGGGGAGACAGGAGAGGAATAAAGATAGAAATGTTTTAATCAAACAGATGGCATTTACAGATTGGACTGATTGTGAGAATGCAGGTAAAGAAGAGAAGCATAGTACTATGTGAGACACCGTGTGAAGCACATGTAAGTGTGACATAAATCTGTACCCTCAAGCAATCATAATCTTATTTGAAAGATCATAGATAAAGACAATATGGCTTTCACGAGTTGACATCTGTGGAAGATCTTCTTCGGGCTGTTAATTTAATTTCTTTAGATATTATAGATAATGTCTTTACCTATTTCTGTGCCTCTGCCCTCCACCCCTATGCATGGCAAAAGTCAGCATCTTTTCTTCTCCCTTAAACGGAGAAACATCATAAATATCATACCAGTTTTCAGGATAGATAGTTTTAGGCCAAAGATCTGCAGATATATGATGCTGTGATATCTCTGAATATCACATGGGTTTTCAAGTTACTTCAAATTAGTTACAAAAGTCTCATAGAAAATGAATTTGAAAAATTATGAATGAAACAAAACTCAAACAAGATCTTAAGCCTTTGAAGACAGGGTAATATTTACTAAATCAAACAAATCGTCATAGGGCATTAATAGACCAGAAGAGTTTAGATTTGCTGTTAAAAGGATTGACTCTTAAATGGTTCACAATACCCCTCCATTTTTCAAATGGAAATTTTATAACAATTATAACCCTTGGGTATGAAGAAGACAAAAACTCTTTAGGCCAATCTCCAATGCTCCCATCATCCCTGTAAGGAGTCAAGCCATTTTTGGCTGAATCATAATTGTAGGAAACTCAAAATTTCCTGCAGTCACACTTTCCATATCAAAGTGATAGAAAATTCTTTCTTTCAGAGGGATGGTGTGTCCTTTCCTTGCCCTGGCAGATGAGTCTGCACTTCAGAGCCCTCTTCTGCTTTCTATTTTTTCTACTTGCCTTTACTTTCTTTTCATCTCAGTCATTCAGATAGGAATTAAAGGTGTAGAAGAATAATGGCTGGTAATATAGCTCACTATAAGCCTGTGTTAAGCACTTGACATGTATTTACTATATTAATCCTCACCACAACTCTATTAGATTGATATTCATTTACAAATAAAAAATGAGGCACAGATATGCTAAGAAATTTTCCCGAGATCATTGAGTTAGTAGGTAGTGGAGGCAGAATTTAAACCTTAGCAAACTGGCCCTAGAATTCAAGCATGCAACACTATGATACACTGCTTCTTCTTCTTCTTCTTTTTTTTTTTTTTTTTTTTTCTTTTTCTTTTGAGACGGAGTCTCGCTCTGTCGCCCAGACTGGAGTGCAGTGGTGCGATCTCGGCTCACTGCAAGCTCCGCCTCCTGAGTTCACGCCATCCTCCTGCCTCTGCCTCCTGAGTAGCTGGGATTACAGGCGCCCGCCACCACATCCGGCTAATTTATTTTTGTATTTTTAGTAGAGACGTGGTTTCACCGGGCGGATCACAAGGTCTGGAGATCGATACACTGCTTCTTAAGGTAGAGTACTAGTACTGTCTTTGAAACTCATTCCGCTACACTAAACTATCTAAGGCCCTGCCTCACAATAGCTAAGGCCACCTGTGGTGGTCATTTATGGACTAGCCTTCAAAAGCGCTGAAGCTATTGCCTTTCAAGAAACAAAATTTATGATGCAGCTTATATTCTCCATCCTAGAAATTGGTGACATTCTATTAATCTCCCCTCCACTAATTTGATTTGGTGTGTTCCTTTCATGGAAGACACCAGCTCATCATAAATCTGACAGGCCTTGTGCTCACGCTGCATTGCTTTTATTATTATTGTATTACAGGGTTTCAGTAACTCGGATTTAGGATTACAGACATAACTGCCAGAAAAATTTACAGCAAGCTGCCATCTCCACATTTTTACGGTTTGGCTTCTTGCACAGTTTCTTTTAAAAATCTTAACACTTATCCCTTGACTTCAGTTAAAAATACAATGTGTACTCTTTCTATCTGTAAGAACTGCTTGTATTCTAGGATAACTAAAGCAAATCTTTTTTTTCTTTGTTTTTATATCTTCAGCATGGAATTGGGAAATATTCTTAATAGAAACTTTTCTTAGGTTAGTCAATAACAATTAAACATTACTCTTAATTTGCTGGTGTTTCAATATTGCATCATTAAAGATACACTTTGAGGACATGCAGTGTCACCTCAAATAAAACTCAAGTATAATCTGAATCCTTGTAATGTGACTCCTAATTAGTTTTGAGAAAAGGCAAAGCTTGTTCATTACTATGCTAGGAGAACATCTAGTTTTTTAAAAGGACAAAGATAATTATTAATTATATGCTTAGAATTTTATTTTTAGGCAAGAATTATGAGGTTTAAGGTAATTATCTAAATTAATTAATTTTCAAATTATAAATGATGAGAAAAACTAGGCTTTTTCATATGCCACTCAGAGTATTAAGTGGCTTATTTGTATTACCTCATTAAAATGTCCCAACAGGCTTGTAAGATAATTAAATGTTTTAAAGCAATACAAAATACAATACATTGTCTTATATTTCTGGAATACAAACAGTTTACACTGTATCGTGTGTTAAATTCTTACCTACCAGACGCTTTGCTTTGAATTTATCTATTTTGATCCTGAATCTATCCTTTCTGCTCATGTAAGTGCTTTTACATTTAATTTGCCTGAAGTTTATCTTTTGACAAAGCAGAGATCATCTATTTTAAGCTTACTATATAGTATAATGCTGTTTATTACTGAATTTGTTATATATGTTTATTATACTGTTAGATATTACCAGGTCTTTACTTAATTTCTATTATTTCATTTTTAAAAACTCATACAATCCTAATTTTAAATGCCATGGCAATATGTCCAGTTAAAAATTAACATTCCAAAAGCTACTGGTGGCTAAATTGTTACAAAAGCAAATGGGCTCCCTGCCCTCCATGCATAGAAGTCAACAGTATGTCACCAGCTTTTGAGAAAAGAATAACTTTGTTGCAAGGCCAACCAGCAAAGAGATAGGAAGGATATAAGGCTTTTGCTGCAACTGTAAAAGTAGTTAACCTCTATTGGGCCAACTATTGTTACCCAGAACAAAAATACAGACACACACACAGAAAAAAACAAAACCAGACTAGATTGAGTACTCCAGGGGTTACAGCTTTTAAGTGTTGATCTTGCCCTTAGTCTTTGGGACACTAACCCAAGGCTAGGACTCAAGCCTGTCCAAAATCTCCCTAGGGTAGGATTTAAACCTATGATCCTAGACAAAAATGTGTATCCAACCCACAATCTTAAATGAAAGACAATTTAAGGTGTAAGCACATATTAACAAAGTACTCACCAAAAAGACAATGATCCAAAAGCAATTCTTTCCTCAAAAGACAAAGTAGTGTTGGAGGAGGACCCCAGTGGAGAAAGAGGGACAGCTAACTGAGCCTCTAGATAAACAGACAAACCAATCTTGGTGATGCCACTTGGATGCAAAGAGTCTCAGGACCTTACTGAGGGGCTACAGTGCCTTGGGCAGGCTTTTGTCTCACTTTGGGTACCAGAATTGTTATTCAGCAAATGGGCTCAGCCTAGTGTACAGAGAAGCCGGTAAAATGGCACTGGCTCTTGACAAAAGAAGGGCTTTATTGCAAAGGCCTCAAGCAAAGCAATAGAACACGCAGTTCAAATCTGTCTCCCCTATTTGGGATCTAGGTCAAGTTTTAAGATATCAGCAGAGGGCCAGGGAAAGGATTTAGGAATGTTGACTTGGAGGGATCTGATTGGAGGGCTGCAAATTTGACTATTTATTGAAAGGTATGTTGAGGCAGATTTTATCGGTGAATCTTCCTGGCCAATAGACTTCTCTCTTCTGAGTGTGTTCCAGTGGTCTGGTTCAGGTTATGTCCCAGTCTTCTTGGTTTTGCAGGGAGAATTGTTGGTTCTGGGTGTTGCTGGAGGTCAAAGCTTTTTCTATTGTGCATGCCTGGGCTACATGACTTGCAGGTTTGGCTCTTTTCTGCCTTCAAGGGAACCTAACATTCTGTTATAAATAAGGTAGGTCCAGTTTGGACAGCTCCTGCAGTTACAATATGATGTTGTTTCAACAAGTGAGGTGAAGGAGGTTCTCTTCTGTGTGAGTTTCTGGGAAATTTATTATTTTTCTGGGTGAACAAAAGGCTTCTTGTTTGGAGTGTGGATGTCATACCTGGAATTGAAACAACCATTTTGTAACCACGAGGAAGGAAATTGTAAAGTAAAATGGTGGAGGATAGAATTAGAGGAAACCGATTACCTCACTACTGAACTCCTCCAAATCCAGTATCAGCCCGGAACTGCCTACCTACAGAATTCTTGCTATGTGAAAAATAAACCCTAATTAATACAGTATGTTTGAGTTTTCATGTATGTTTGAGTTTGTGTAGGAATAAAAGAGCCCAAACTGTTAGTCATGTAGTCCAGGCTTGCACAATAGAAAAAGCTTTGACCTCTAACAACACCCAGAACCAACAACTCTCCCTGCAAAACCAAAAAGACTAGGACAAAATTGTACACTGAATATATAGCCAAAACACATTTATGACACGATTACATTATGCAGAAAATGTTGACCAAAAGAATGACCATTTAAAAATTTGAAGAGTGAAATGCATTTTAATTAATTCAGTAAAAGTACCAGATGTAGAAAATGAACAAATGTATATTAAAGTGAATAAAGAAAACATTGTCTTTAAATATAGTAACCAAAAATAGGTGCCATTAAAGTTGTGGTAGCCATAATTTTACACATCTTTCACACACACACTCTACATATTTTTATAGGTTATTATAGATGTGATCATATTATACATGCTCTTTTAAAAATTTTTGAATACATTTTGTTCTCTTCTTCATCACCTCTAAGAAACTAGTGTTAATCATCTAATGTATTCTTCTGAATGTTTCTTTATCCTCATACAGTCATTTATATATTTGTATGCATACATCATTGTTTTATGAATATGAAATTGTTATATCTATTACTTTATATTTAAAATTTTACACTTGGCAATGGATTATGAAATCTCATCAAATCAGTTTGAAAAATAATAACTCATTCTTTTTACTTGCAGCATAATAATCTGTGGTATAGCTAGACATCAATTTATAGTATTTCCATCTTTGGAGGACATTCAACTTGTTTCCCTTAATGATGTTTTTAATGGAAATTTTTATTAAGACATTATAGATTCATATGTAGTTATAAAAACTGATACATAGAAATATCCTCTTTCTACAGTTTTCCAATGAAAATACTTTATAAAACTATAGTATTATAGTCAGGATATCAACAAAGAAATAACTCATCTATCTTATTCAAATTTCCTTTGTTTTACTTGTCCCCATTTATGTGTGTATACATGCATGTATGTATTTATTTCAATAAAATTTTACCATATATGTAGGTTTGTGCATCCACCACCACCACAATCAAGATACAGAGCTGTTCCATCACGACAGGGATCTCTCTTGTCCTTTCATAACCTCATCTACCTCCCCTGATGCCTATTCTAGTCTTAAAGACTTTGAAACTGTGAAACTGTTTCTAGTCTTTTCTAAAATTTTATCTTTTTTTTTTTTTTTTTTTTTTTTTTTTGAGACGGAGTCTTGCTCTGTCGTCCGGGCTGGAGTGCAGTGGCCGGATCTCAGCTCACTGCAAGCTCCGCCTCCCGGGTTCACGCCATTCTCCTGCCTCAGCCTCCCGAGTAGCTGGGACTACAGGCGCCCGCCAGGTCGCCCGGCTAGTTTTTTTTGTATTTTTAGTAGAGACGGGGTTTCACCATGTTAGCCAGGATGGTCTTGATCTCCTGACCTCGTGATCCGCCCGTCTCGGCCTCCCAAAGTGCTGGGATTACAGGCTTGAGCCACCGCGCCCGGCCTAAAATTTTATCTTTTAAAAACTGGTATATAAATGGAATCATATGATGATTCGTATGAAACCCTTTAGGATTAGTTGTTTTCATTCAGCATAATTCTCTGGAGATTCATCCAAGTGGTTCCATGTATCAATACTCTGTTCCCTTTCATTGCTGAAGAGTATTCCATAGTATTTATGCTCCAGAATTTGTTTAATCAGTGCCCTGTTTAAAGATATCTTGGTTACTTCTAGGATTTGGCTATTGAAAGCTTCTATGAACATTCATGTACATGTTTTTGTGTTAATGTGAATTTTGGTTTACTTGGAATAAGTGCCCAGGAATGCAATTACTGGTTCATATGGTAATAACTTGGTTAGTTTTTTTTTTTTTTTTTTTTTTTTTTTTGAGGCGGAGTCTCGCTCTGTCGCCCGGACTGGAGTGCAGTGGCCAGATCTCAGCTCACTGCAAGCTCCGCCTCCCGGGTTTACGCCATTCTCCTGCCTCAGCCTCCCGAGTAGCTGGGACTACAGGCGCCCGCCACCTCGCCCGGCTAGTTTTTTTTTTTGTATTTTTAGTAGAGACGGGGTTTCACCGTGTTAGCCAGGATGGTCTCGATCTCCTGACCTCGTGATCCGCCCGTCTCGGCCTCCCAAAGTGCTGGGATTACAGGCTTGAGCCACCGCGCCCGGCCAACTTGGTTAGTTTTATAAAAGACTGCCAAAATATCTTACAGAGTGGCTGTACCATTTAACACTCTTACCATATTGTAGGCATGTTCCACTTTTTTGCATACTCACCAGCATTTGGTATCATCACTAATTTTTATTTTAACCATACTGGTAAGTGTGGTTGATATCTCATTGTAATTTTAATATGCATTTCCCCAGTATCCTCCTCCATGAAATGGTCAATGTCTTTGTCCATTTTCTAATTGTGTTGTGTGTTTGTGTTGATCTTTGAAGGTTCCTTAGTTATTCTAGGTACTAGTTCTTTGTCACATATGTGGTATATTAGTCAGTTTGGGTTGTCTTAACAAAATACTACACACTGGGTGGCTTTAATCACAGAAAGTTATTTTATCACATTTCCAGAGACTGAGAAGTCCAATAGCAAGGTGCAAGCAGCATTAGTGTCTGGCTAGAGCTCCATCCATGGGCTATAGACAACCATCTTCTTGTGTTCTTATATAGCACAGATAGAAAGGGCTCTTTTGCGTTTCTTCTTAGGACACTGAAACTGCAGGATGAGAGCTCATTTAAATGAGCTTTATGACCTCATTTAATTTTAATTACTTTGTTAGAGACCCCCATCTCCAGACACCAAAACCCTGATAGTGGGGGGCACCATATTCAGTCCTTAACATGTGACTTGTAAATAATTTCCCCCAGTATAAAGGTTGTCTTTATATCCTCTTAAAAAAGGCTTTCGGACGGGCGCCATGGCTCACGCCTGTCATCCCAGGCAGGAGAATCACTTGAACTAGGGAGTCAGAGGTTACAGTGAGCCGAGATCATGCCACTGTACTACAGCCTGGCAACAGAGCAAGACTCTGTCTCAAAGAAAATAAATAAAAATAAATAAGGCTTTCATAGACCTTTTTTTTTTTTTTTAAATTTTGATGAGGTACAGTTTTTCACATTTTAATGAATTGTGCTTTCTTTTCTTATGTCTAAGAACATTTTGCTTACCTATAGATTCTGAAAAATTTCCCCTATGCTTTTTTAACAGTTTTATATTTTAAAATTTATATGTATTATTTTAAATTAAATATTATGTAAGGTATAAAACTTAGATCAAAGTTCATTTTCTTTCCCTATGGATAATTGCTTTAACACCATTTATTGAAAATCCTTCTTCCATTGAATTTTTTTCATATTGTTAAAAATCAGTTAGGCATATATTTGTGGGTCTATCTTTGTGTTCTTTGTTTTTTTTTTTTTTTCCCACAGATGTATGGGTTTATACTTCCACACAATCTTGATTTCTATAGTTATATTTTAAGTCTTGAAATTAGGTAAACTGATTCCCCTTTTTCTTAATTTTTCTTTTTCAAAATTTTTTGCTATTTCCTTTTTCATTTCATATAAATTTTAGAATAATCTTGTACATAGCTACAAAAAAACTCTTTGCTATTTTGATGGAGTTGTGTTGAAATTATAGATAAATTTGTGAGAACTGATATCTTATTTATGTTGAGTTTTCCAATACATGCCCATGGCAAATCTACTTATTTATATCATCATTGATTTATTTCATCAACATTTTGCAATTTTAAGCATAGAGCTCCTGTATGTACCTGATTAACTGTATAACAAAGTATCTCATTTTTTTGGAGCCATTATCAATGGTATTGTGTTTTAATTTTGTTTTCTCTATGAGCATTGTTAGTATATAGAAACAATTGATTTTGTGTGTCTTCTGATGATATGTTTACCAAAAATAAACCTGGAAATTTTTAAAGATGATTACTATTTTTTGTATAACTTCTGAAAGATATGTACTTTTATTTTTAACAACTTATTTGCAATTAATCTTTTTGAAAGAAGCTTGTCTATATTTAAAATTTAGGAATAAACCTCAGAGTGGTCATGTTGCTCTGGACGAGGTATTTGCAAACCCCATTCACCTAATAGATGATATTTAGTTAATAAATTTTGCTTTTATTATCATTGCCATTTTAGGTTCATTCATACATATATGCATTGGGAGGTTCAATTTTCTATAGTGTTTTTAAGCAGAAATTTGGTCCTGAATAAAGCAAGTCTTTTGAAGAGAAATAGTTCACCTTTGTATACAGGCAGTGAAACAAAGATCTGGATTTAATTAGCAGAATAGGATTTTGATAAAAATGTATTTTAGCTTTTGTTTTCTAAACTATATTTCTGGATTAGTTAATACTTAAATATTTTTTATAATTTTCCGGATAGATATAACCAAAATATACAAAAGGAAATTAAACATGTCCAACAGATATGTCAACTTGTGATTGGTGGGGTGTTTTGTTGCATTGTTCTACTCATTAAAATTTGCTTAGTTGATCAAGTGAGCATCATTTAAAGCTACCTTTAAATGTGCTTAAATACCTGCATATTTATAGATTAAAAAAACACAAGATTTAAATATAGAAGCAATTTTACACAAGATAATTTACAAATGATTAGCAATCTCCCAAAAGGAAATGCATAAAATTAAGTTCAAACCAACACATGCTAACAAATGAAAATAATCATTTTGGTGATTTCTCTTGGGAGTTAAATTCCAAGCTGTTTTGTGAGTTCTTCTTTTCTTCCTGAACTTGGAAGATGAAATGATGGATTGGTTTATATATAGCAGATTTGCAAGAACTTTTTTTTGGAAATCAAGTTAAGATGTTTCAGATAGTATAGAATTGTCATCGAGCAAGGACTTGTAAGCTTTGTTTATAATGCTTTCATGGTGTAACTTTCTTCTGTATCTGAATTTTGCATGTATATGGCATGACTAAGCAAATGTTGGAAATGTTTGAGAATATAGTGAATGTAGGAAATGGAATTGAGTCTCAAAGAATGTGATCTTCTAGGTCTCCGTGACTCCTTAAATTTCATTAAGCAGTTTGCATAAACTATAAAGTAGCACTTCCATTTTTCTTTATGTTCCAGGCTGACCTCATACTCCATTACTAGTTTCCCTCCAAGGGTACACGAGTTATTTCCTTCTGCCAGAGGAAAGATTGGCAACGTAAATTTCCACTAAATCTGATAGCCTGCTGTGTGGGTATTATACAAATGCCATAATCATGACATTGCCGAAATTTCTTTCTTATCCTTCTTTTTTATTGAAATAAATCAATTTGCCAGGAACTTATGCTCACTGGTCTTAAAACATTCTTTCTTACCTGTGATAGCATTGCATATTAATTTACATTGACCTAACAGTCATTCTCAAAACACGGTAATACCTTTATTATTTTTTCCATTACAGAAATAAAAACAGCAAAATCAACATGACATTCAGAAGTCTAGGTAGAGACAAAGAAGGAACAGAGGTTTGAAAACCATTCTGTTTCAGTCCATACAATGAAATATGTACATAAATTCTTCTTAGGTGTTAGTCATTTTTTCTCAATTACTCTAGAATTTAGTGAACTTTTCAAATATGTTCCGCTTGAATGATTCTAGTGACAGGGCTTGCTGCTTAATATCAACCTATTCCACACTATTAGATAAACACAATTACCAGAATTATCTAATTATCTTCTGTTCTTTAGTCCTAGTTCTAACCTTTTTCTGAGAAACAGAACAAGTTTAGTCTTTCTTACATATTAAAGGAATTTACTGTTACGGATATAATTAGTGATTTCCTATCTAGCTTGAACTTCCTCCTTGAAACCTTTTCCACACCGTGTCATTTCATCTCTCTTTATTATCGCCATGGTATTACGTTTATGCTTGATTTTGCTAGGAGTGCCTCTTTTTCATTCAATAATCATTCATTTTTCCAGTACCTACTATGTGTCAGATACTGGGTTAAACCTTTGGGAAATTTTTTGTTTTAATTTAACACATATTTACATATTATTTTCTGGGTTCTACAGTTTTTTCAAAGTGACTTACAAATATTAACACATTTAGATCTCTTAACCAACTGTGACTTTGGCATATTATTATCCTCATTTTATACATGAGAAAACTGAGATACGAGGAGATTAATTAACCTGCCCCATGGTCACACTATTAGGAAGTGGTGGAAACAGGTCTTTCATGCAGGGAGTTTACATTCATAGTCCACCAAGGTATGCTGTCTCTCATACAGCGAGCTTCCTGTCACACAAAGGTCCTTCATGAATGTAGAAGCATATTAGGATCCATAGGATGCAGCTGACTTGGGGGAAGGCCAAATGAAAGAAGAAAAACCAGTGGGTCCTTGGAAAATTCAGTCATCTCCTAATCAAGCCTCACCTGAAACACCTGCTCTAGATAAACCAGTCTGTTACTTGCACCTAAGTTCAATTTTACTAATATAATAAAACTGCAATAATGAAGGAAGTATATGTATCACTTTGTCTGGAAATGGCTTTAGGAGAACTCTTCATGGTCACAATTCTATACTTCCTGGAATTCTACTTAAGATTGCTTTGCCTTTTTATCATGCTTAATAGTGTTAATTTTAGCATTTATTAAAGTACTCAGATTTTTGTGAGTGATGCATTGACAAATGAGATTTTCCCTTCAATCTATTGCCATGTGATTAATTTTTTAAAATCTAGATAATAATAATATCATTTCTGTTAAATTATATATTGGTGTGGGCTATTAGGCTAATGAGTTTATTTTATTAGTTATATCTTACAACTGTGTACCATAAGGTTTTTCACTACCAAATGTTACTTACATGAAATGCTGTAATTGTGAATATACTTTATCCCAAATATCTATTACTATGAATAAATTTCTTTCTGCATAAACATACACTCAATAGCTTTAAAAATCAACAGAAAACAATCTTGGCAAAATATACTTTGGTCCATCCATTTCATCCAATTTGTAAATATTCTGAATTCTAGACAACTGCCAATATTGTACAGTTGGAGTTACCAGATATAGCAATAGCTTTATAGGTTTGAGAAAGTCAAAGTAGTTCATCAAAATTATGTAAACATGTTCTGTAATGATGTGTAATAATTAGGTTTTGTGTAGATCAATTTTTGATGTATAAAACACAAATGCTCACCAAGCTTACATCACAAAATTGAAGTATAATAGAAATCACAGAATGCAGAACTATTATGTGGTTGTACTTTGCAAACAATAAAGCGCTGATACAACACAGGTACAGTTGAAGCTCCTGTATGTAACTTTTTAGTTCCCCTCCCATTCCTGGTGAATCAGTCCCAAACTATGTAATTATCATTTCTATGAAAATATTATTATATTTCTGTAATGTTGATAAATAATATATAGTATTGTTTCATGTATATTTAAATTGTGTTATCAACATGGTGTCATATTCTTCCTTTTCTTTCTCATTAGTATATATATTATATGTTAGGTAAATACGTAGAATTGACATATAGCATATGTTATGTAAGTGTGTATGTATGTACAGATACATATATATACATACACACTTTTCATTGAATTGGCCATACTGTATCGCATTGTGTGATTAGATCAGAAATCATTTATCTATTTTTATTGAAGAATGGTTAGCTAGTTTCTAGTTTTCTTTATTGCAAATCGTGTCTTATGTCCGTTATTATAGATGTTACCTTTTCCACAAGTACCTATTTCTTTACGGTATATAGAAAGAAGTCTTGGACTTGCTCGATCAAATGGAATGCAGATTTTATTCTTATTAGATACATTAAATTGTTGTCCAAAAGATTGCAATTATTGTCTTTCACTATCCAGTCATGAGGTTTTTCCATTTCTTCCCCTTACCTTTGGTGGACGTGATCAGATATTTAATTACTTCCAAACTGATGAGCACAAAAATGTATCTTATGGATTTTTTTTTTTTTTTTTTTTTTTTTTTTTTTTTTTTTTTTGCCTTTCTCTGATTACCATGGAGATTGTTCATTGTTTCTTGGTCACTTGGGCTTTCAATTTAATTAGTTGCCAATGTACAGTCTTTGCCCACATTCTAATGCGTTCCACTATTTTAAACTGATATGTTGGTGTTCTTATAAATTATGCATGCTAATCCTTTGTCACTTTTATAATTTGAATATATATTTACCAACAGCAGTTTGCCATTATTCTTGTTTTAGTAGCTTTTAATTATAGGAATTTGTCATTTATGGCATATATGTTTATAACACTTTTAAGAAACCCTTCCTACAATGACATCAAAAAAGACTTCACATTTTCTTCTAAAGTTTAAATATAGGATAAGCCTTACCTTTGTTCTTATTCAGATTATCTTAGCCATTCTTAGCCTTTGTCTTTTTTATGAGTTATTAAATCAGTTTTTGAGTTTCAATAATAAGACATTTGAGACTTTGATGACTTTTTTAATTTATAAAATAATTTGAGACAAGTGACCTTTAAACAAAACTATGTTTTCTGATTCATGAATATATCTTTCTCTATTAATTATTTAATTTTGTCCTTCAGTGATGTTTGTAAAATTTCTCAAAAAATGTCTGTATTATTGAGTACAATCAGGTAATTTATATATTTTATATTTTGTTTCTCCAAATTCAATGACAATTTATTTTTTATTTTTAGTTGGGTATTGTATTAGTTTGTTCTCATGCTGCTAATAAAGATATACCCAAGACTGGCTAATTTATAAAGGAAAGAGGTTTAATTGACTCATGGTTCAGCATGGCTGGGGAGGCTTCAGGAAACTTACAATCATGGCAGAAAGCACTTCTTCAAAGGTCATTGGGAGAGAGAATGAGCACCGAACAAAGGGGCTAGCCCCTTATAAAACCATCAGATCTCATGAGAACTCACTCACTATTACGAGAACAGCTGGAGGAAAACTGTCCCCATGATTCAATTATCTCCACCTGGTTCTGCCATTGATACATGGGGATTACTACAATTCTGGGTGAGATTTGGGTTGGGACACAGCCAAACCATATCATTCCTCCCCTGGACCCTTTCAAACCTCATGTCCTCACAGTTCAAAATAGAATCATGACCTTCCAACACTCCCCCAAAGTCTTAACTCATTTCAGCATTAACCCCAAAGTCCAAGTCCAAGGTCTCATCTGAAACAAGGCAAGTCCCATCCACCTATGAGCTTATAAAATCAAAAGCAAGTTAGTTACTTCCTAGATACAATACGGTAACGGGCATTGGGTAACTACACCCATTCCAAACAGGAGAAATTGGCCAAAACAAAAGGGCTAAAGGCCTCATGCAAGTCCAAAATCCAACATGACTATGATGAAACCTTAAAGGTCCAAAATGATCTTTTTGACTTCATGTCTCACATCCTTGTCATGATGATGCAAGAGGTGGGCTCCCACAGCCTTGGCCAGCTCCACCCCTGTGGCTTTGCAGGGTACAGTCCTACTCCTGACTGCCTTCATAGGCTGGCACTGAGTATCTGTGGCATTTCTAAGTGCATGGTGCAAACTGTTGGTGGATATACCATTCTGGAGTCTGGAGGACAGTAGCCCTCTTCTCACAGCACCACTAGGCAGCACCACTAGCCCCAGTGGGGACTCTTTGTGGGGGCTCCAACCCCACATTTCCTTTCAGGACTACCTTAGCAGAGGTTCTCCATGAGGGCCACACCATTGCAGCAAACTTCTGCCTGTACATCCAGGCATTTCCATACCTTCTCTGAAATCTAGGAAGAGGTTCTATAACATCAGTTCTTGACTTCTGTGCACCTGTAGGCTTAACACCATGTGGAAGCCGCCAAGACCTGGGGCTTGCACCCTCTGAAGCAATGGCCTGAGATGTACATTGGCTCAGATGTACATTTAGCTAGAGCTAAAGCAGTGGCAGAAGCAGTAGCACACAGGGCACCATGTTCTGAGATTGCATAGAGCAGGGGGGCACTGGGTCCAGCCTAGGAAACCATTTATCCCTCCTAGGCCTCTGGGCCTATGATGGAAGGGGCTGCCATGAAGGTCTCTGATATGCCCTAGAGTCATTTTTTCCATTCTCTTGGTGATTAACATTTCTGCAGCAGGCTTGAATTTCTCCTCAGAAAATGGGTTTTTCTTTTCTGTCATTGTCAGGCGGCAAATTTTCCAAACTTTGTGCTCTGTTTCCTCTTTAATGCTTTGTTGCTTAGAAATTTCTTCCACTAGATACCCTAAGTCATCTCTCAAGTTTAAAGTTCCACAGTTCCCTAAGGCGGGGTCAAAATGCTGCCAGTCTCTTTGCTCAAACATAGCAAAAATCACCTTTATTCCAGTTCCCAACAAATTCCTCATCTCCATCTCTGACCAACTTAGCCTGGACCTCATCGTCCATATCACTATCAGCATTTTGGTCAAAGCCATTTAACAAGTCTCTAAGAACTTCCAACGATTCCTATACTTTCCTGTCTTCTTCTAAGCCCTCCAAACTGTTCCAACCTCTGCCTGGTCCCCAGTTCCAAAGTTGCTTCCACATTTTGGGGTATCTTTAAAGCAGTACCCCATTCTCTGTGGTACCAATTTACTCATTCTGCTAATAAAGACATGCCTGAATGCCCAAGACTGGGTAATCTATAAAGGAAAGAGGTTTAATTGACTGAATTTAGAATGTCTGTGGAGGCCTGAGAAAACTTACAATCATGGGAGTAGACACTTCTTCACAGGGCATCAGGAGGGAGAATGAGTGCCAAGTGAAATGGGAAATCCCTTATAAACCACCAGGTCTCATGAGAACTCACCCACACTCACTATCATGAGAACAGCATGAGGGAAAATGACCCTTGATTTAACTACTCCCACTTGGTCCCTCCCTTGCCACATGGGGATTTTTACAATTCAAGGTGAGATTTGGGTGGAGACACAGAGCCAAACCATATCAGTTGTTATGGATATGCAGAAATTACATTATTTTCTGTATTCATATTATAACCAAAATCTTTGCTGAAAGTTCAATTGACGTTATATAAACTTGTGTAATCTTGAAGATTTTCTTTGCACTCAGCCAATAAAAACTAGTTAATATGACTTTCCTTCCACTTCTCATAGCCCACATTTTTTATTTATGTATTTATCTATTTATTTTTTGTCATACTGCCTTGATTAATCAGTATGAAGCTAGTAATGTTGGAGACAGGAGAATCACTAGTTATTATTGTTACCATATGCCTATTGTTTTCCCATTAGAGTGATGTCTGCAACTGGTTGATCAATCTAAGACAGCGTGTTAGTGCTATTTATTTTGTAATCAGTTATTATTCTTAAGCATGTTTCAGAGTCTATCATGATGATAATATAATTTTCATCTTTAACCTCTCACTGTGGCATATTATATTGATACATTTCCTAATAACTCAAGTGTATTTGACTTGCTTTCAAGAATACCATTTAGGCTGGGTGCAGTGGCTCACGCCTGTACTCTCACCACTTTGGGAAGCTGAAATGGGCGGATCACTTGAGTTCAGGAGTTCAAGATAAGCCTGGCCAATGTGGTGAAACCCCGTCTCTACTAAAAATACCAAAAACATCAGCCAGGCGTGGTGGCGTATGCCTGTAATCCTAGCTACTTAGGAGGCTGAGGCAGGAAAATCACTTAAACCTGGGAGGCGGAGGTTGCAGTGAACCAAGATTGCGCCACTGCACTCCAGCCTGGGTGACAGAGGGAGACTCCATCCCCCAACAGCCGAAAAAATAAAGAATCCCATTTAGTCATGGCGTATCTTCTTTTTTTGTACTTTCGGATTAATGTGCTAATTACTTTTTAATTGTAAAAAGTTTAGGATATTTGTATGTATTGTTACAGCATTGTTTAGTTTTAGATTTAACTACTATTAGTTTTATGTAACGATTTAACTGTGTAAATTGTACATTTATTATTTCATATTTTCAATATAAATACATTATTTTTTATTATAATGTTATTATATTACCTTTTATATTATGCAGTCCCTTGCTCTATCTTTATTGCTTTTTTGTTAATTATATTTTGGTTGATATTAATATTGTCATGCTTTTGTGATATATGGGTTTGTACTACTTTATTTTGAATAATAGCTTCATTTTAAATGTATCCCTTTTAATACCATGCATATCTTGCTTTAAAATATACAATCTAAATACTTGTGCCATTGGCTGAAATATTGTATTTATTTCTAAAATTATATTTTGTTTTGTGTTTGTTTACTGGGTACCATATATTTTTTTCTTTATAGCCTCTTTTTCTAACTTTTGTGAAATTGATCAAGGATTCTACCATTTCTTTCATGTTTTCTTCTTTCTTTCCCATTTTCTTTCCTTCTTTGCTTGTTTTTTTTGTCCACTCATTTACAAGCTCTAGATTGTGTCTATTATTTTGTAATTATTCAAATTACACACCATAGAAGTAATGAAACTTTTCCATTAAATCTAAATTTATTTTGCATGACTATTTCAACCTAAACATGACACGCCTTTTATTGCACTCTAAGCAACCAAATCATGTCCTGTTTTGTATTCTAGCATCTTTTTTTTAATTTTAATGCTTTTAATAAACATATTAAAAAATTAGAATCCTTCAGTTACTCACATAGCTTTCTTTTCTTTCTTTTTAAAATTAATTAATTTATTTTTTTATTATACTTTAAGTTCTAGGGTACATGTGCACAACGTGCAGGTTTGTTACGTATGTATACATGTGCCATGTTGGTGTGCTACACCCATTAACGGTAAACTAGTTCAGCTATTGTATTCCAGCATCTTTTTATCACTGCTTTGAAATTTAGTTTGACAGTTTGACAGTTTTTTAAAACACAATTTTTTTTTTTTTTTTTTTTGCTTTTCTAGTAAACAGTTGAAGCTTTTAGCAACATATTCCATTAATTTTCATTCTCTTTTATCTTATACATCTTTCCAGTTTATTTCATCTGGATGAAATATGTCCATTAATAATTTTTTTTTAGTGAGAATTCTTATGTAACAGCAATACTATCTCTTGCCATGTCAAAATGTATTATTACTTTATCCCCACACCTGAATGACCATTTGGCAGGTTATAATATTGAATGGGCTCACTATTCCCAAACAAATCAAAAGATGTTATTTCATTGTTTTTTAGCATCGTTTAACAGTTTTGTTAATAAATGTATGCACTCATAATAGTTATTTATTGTAGACTATTTTTATTTCCAGTAACTATAAAATAATACTTTTTAAAAATGATGAATGTATTAAAATAATTTTCTTTTTTATTCCTGATGTTGTGCAGTTTACTCTGCTGTGTCTGGATGTGAGCTTATTTTTTTTCCTGCTCAATGTTAGCAACACACTTTCAAACTAAAGACTCAGCCATTAGCTCAATTGACTTCTGCAAATCCTATTTGAAGATGTATGATGGAGACTCTTTAAACTATTGTTGTATGGTGATTCCTTCCACATCTTCAAGTTCAGCAATGTTTCAAGAAACTGCAGTTTTTCTAGTAATAATTTCTTAAATTTAACTTCCTTTTTTATTTCCAAGTTTTCTGTTAGCTATTTTTCATAACACTTATTCTTGTTTTCTTTCTGCTAATTATGTGACCCAATTTTACAAACCAGTTTTTCACTATTGTTCATGCATTTTATAAATATTGATATAAAATATTTTGTCATCTATTCCATAAAATTAATTGCATCTAGAATAAATATATGTTCAGTATAGTTTGGATATCTTTCTTAGATTTCTCTGTGTGATTTATAATTATGTTGGTAGCCTGTTGCAATTGCTTAATCTATTAATTAATTCATTTATTTTATCTCTGCCTGTTTTGTTTACTCATCTCTTATGAGTTGATTTCATTTGTCTCTACTTAAGGCTTTTGTCCAGGATCAGATAAAATGACCTTTAAATCTATTGTCTCCAAAATCACAGCCCTGATCATTGCTCAGCATTTCTATTCCATTTTTGGCTTTTTAGAGGTTTTCGCTTTGTTTTTGTGCATGGCAAATTGGTTTTGGGTTTCCATTGTTCAGTCTTATCTCTCAATGTGCATTTGTAATACAGACAGTCAGTTAAAACATAGGCTTAGTTTGCCATTTTAAGTGAAAATATCTATGACTGTTTATGTGCATTTTCAAACATGTTTAAATGTCACTATAGATTGTCCTTGTCTCTTTTGTTGCCAATATTAGGTCTTATTGGATCTTTGCCCATGTACTCATTATTTAGCATTATTTTGGAAAACTTCAAGTGTCATAATGTCTTCTATGTTAAAAATTTTCAATACAGAAAATGCATTTATCTCATATATTTGGAATTATAGTTTCTCCAATTCTTTTAGTATAGAGAGCAAAGTGAAGATATATGACTTAAAATATTAAATTTAAGATATCACTGAAATAAATAATTAACTTATCATATGCAAATTTAGATAAGAAATCTAAATTGGGTATTTGATGCAGGAGAGTGATGGGGTGCAATATGGAATTCTGAGATGAACACTGGACTCCAGGCTAGAAGATGGAAATCTACTATGGGATTTGTCAGCAAATAGGTGTAAACTTTGAAAGATTTGATGACTTCTCTGAGTCTTGATTTTTTTCATTTGTAAAATTAAAGTTTTGGAACACAAACTTTCTAAAATATTTTCCGTCTCTAATATTATACGATCTGATATTCTAATTGATATTGTGTTTCTGAGATTATGTCTGAAGTTTGGAAGTTGTTTTAACCAAAGTATAAACCATTTTTATAGAGACCAGAACTATAAAGAGAATAGATTCCAAATGAGAAATTTAGATGTGTAAAAAAGCTGGCAATCATGCACAGGTAGAAAATAAATCATAAAAGAAAATAACAGTAGTTTTACAATAGTTCATTTTCTAAGGAGTTCAGTTTTTTCTGGAAAATAAGTTTCATCTGGGTGATTGAAAAGTGCAAAATTGTGTTTTCAATTCTCAAGTTTGAAAATTACTTTAATCCATTGCGTAGTTCCTATTTTAGCCTTGACAAAAAACAGTGTATGGAATTCAAATAAGGAGAGAAACTAAGCCAGCGTATATCATGGTATCTTCCACTTAGCAGCTTGTTTTTTACAGGTGTAGAAGGAGGTCGCAAATATGCACTCATTTTGATAAAAAGGCAAGGGACACCATTGCAATAACTAGATTTTCTTATTACCACAGAAAGATTAATATTTTAGAATTTTATAACATTATACAATAATACCTTTTGTTGACTTAATACACAGATATATACAAAATATCAAAATAGGCGAAGCCTTGAAACAGACACGCTTAAATTATAGTTACCATATTTTGAAAGGATCAGGAAAACTCAAAGATTTTGGCTTGAGTTTAACTGAAGGCAAGGATCAAGTGAAAATCGTGCTTTTATCTTTAGTACCTATTATAATATTTGGCTCCTGTTACTTATGTGTGTTTGCTGTATTGATTTTAAAGAAGTTCAGACTTTGAGATTGCAATGTGGGTTTTGAAATGTTCATCAGTCTAACCAATAAAGCCACATATATTGAAGCTTTGCTAGACTTCTTAAAATTTTGCATAGCATCTAGAATCTCCTAAGTAAAGCTTCTGGTTTTAAGAAATCAAACTATTTCATATGTTAGATGGATGATTTTTATATATACTGTATATTATATGTCATCCAGAGAGACATTTAAAGCAGGGTACCATAATCAAATAAATAATTTGTGTAGCAGAAGAAAATCATATTAAGTGGGATAAATAGCTTTATATTAGATCAGGTTTTTCTCTCAAATGATTTTGCAGCTTAAAAAACTTTTTTTTTTTTTTTTTTTTTTCCAGAGCTTTTGGTTGTGGAATTGCAGATAAGGGATGCTATACCTACATAATACTAAAAGTACAGAGAACCTGTGGGCGGAGCAAGAAATGTATTTCAAAAGTTATAGTTACAGTGTGCAGAAATATACTATAATTCAACAACTCCTGAGGATATTAATTGTTTACGTGATACAGTTACACATTTGGCATGCCCTTTAGAGACATAACAACATTGTAAAGATGGCTGGTTGGGTGGAGTTAGTGGGGCAATTTGTATCCAAGAAATACTTTGTGTAATAGGAAGCTAATAAACTAGAAAAAAACATACACTCAGAGCCTTGACTTATTTAGAGACAGACACTTAGGATAAAAAGCAATAGATCTGAACAAAATAAACGTTAAAAAAGATTAAAATTGATGAACTATTAAAACTTTAGAGTGCTCTGTGTAGTTTGTGCTGTCATACATATTGCCCATATATGAAGTGAAGTGAGAGAAAATTCAAATGAGAGAAGAGGGAGGTTTGCTCCTTCAAGAGGGAGAGAGGAGACATTTGCTAAGTAAATAAAATGAAAAAACTAAAAACAAACAAATAAAGGCAAATGACACATAAACATCCTTAAATAACAAAAGAAAGAAATTTGTTAAACATACACAAACACAGTCAAAGTTTCTGACATATATTCATTTAGTGATTTTATGAATACGATTTTAAGTTTTTCATCATTCAGTAGGGTTAATAATAGAAGACTCGCCATGTTTCACAGTCACATAATTTTCTTAGACAACTCAGTCTCTAATGACCTCGGTTTCTGACATGGTAGAACAGAGACAATGTCAGTAATAGTATCTTCCGTTCATCAACAGGGAAATAATATATTTAAAATGATCACCCCTGTGACAGGCACAAAGTTCTCAATCATGTAACTTTCCATGGTGACGAGATGATGACTATGATGGTGGAAGTCATGTGGTGTGGTGTGGTGCCATTTAAGTCCTGAGAGCAGTTCAGACTTAGAGTCTCAGGAGCAGACCCTGAGGCAACTTTTGAGCAAATGAACTATGTTATACAGAGGAAAAATCTCCACATTTAAAGTTTAAATATTAATTATCTATTTTTCTGAATTGGTTTTGAGATATTCCATCTTTTCCACCTCAACTAGTTTTTGTGCTTGACTTATTATGTAATCATAAGTAGCTGTGTTATATCTGCTGTGCAGTTGTTCCATGCTTTTAAAAATATACCAAATTCAGTATTCATCTCTAAAATCAATATTGAGTAAAGTTCACTGGTAAAAAGTGAGTATGAAACAGTGATTATAACAACATCTTTTACTATCTATTTTGAGTAAGATTTTAAGAAGATTTATTGAAAATAGTTTTTAAAAAAGCTTTGAGATACTATTATTTCTTATATGCAAATTGAGGATTTGGTGCTATTTGGCTGTGTGCAGTAAGTTGCCTAAGTTTTTCCTGTTACACAATGCGTTTTCAAGCTCCTCAGAACACTTTTCTTTCTACATGTGAAGCTGTTTTCATTCACTTAATGAAAGTAAATTTTCAGGTGGATATTTCTGATTTTTATCACCTTGCTTGAAAAGGGTGATTTTCTGAATCCATAGGTTACTCTTTACTTTCTTATAAAACAATATTTTATATAGTTGTCTTCTAGTTTATTTATAGTCTTGTTATTTGTGTCATATTTTCATATGTTATACTTTAAATATATTTATCTTATTTTCTATAAATGGACACATTGCTCCAGAATTAATGCAAAGTAAATAAGTGGCCTCACATAAATCAGAGAAGACTTCATATAAAAATATTTTACAAAAAGTAACAATTATGTTTAGCTCATATTTCAGCACAGCTGTCTAAGTCACTTTTTGTAAGGTAGAAGAGTTATAAATATAAAAAGTTTTTATGATTTTGATTAATAATAATTTGACTATGAATATAAGCTTATAAATCTTGAACAAACTCATACTTTTAATTTGAAATCATCTAGTCTCTTTTTTTCCATTTGAAGACAACAGCAAATTACAACCTCATTTTCACAATTGAACTGAATCAGAGCTGTAATTGTACAAAACTGCTGTGTATTTCTCTTAATGAAATACAATATTTATTTTGTTCATATTTTCAATCCTAGAACTATATTGTATAAAAAATTAATTTATTTCTAAATGAAGGGTATTCTATTGTTCTTAAAGCTATGACACCATTTTAAAAATAAAAAAAACAAAACTGGCATTTTGTTGAAAAGATTTCAGTAGTAATTCAGTAATCTAGTTTGTATGTAAATATTGTAAAGATGTTTAGATGGAAAATGTTTATATGGAATGTTTATGGAACATTTGGACTGTTTAAGATTTACTGGAGTATTATTATATTCTCTAACTTCCTTTTGACAAAAATATATAACATTATGTTGTGAGTAAGGATTTGGGGATGAATTATAATCAGAGTGGAAAACTGCAGCCCCTAAATAGGCACAAAAATATTGAAGGGGTGAAGGAACTACCCAGACTGACTGAGTGGATATTCAATAGCAGGTAGATGCACTTCTGGAAGTAGATATTTATCGTTTTCTCAGTTTTGAAAGTAGAAAAGAAGCACTGTTAACAAAATTCCCAAGTATAGCTGAATGAGGACAACCCCATAACTGGAGGAAATCACAGCAAATTTTGGGAATCACAGTCTACTCGTGGTAGAGTGATGCTCCTATTGACTTTGATGGAGAAAACACTTGTACGGATGACTCCAGAAACAGCTAATAAGAAAATCACAGGGCAGATTCCTTCACTGGAGGAAATGGAAGTAGCAGCAGTGAGAAGTCTTTAGGAATTTGATGACAAATAGATTTGAGGTCTCAGATCTACGGGTTACCCTAATGAAATGTTACGTATAGAACATTCTCGTAAAAATTAGATAGATCAGGGTCAGATTAAGGTATGAACCCATACAATTGTGACTGAATTCTTCCAATTAAAGATTAGTGAGAAATGTATTGAGTTTTACACAAGTGCATTATTACTTGACAATATAAATGACTTTACTCATTAATCATTGTAATATAAGTTGTCATAATGAAAATATTTTTTCATGCCAATAATTTTCACTAATAATTTTGTGTGTGTCATAATGCCAATAGCTCTTCATTTGTGATACATGGTATATATGCTTTAAAGTTATCAAGCATTTGTCAAAAGGCATGTTGCTGACCCCCAACCCAGATACATTCAATAAAATCTCAGAAGGTTGATGACCAAGAATTTTCATTTTTGGGCCTTTCTAGTTTTTTTTTTTTTTTTTTTTTTTTTTTTTTACTTCTTTTTTTTTTTTTAATTTTTTTTTAAATAGCGAGAGGGTTTCACTCTATTACCCAGGCTGGAGTGCAATGGCATAATCATAGTTCACAGTAGCCTCAAACCAAATTCAAGCAATCCTCCCACTTCAGCCTCTGAAGCAGTTAGGACTACAGGTGCACGCCACCACACACAGCTAAATTTCTACTTTTTTTTTTTTTTTTTTTGTAGAGATAGAGTCTCACTCTATTGCCCAGGCTGGTCTCTAACTCCTAGTCTTGAGTCATCCAAGGTGTTGGGATTACAGGCATAAACCACTGTACCATGCCTCTAGATTATTTGTATGTACTAATATTTAAGAATTGATGGTTTCAAATATAGATGTAATTATGTATGTATAACCATGTATAGCTGAGAAAATCAGTAATAGTCTACCAAATCACAGGTTCAAATACTTTAAGTGGTAAAAAATCTTCTTGTAAATTTAATCTATAAATCTAAACCTGTGAAACTATAGGAAACATATGACTATCATAAATAAGGCTCTGCATTAATATTTGTACTTGTCTATTTTACAAGAACTTTTGAAGGATATCACAAATTTTAAGAAACTGGTACACAACCAGAGGGCCTCAAAGTACACAATAAATTTAATTTGTGGTTTAGTATATTATGTCAAAACAGAAAGCTGACTGATAAAAAATTCCAGCATGCATAATGCTTAATGCATCCCAATAAAGCATGGAGAATCCAGAGAAACATATTTCACAAACAAAAAAGGGTTTAATTTTCCATCTAAATGTAAAGCATATGTACATATTTATTGGATAATACTGCATGTTTTTCAATTGTTCTTACTAATTTTTATTTGAAAATCCACTTTGATAGGGAATTGTAGTAAATCCTTTCTGTATTTTCATTATAGTCACAATTGAAATTTAAGTATGAAGAGCTTTTTAATTAACAGTAACATACTTCTTGTACTAAATGAAAATGTTCTCTGTGGTGTTAGCAAAGTTTATAAGCCCTGTTTTAAATATAAAGGAAACTAAAGTTAAAAGAAGTTAAATGTCTTTTCAGGGGTCATCTATGAAGTCAGTGGCAGGCAGAATTAAATTCAAGAGGGAATGATACCTTAGGTTTATTAAATTGAGAAATAAACCCAAGTACAACTTGTTCCTAGCAGAATATTTGAATTATTATGTCTATTTTAGCTCTACAGTAATGTTTGTATGTATGTGTGTGTACAAGTCCATACATTCCAACTGTCCACATTTATTGTTACAAGGATTTGTTTTGTTTTTAAGTACAGAATTTTATTGAATGACAATTACACTTAATGAAACAGGAGGAATTTTGTTTAACATCACAATACTTCAACTGGACTTACAGGCTCAGAAGAGAGGTTGGTTTTACTGAGTTTCTTTTACTGACTTTCTTTTAAAGATCTACTCCCTGGTTAAAAACATTGGAGGTCTTTGATAAAAGACTGTAATAGTTAAGTAAATGTTTACATTGGAGCCTTTTGAGGAACAAATTTTGATCATGATGAATAAATCATCTAATTTCTCTGAAAAAATACATTGTGTTTAAATTATAGGAAAAATCTCATTGTAAAAGATCCTTTTATCCTTATATTTTTAAACTGACAGAATATTTCAATGATAATTTTAACTATATGTTTCAGACTTACAGCTCAATTCAATGAAAGATTATTGGGCCTATGGAGGAGAAAGTGATAAAGGTACAGATCCCTCAGCAAAGAGCTTATATTCTTTCCTCTCCTTGCTCCTTTTCCTTCCTCCCTGTCTTCCTTCCATTTTTTTTTTCCCTTTCTTCTGATATTTTACTTTGTCTGACATAATATTTTCATTAGAATTTCCAAAGGAATAGTCAGAACACTTACAGGAGCCAAATAGAGATCAAAATTTTAGATGGCAGAGTGAGATGAGATAGAGAATAATCTATGGTTCTTCCAAGTGTCATCTTGTCTTAGTCATTTCAGGGTGCTCTAATAAAATATACCATAGATGGTGGCTTAGCAATAGAAATTTATTTCTCACAGTTCTAGAAGGTGGGAAGTCCAAGATCAGGGTGACAGCATGGTCTAGTTCTGATGAGGGACCTCTTGTTAGTTTGCAGATGGCTACGTTGTACTGGTCATCTGATGGAGAACAGAGAGCTCTAGTCTCTTCATTTCCTGATAAGAGCACTCATGACATTTATGAGCACTCCAGTCTAATGACATAATTACCTGTAACAAGCCCACCTCCAAATATCATAATATTGGAAATTTAGGCTTCAACATATGAATTTCCAAGGGACACATTTCGTCAATTGCACACCTCCACCACTAAGTCCCATCCTTGGAATGCACTGCAGGGAGAGAAGAGAGACAACACACAGTCTCCATTCAGCTGCAAGGAGATTTCTAGGAAGCTTCAAATCGTACCTTGAACCTCAGTGTAGAGGCACTGGGACATGTTTGGGAGACTCAGTCCTGTCATGGGCTCTATGTCAAGTATTCGTATCATCTTGCCTCAAGAATGAGAGCAGAAAGGTGCTCAATTTGTGGGTAGTCATCTCTGAAAGAACCCAAAATAGTTTAGGTCGCATATACATAATTAATCAATTCCAAATTTCACAATGAGAAGTCATCCTTTTGTGGTGAGAAGTGAGGAGTGGTTAGGAAGGGGCCGGGGCGAGTAGGGGGGGCAGGGAAAAGCTTTTCTACAATTCTTGGAAGGAAGAAAGCAATGGCTTCTTTATAACTGTCTGCACTGATTGATCATTCCAAGCCCTTCTGTTCCTTACCTCCGTATGGAACATCCCCTGATACCTCACATCTTGTGAGCACTGTGCGTTTTAAAGAAGTTAAATAATTTTCTTATCTAAAACAGTGCTTCTCAGCGCTCTTTTCACTTTAAAATCACCCTGGAATAATTTTGGAAAAATTAAGATTTTAGGGCCACAGCCCTAAAACAATCAACTAGGGTAGGACCCATGCACTGATGACTTTGTAAAGTGGCCCAGGTGGTAGGACCATACAGGCTGGTTTGAACACTACTGCTCTGAACTGCATGAAGATTGTGGACAAAAACATTTAAACTAAACAATGTATACTCATTATATAAACAATGTATAGAATGTGACATTTAGACTGTTTGAGGAGGTAGCTCTGGCATAGGAAAGTGAGACAGAAAGCAAGGAAATCATGGAAGAAAACAAGAGTCTGGTCAGTAATTGGTGAGACTGAAGATCTGGAGAATGGTCGTGGAAAAAAGCATTAGAAAGGAGACGGGAGATAGTGTTTTATGAAAATTACTTGTGCCACTGCAAGATTTTGAAAACACTCTATCTCAGATAATTTTTATAAAGTGAAAATTAATGAAGTTCTCATAAATCAACTTAGGTTAAGAAATACCTTTCTGGGCTCTTAAGAAATTAGAGTTAGTAAAACTTACTCCTTTATTCCAGTATAGATTTGAATGAGCCTTTGGAGTCTCTTCATAGGACCTTAGGTGTGGTTGAAACAGCTTTGTGAGATATGAGATTAGAGGGGCAGCTCAAGGCTCTTCTTTCCCCACTCAGCTCCCCTCTGACACCTTGGAGACGCCAGTTCATATAGCTCACAGCTCTCACCACATTTATTCTCCTGAGTTAGGGCAGTTGTGGGGTAAAGTACAGAACAAAAACATGGTTTAAAGGCTTGGTAGTTATGCAATATTAGATGATGGTTGCCACATAGAAATACAGGTCCAGGGTGCCAGATCTTCCAATTTTTCCATAAGAACCAGAAATCAGAATGTTTACATGAAAATCATTATTATGTAAAACCATGTGAGGACAAAACCAAAGAAGCCTGTGTGTTAGAACTGGACTGAAGGCCTTTGGGAAAGACAGACAAGAAAGGTAAGGCTGTGGCTGCGGCGTTCTATTACAGTACTTCTTTGCATTTCTCCTGTTTTCCACTTAGCCTTCTCTACTTTCTTTTATAAACCATTGAACTATATCTGGATGTGCTATTTCCTTACTACAATATAAGATCCATGATGGCAGGCATTGCCTCCTTCTTTTAGCAGAATTCTCTACACCTGGAGGTCGCAAGTAAGTACACGTTGGATATAGATTACCATGTTTAATCTCTAAAATGCCATAATGCTTGGGTTATTATTATTCTTATTCTAAAACAGGAGAACTAAAGGTTATACATTGTTTAATCTCTTCAAAGTTAGCTAATGTGTGGTAACACTGAGAAGCTATGCGACTTCAGTGACTGTGCTTTAAGCCACTACAAAAATGCATTCTGCGTAATGTCTTTCCCAGATCAATTCTTCAATAGTTAACATCAAGGAGAAACACAAAGTAGCATACCAGGATAAATATAGTACACTGAATTTGCTACCTAATTTTTAGTCTTCATGAACTACAGTTGAGTTTTAAATAAATGTAAAAATCTTTGATATAGTCATTTTATTCATTGCAATATTCTGTATTATCTTTATTAACAAGTAAACTGGTTAAGAAGAGCAATATTTCCAACACCAATATCTTCAGGTGTTAGAATTTGAAGCCTGGTATTTGACTCAAAGTCCAATAATGCATGCTTTTACCCACTCTGTACTTCAATCATCTTTAAGTCAAGGTATTATGTGGCAACATGGCCTGTCTTTGACTCCAGAAAGATCCTTGCCCCCTCCGCACAAAAGGCAGTTAATAAACCAATAGGGAATATTGTTAAAACAGTATTTCCTTCCTTGTTACTTTTAGGTAGAGAATTTTAAACTCAAGAGGATGAGCTCTTGACCATTGTATAAATTTTAGTTTTCAATTAAGAGAAATATAAATATTATTATTGGAAAGGCATATTGAAAAATATCAATATGCAAGAAAAAGAAAATACAGAACTAATTATGATGTAATTCAGCAACAATATTTTTTCCTGAAATTTATATTTGATGTCCAAACTTTTAGGAATTTAGGAAGAAGCTTTGAAAATATTTTATTCAATAATATATCATTACAATATGTAATTTATTATCATCAGTCTTTCCTTGTATTCCAAGTTTATAGTCCCTTTTGCTTTCTCTTAAGAGTAGTTTGACTTTGAAGGCATTTGTCTTCTCTAGCCAAATATAATAAGGACATACAATATAGATCTTTCACATACTAAAATGTCTTGTCTTGATTCTCTACAAATTTTGTTTTAATGACAGAAATCTTGAAACTAGAAATCAAAGCATTGAATCTCAAAAATGCTGTCTTATTCATTTGATTCTAAAATGATTGATGATTTTATTATTGCACATTTTTGTGCTTCCTAATATATAATCTACATAAATATTGTATGTATATGAATGCTCAAATAAATTTCTAATTTAAAGAAATGAAAAGATTGCTTAACATGTATGAAGTCTGTTTTTTTTTTTTGATTCCTTTATCCTGATTCCTTAAACAAATAGTGATATTATCAATTTGAATCATAATCTGAAAAGAAGGTACTGAACTGTCAGAAAATTAAACAATATCAGAAAAAAGAACAAACTGGGAGAAAATGGCCAGTCGATTCTGTAGCTGTTTTTTGGCAATAAAGTATCAGCAAGAAAAAACAAGTGAAGAGTTTAAACAATGTCAATAGAATTGAAAAATGATGTCCAAATGCATGTTTCCTTACAATAAGAAATTTTCTGCAAAGATATCATTGATAAGGCTAGTTAATAACATAGCAACTTGCTGAAAGTTTATTTGAATTAACTTAAGAAATATATTAGTATGCTTTACATACTCTGCTTTTTAAAGTCAGCCAAAGAAGGAAGAGATTGAGCACCTAATAATTACCAATCCTTGACCACAATAAGATATTTAGAATTGAAAAATAATAACTAAACAGTAGGCCTGAAGGTTTATACTGAGAGAAAGAAATACATCAGTCAAAAAGCTGTAAGGGATTAGTATACTTTTTTTAAAGGGTACTGTTACCACTGGTCTTGTGGCCACTTATGAATACTGAGTTCAGTGGTAGGTGGGACTGGATTATTTGTGTAACTGTGACTGTGCTATTATTATTATCCATCAGTACAAAAAAAGCTGAAGGAGCAAATACTACTTTAAAGTTAGCTTTATCTCAAAGATAACAATATCAGCGATGGATTGAAAATCTCTGCTCTCTTTCTCTTTCTACTGGTTCCCTGCTGCATACAGATATCATTGAAAAATGATGTCCAAATGCATGTTTCCTTACAATAAGCAATTTCCTGCAAATATATCATTGATAAGGTGAGTTAATAACATAGCAACTTGCTGGAAGTTTATTTAGATTAATTTAAGAATTATATTCTGATGCTTTACATGATCTACTGTACAGATATTTGAGGTAGGCATTATTTTGAACAAGGGAAAGGCTCAAGGTTAATCAGATAAAAAGGTAAAAATAGTCAATCCAGGGAGAGACTCAATAATAAATTTTAAGAAGAAAGGAAAAGAAGAAGAAAGGGAGAAGGAAAGAAAGAAAAAAAGAAGATGACAAAAAGATAAAACAGAAAAATTTAACAAGAAAGAAAGAAAAAAAAGAAAGGAAAAAGGAAAGAGAAAGAAAGAAAGAAAGAAAGAAAGAAAGAAAGAAAGAAAGAAAGAAAGAAAGAAAGAAAGAAAGAAAGAAAGAAAGAAAGAAAGAAAGAAAGAAAGAAATACAAGGGCTATATAATACAGTTGACCTTTGATCAGCACAGGTTTGAACTGCATAACTCTGCTTATATGAAGATTTGTTTTTCAACTAAACATGGATCAAAAATATAATATTCTCATGATGTGAAACCCAGTATAGGAAGCCTGACTTTTCACATACATGGGTTCTTCAGGGCTGACTGTAGGACTTGAATATGCATGGATATTGGTATAGGTGGATATTGGTATAGGTGGGTATGTGGGAGGGTCCTGGAACCAATCCCCTACATATACAGGGGAGCCACTGTTCTATGTATTATTGTAGTCACGAAAATGGAGTCAAGAACAGTTGAACTGGACTAACAGCTAAACTCCCAGTGTAAATTTCTTGTGTGCCACTCTCCAGTTACCTTGGTAAGAGGGCATTTGCTTACTGAGAATGTATTTATAATATGAAAAACCATTGTGAGATGATGTAAAAAGTATAACTAGAGGAAAAATAATTGGTTTAGTTTATGCCAACTTGGGAAAGATTAAAGGAAGAATTGAAGGAAGATTGTGCAGCAGATCAAAGTAGAGACTGAAGAAGAGGGAAGAGAAGGTAATAAGAAGCACATGAGCATATCTGCATCTTGAGTTCTGTGCATCTTGAGGTCTGTGCATCTTGAGTTCTGTGCATCTTGAGGTCTGTGCAGGATTAAGAGAAACCAACAAGATATGGTGAAGCACTCAGAGATAGCAATAAGGGATGCATTCACTGTAGGCCTCACATTGAAAAAGGAGTGGTTATAAGATCTTGTGAAATGTAGCCACACGACTACTGAAAACCAAGACTTTGACAGGGAGGGAACTAGTGGTGGTGGAGTGGGGGAATAAATATGCTGGCAGCACCCTCTGCCTGCCCTCCAATCTCTAGCCAGAACCTCCCATAGACTGAACACAATAGGAAGCCAGAAGACTTGTCGCCCACTGGTTAACTTCACAGTGGTCAGCCTCTGGGGGTCAGAGCAAGTTGGAAAAGGGTGGAGAATGGGTTTGGAGGGGCAAATGGAGGCTGTCCAACACAGGTGTAGATCCTCCTTTACCTGAAAGCCATGATATTTATTTTGAAATTTGATTTTTTAAAAACTTCCAGGCCGGGCATGGTGGCTCACGCCTGTAATCCCAGCACTTTGGGAGGCCGAGGTGGGTGGATCACGTGGTCAGGAGTTCGAGACCAGCCTGGCCAGCATGGTGAAACCCCATCTCTACTAAAAATACAAAAAATGAGCTGGGCATGGTGGTGCTTGCCTGTAGTCCCAGCTACTCGGGAGGCTGAGGCAGGAGAATTGCTTGAACCTGGCAGATGGAGGTTGTAGTGAGCCGAGATCGAGCCATTGCATTCCAGCCTGGACAACAGAGTGAGACTCTGCCTCAAAAAAAAAAAAAAAAAAAAAATTCCAGTATTTGTTCAGGGTTTCCTCATGCCTGCAATTCTTAGAAATAAAAATATTTTATAACATTCTTAAGATACTTATTTTCTTTGAGAAGGAGAAAAGCAAGAGTTGCTCAGTAGGATCTGAAATTGAGTTATATGGTGAGGAACCCAGTTATATCGCTATTTATTTATTTTAGAAAAAATAATCAAATTTAATTAATTCTTGCATTAATTAACCATAAACTTTTTTTATGTCCTGGCTATATTGCTTTATTTTAATTACTGTATCTTAGGTTGAATTTTGGGTCCATTATATGTCAATTTCATTGAAAGCAACAGAGTGAAAGTGATGGAATGGCAGTTTTTCACTATCTGCAACAATATCTGCAAATATTTTTTATCTGAAATGTCAGATTTATGGTTCAATAATTTTTTATTTTTGTAATTTGAAGTGTTTATTTTTAAACTAATCAATTATAGTTTTCACCTTAGATTAAAACTTAAAACATTTTGATATGTATAATGATAGGTAAATTTTAAATTATAGCTTTATTTAGCTTGCCTTATGTGCCTGGTTATGGAATGTATATATTTCACTACATTGGCCCTCTGTGTGTAGTTTTAAAATCTCAGTATTAGTTAACATAACCAGGTAAGAGGAAAATATTTACTCTGTTACTGCTTAAAGTTATCATTAGTCCCTAATGAATGTGTGAAACTGCTGACCTCACAAAAAATATTTTCAGAATATAACTGGTGAGTTGTTTATGCATCGCTGTGTAGGTGTATACATATGGCGTTGTTACAATTCTGTAGTTTGGATCCAAGTGCAGAAAAAGAATGCCATATAGTAGAAAGAATATGGAATTGATGTCAGAAAACCAAGACTGTCCCATATTCACTGCTTTCCACTATAAATATACTGATGCTTCACTCAAATATTTTACATATCAGTTTCTTATTTTTTGAGATGACAGTAGTAATAATAGCTATCACAACTGGGTTTTCACATTTGCTGAGATGGCATTCATTCTTGCTTTTCATTTAATATGCATGAAAATCAAATTTGAATTATAAAATTGTATCTCAATTTTTGTTATCTCAATCATTTTAGACTAGTCTAAAATATTTAAACTTTTTTTTTTTTTTAAACGTGCTTGTTAGTTCCTATAGTATTCACTGTTTTATATTGGAAGTACTGGTAACAGTCAGTGTTTTGAGTATCATGTAAATAACCCATAAAATTTGTTCTATATTATTACAGAACATCTTTTAAAATATAGCATGTATTAGTACAGGTGACTTAGTCAGTTCAGGTTACTATAACAAACTGACTGGGTGACTTATAAATAAAAATTTATTTCTCACAGTACTGGAGGCTAAAAGTCCAAGATCAGGATATCAGCATGGTTGAGTAGTAGTGCTGGTCCTCTTCTGGGTTACAGACTGCCAACTTATTGTTGTATATTCGCATGATAGAAAGAAGGTGAGCAAGCTCTCAGGGGTGCCTTTTATAAAGGCACTAATCCTATTAATGAAGGCTCCACTCTCATCATCGTATTACCTGCCAAAGGCTACACCTCCCAAAAACATCACAATTTTGAGTTGGGTTTCAACTATGAATTTGGGTGGGAGGAGCACAGTTAATTAAATATAGGTTTAACATAGCTCAAATATTAATGTTAACCTCTCCACCAAGTAGACAAGTACAACATATTGACCTGTTTTGATTTGTACCCAGTAGTAAGAGTAACAACAAACGATAACAAAAACATCTCTTATAAATGTCACATGGTATCCAGTTTAGTGAGAAGTATATGAATACTAAGGAAACTGTCCCTTTTATTCAGTTAATATCAACTTTCATTTTGTTCTTGGCTAAAGGAACTTCAAAGAAAAAAATTTTTAAAAAAACAGAAGAAAAATGCATCCTTTGGTTAAAACAAACAAACAAAAACAACAACAACAAAAAGATGTAGAGCCTCCCAAGAGCTGGAACAAAGGTGAAGGCAACATAGAAGAAATGAGTCAACAATGACGGTCGTCTGGTAGCATACCTTGGTTTAACAGTAGTATTCAGATAAACAGGAGTGACCTTGGCTTTGTTAAAGATTCCCCTTCAAACAGCCCGTATAGGCTCCCTACAGAATGACTCAGTGTCACATGAGCATCAGCAAGGAGCCCTGGAAAAACCCCAGCACATGGCCTGCAGGCAAGGCCAGCTCTTTCCTATCAGCTCACCAATGCCAATACTTGAAGCTAGCTTGCTGCTGAAATGTACGTATTTCATTTTAAATGGCTAGAAATACATATATGTGTGTGTGTGTGTGTGTGTGTGTGTGTGTGTATTAGGAAGAGTAGTGCACTTCATATGTTTTCAACAAATTGGAATCATTCCCCATGTCTCCTAGTTCTTTTACTTAAATTGAGGAGCTCTTCATTGTTGAGAATACTGAAATCATGCGTGTGTTTGGTGCATCCCAGGAGGATTCAGTTTCTTGTTCTTGCCTGGAGCTGCTATGGCTCAGCTGCCTGCCGCCTGCTGCTGTAACTTCCTACCTCAAGTCTTAGTCCACCTTCCTTATCTCAAGGTGTTAAACACCTACAAGTTCATACATTGGCAGTTTCTTTTCAGTAGAATCAGTAACTTTGAAACTGTATTAAAGGACAAGAAACTTTTAAGAAAATGAATGCTATTCTAACTTCATCAATCCAAGACTCATAGGCATTTTGGAACAAATTGGAAATTCCTTAGTTGAGTCAGTGAGGCTCATTCTTTTTGGATCCCTGAGACCCTTTCACCTTATCTCCTGTTCCTTCTGAAGCATGTTGTCTGTTTCATTTCTAGAAACTATGTGTTGTTTTCTCTACATTTTGTGTCATTGCACCATCCTTCTTCCTACATGTGTCTTCCTTTTTCTTTTCTTGTATGGAATATTTCCCCATTTTATTTTTTCATTGTCTATTGCTGCCTCCCACACTCAATTAATAATTGCCTTGACAATGTTATACAGATATATAAATTTATATATATATATATATATATATATATCTGTATAATACCTATGTAACTATATTTTCCCTTTTATGGAATTCCTCACAGTTGGATGTTAAATCTACAATAATTCCCTAGTTTTCTTTGCTTTCACATTTGCCATCCACATTTTTTGACTGCCAAGGATATCTCTGAGCTTTATTTTTCAGCTGTCCTATTGAATCGTTAATTTATGCTATCATACTTTCGCATTTCCAAGATTTCTTTTTTTTTTTTTTGGCTCCTTTTATGAAATTTTTGTTCCAGTTTCATAGATACAAACTATTCTTCTATCACTCTAAGGTTATTATAATTATTGATTTAACATTTTCTTCTGCTTCCAGCATTATGTGACTGCATGCTCCCAACTATTATTATATTTTGGTTGATTGTTTTTGTGCTTTGTTTTTCTTTTCCATTGTGTATTTTGGTTTTTAATAAAATATGCTTAGAGCCTTTAAAAATCTTCGATACTTCTTTTCCATTTGTTCATTTAATACTATATTGAAATCTAAATATTTAAAACTGAATAACTAAAATGCTAATGGGAAGGTTCCTTTGTGTAACTGGGCTATACTACAAGTTACGTGAACACCTCATGTGGATGACAAAACATCAGAATCTACAGGTTGTTTATTTGGGTCTGCTCAGTTTCCCTAGAAAGTGAAAATCCAAACTTTTGCCTGGAGAATAGAAGACTGGTTATAGTTATTTGAGATCTAATTTGTGAGATATGGTTTGAGAGTCTTACCACTCAGCAAAGTCTAATAACTTATTCCCTAAAAACATGATAACAAAACATATTATTTCAAATCTTAAAATTATGACTGCAATATAATATTAATATACATGTATATATTTTTTGAAGAGAACTAGGTTGGAGTGCTGCCTAGGTCCAGAATGCAGTGTCACCTAGGTTAGAGTGCAGTGCCAAAATCATAACTCACTGCAACCTCATACTCCTGGGCTCAAGCAATCCTCCTGCCTCAGCCTCCCAAAGTGCTGCATTTACAGGCTTGTGCAACTGCACCTCACAACATTGTTTTTAAACTATTTTACTTCTTAAAAGTAGAAGTTTTGGGAACTTACAGAGGAATTAAATAATTGGCAAATCTTCCCTACAAAAACAAGCATAAAACTGATAACTGGATAACCACAAATTGAGAAATCCTTATTTGCAAACTCTAGGTAAGAACAATGGAAGTGGCAGTTTCTTGTCTGGTGCAGTCCCCAGCTGCATGGATAATGTGATTTTATCAGGACAGGACTGACCATGAATATCAGCAGATTTGCTTCATGAGGTAACTGAACTGCTTTGGAGTGGAGGGAAAACATTCATCCCCAGTAAAAAGAACAAATTCGATAGGAAAACATAAAGAGCCACAGCTCAGCTCGCTTGAAGTTGCTGTACCATTTGAGGCAAGTGGAGGACCAGATGGAAACTTTATGGGGAGATCCTGGAAGTGAAGAAGCCACATAAGGTCTGGAAACTTCTTGGTACATCTTTGTCTGCCTGTGAAACTATGAAAATGTGTAATGGAGGAACAGAGTCTCTGGAAGAAAGTAAAATCTGAGGCTGACATCAAAATTTCCTAAACTTTGAATGTATTGCCCAACCTACACACACAGATTAATCTTCAGAAGGAAGTGTCATGGGCTCAAGTGATTAAGCCCAATCTTTGCCCAATCATTGCCTGCCATTAACCTATGATGTTAGGAAACTTTTTAGGTATATTAAAAACATTCTAAATCTCAACAATGATGATTATTGCACATTAAGAATCTACTGAAAATCATTTTATCAGATTTATTTACAGAATAGTTTCAATTTATATTATATAAATTATATTTCAATAAATATGTTTAAAAGAGGCTTCAAAATGAAATTTTCTTTTAATATTTTACCAATGAAAAATTCACTCAAGCATTTTCACCTTTTATACATACATGGTGATTACTCCAAATAGAAAATATTTCCTAAGCTCTTCCCCTCTAAGTATCTTTTTCTTTTTCACTCGGTTACTTGCAGAACTCATAAATCTCCAAGGTAACTATTTTTCTAAAAAGAAGTCTATAAAAATAAAGATTAATATTTTTTCATGTTAGAGCAGAGTTACTGGGTTTTTTTGTTTGTTTGTTTGTTTTGTTTTGTTTTGTTTTTTGAGACGGAGTCTCGCTCTGTCACCCAGGCTGGAGTGCAGTGGCCAGATCTCAGCTCACTGAAAGCTCCGCCTCCCGGGTTCACGCCATTCTCCTGCCTCAGCCTCCCGAGTAGCTGGGACTACAGGCGCCGCCACCTTGCCCGGCTAGTTTTTTGAATTTTTAGTAGAGACGGGGTTTCACCGTATTAGCCAGGATGGTCTTGATCTCCTGACCTCGTGATCCGCCCGTCTCGGCCTCCCAAAGTGCTGGGATAACAGGCTTGAGCCACCGCGCCCGGCAAGAGTTACTGTTAAAAAATGCAAAAATTTACAATTTTTCTTTCTGATATGCTGATTTTTTTTCTCCTCAGGAAAGCTGCATCTTTGAGAGTTCCAGAATGTGTTAGCTACTTTTTCATACCTAAGATGCTTTCTGTCATCTATTTCCACATGCAAATTTGCAGTCTTCCAGTCTGTACTAGGCTCCAGGAGTTCTCAGAACTCCCTTTGTTCCTGAATTTATTATCCTAGCTAAAAAATCTGTGAATTCCATTTGGGGCAACTAGCTCCCTGTTCTGGCTTTAGAATATTCTCCTCTAAGACGCTTCCATGCTATTGGTAATCTTTCCTCATCTTTCCAACTCTTTTCAGGGGCCTTATGTGATCAAAGAGCTGTGCTTCACAGCTCCTTGTGGTTCACTTCCCCTCAGTCCGACTCTTTATCAAGTGTCCATTGCCCTATCAAATGGATCTAGGGGAGAGAAATGGATGCATTCCATTGATACTACTCATATCTCACTCCTGTTCCTAAACTCTCCTTTCAAACCTTCATACCTGCCCTTCCTGAGAGTCCTAAAAGTCTCATGTCACCAGTTGTCCAGGGGTTTTTAGGTTAGACACTACTCTATCAGAACTCTAAGACCTTTTCCTGGAAGCTTACTTTGACATGACTGAATATTATACAAGATGTCAAAGATTCAGTAGAACGGGAGTGATTGATTATGCAGAAACTGATGGTTAGAACAGGAGTTTAAGCTAGAATTAGGGTTAGGGTTACAGAAGAAAATAGCTATGCTTTGTAAGACAGGAAGGAGGACTCCATAGGTACATTTCTTGCATTGTGAAAGGAAGGAAGATGACAAATTAGGCTTACAGGTCTAGTGATTGAAACTTTAAGAAATTCCATTCAGATGGTTTCTATCAAATAACAGTTGACATTGTTAAGCTCTTTCAATGTAGGAAATATTGAACCAAACAATTATACATGTACTTGGTTTATACTGATATTTCATTTTATACTACATCATATATTTATGGAAATACTGTTTTCTTGTTATTGTTACCTTGAATTGTTTATTTCTTATTACTTTTTTGCTATTGCTCATATGTTTTTTCTTTTTTCTTTCAATTCTGAAACATCCTTTGTTATTTAAATCCCTTAAGTAATAAAAAGTCTCCCAATTTTATATCCTATAATAAAATTTTGGCGGGATTCAGGCATACTTTTTTCAGGGCCAGTGTACAAATATTTTCCCACATTTTCTGCCTAATTATTTAATACTACACAGCAAAACTTATAGTTGATACTTTATTATTTATATATATATTTATTTTAACATAATTATATAATTTATATTCAATAGTCACTTTGATTTCTCCATGGTATTTTGTGGGAAGCAAACAGTTTTGAACTTTGTCCTTCAAATTTATTTCATTATTCAGTCTTTATACCATGCTTTTTTTTTTTTTTTGACATCTTTGTGAATTTCTGCCTCATGTATGAAAGACCATCAAAAATAAATGGCTCATTGTGAAGAGAGTAACAGCACAAAGCTTAGTAAAGGAGGCACTCTTGGGAGTCACTTCACTGACTTTTAATAATGAACTTAAGTGTCAAAAGGTAGAAACATCCTGGCACCATTAAGGCTATATCTCAATAGGCATAAAATCAATGGATGTGTCTCTCATTGTCACTTCCACTGTAATCATAATGGTTCACAGGGAGAAAATAGAAAGAGAATCAGTATTCATACTTTATCTGCTAAGCTTTTAGATTCTAAATATTTTAGCTAATTATGTTAATTTAAGGTAGTTCCCAAAAACATGTGATTTGTAATCATAATTAGAAAATATTTTCTAAACTTTGTGAAAATGGATTGGGGCACTTAGACCCATCCCTGGTGATGGAAAGTCAAGTAGATGGTACCAACAGTCCAATTTATTCAATTAGTTGCCAGATCCTAATTTGCAAAACTAAGGTTAAAACCTCAAACCAGGCCAGGCACAATGGCCTCACGCTTGTAATCCAAGCACTTTGGGAGGCAAAGGAGGGTGGATCATGAGGTCAAGAGATCGAGACCATCCTGGCCAACATGGAGAAAAATACAAAAATTGGCTGGGTGTAGTGGCACATGCCTGTAGTCCCAGCTACTCAGGAGGCTGAGGCAGGAGAATCACTTGAACCCAGGAGGTGGAGCTTGCAGTGAGCAGAGATTGTGCCACTGCACTCTAGTCTGGCAACACAGTGAGACTGTGTCTCAAACAACAACAACAACAACAACAACAACAACAACAACAAAACATCAAGCCACTCATTTCATGAGGGAACAACATCATAACCTACCTTCTTCTCAGTGTTATCTGGTTACCTCTCCTGTGCTCACCTGTTGATGATCTAACAGCCCAGAATGAGATCTACCATAGTCAGGACATCTTCACCTTTGTACAACCTGGAGGAATAAAGTGAGGTGGTGTTTGAGTCTCTCCTTCCCCCTTTATATCCTCTTCCTGTCCTCAGCATGCAAAAGTGTAGGAAAGAGGTGAATAAATGAGATTCCTAGTACAATTATTCTATTTTTCCTCTTGATTTATTGCTAACATAACTTATGCTAAAACGCTTTCACGTCAGAAAAATATAAGTAATCTTGATTAGAGCTTTGTATTTCAAACCTAAGACACTTCTCCCATCCCAATTCCTTACCACTAGCAATAAATTAACAGCTAAAATGTATGAGGAAGGTTAGATGATGTTTGGGGTTAGCTCACAGGGATATCTTGCCAAACTCTGAATACATAATTCACATAGGAATAGTTCTGGCCTTTAAGAAATTTACTGCAAAAACGATGACAATTATTCCGAGTGTAATAGGCAGAATAATAGGCCTTCCAATAATGTCCATGTCTTAGTCTTCGTAACTTGTAAATCTGTTACATTGCATGGCAAAGGGGAAATATATTTGAAGACAGAATTAAAATTGTAAATCAGCTGATCTTAAAATAGTGAGGTTATCCTGGATTATTCAGATGTGCCCAATATAACTGCAAAGGTTTTTAAAATAATAAGGAGAAAGAAGAGAGCCAGAGAAATGGAAACCTAAGAAGGAAGTGACCCAGTATGGTTGGTTCTGAAGAACAAAGGGGACCAAGAGCCAAAATATGTGAGCAGCCTCTGGAAAATAGGTAAGATAAGGAATGGCTTTTTCCCGAGAGCTGCCAAAAAAGAATGCAGCACAGTTAACACTATGACTTTAGCTTAGAGAGACCCATGTCAGTCTTCTGATCAAAGTACAGGCAGCCTCAGTGTCTGGTGAGGGCCTGTTCCTCATAGATGGTGCCTTCTGTGTGTACTCACATGGTACAAGGTGTGTGTACATGATATGATTTGGGTGTGTCCCCAGCTTGCACTGTGCACCTGGAAAAGCTGCAGAAACTCAAGGCCAGACCAGGACAGCAGCCGAGTTAGGCTGTACCCAGAAAGTCACGGGGCAGAGCTGCCCAAGACCATGGAAATGCACCGCTGGCATCAGTGTGACCTGGATGTGAGACCTGGAGTCAAAGGAGATCATTCTGGAGGTTTAAAATTTGACTACCCCACTGCATTTCAGACTTGCATGGGCCCTGTAACCCTTTGTTTTGGCCAATCCCTCCCATTTGAATGGCTATATTTACCCAATGCCTGTACTCCCATTTTATCTAGGAAGTAACTAGCTTGCTTTTGATTTTACAGGCTCATAGGTGGAAGGGTCTTGCCTTTTTCCAAATGAGACTTTGGACTATGGACTTTTGGATTAATGCTTAAATGAGTTAAGACTTTGGGGAACTATTGGGAAGGCATGATTTGTTTCAAAACGTGAGGACATAAGATTTGGAGGGACCAGAGGCAGAATGATATGGTTTGGCTGTGTCCCCAGCCAAATGTCAGCTTGAATTGTATCTCCCAGAATTCCCCCATAATGTGGGAGGGACCCGGGGAAGGTAATTGGATCATGGGGGTTGGTCTCTTCCGTGTTATTCTCATGATAATGAATACGTCTCATGAGATCTGATGGGTTTATCAGGGGTTTCTGCTTTTGCTTCTTCCTCATTCTCTCTTGCTGCTGCCATGGAAGAAGTGCCTTTTGCCCCCTGTTATGATTCTGAGGCCTCTCCAGTCAGGTGGAGCTATTTACCAATTAAACCTCTTTTTCTTCCCAGTCTCAGGTATATCTTTATCAGCAGCATGAAAACAGACTAATACAGTACCCTTTCTTCAACCTATTTTATAAAGACACTAATCCCATTCATGAAGCATCCATCCTCATGACTTATTCATTTCCCAAAAGGCCCTGCCCCTCAATAACCTCTTGTTGGGTATTAGGTTCTAACATAGAAGTTTCAGGTGGACCACCAACATTCAGACAATAGCAAGCCCCTACTCTTATCATGTGCCAATGGAGGCCAAATGCAGAAACTGGGCACCTCATCTGACCTGGCAATAAGGAGATGATAGTTCCCCAACCCCTGCTGGAGCAGTGTCAGAGGAAGCTCACTACCAAAGAAGGTTTAAATAAGGTTCAGTGTCTGATAATATAATACTCAAAATATCCAGATTTTAATAATAATGAACCATACCAATCTCTGTGATATTATCAGCAAGGATGAATAGACAGTCAATAAATGCCAACACCAAGGTAACAGTGATCTTAGTACTATCCAACAATGAGTTTGAACCAGTCATACTGGAAGCTCTTAAATAAGCAATTATGAATGTATACTTCCAAATGTTTTTGAGGCCACTACATAACTGGAAAACAATATTTAAAGGGAGGAAAACTAAACACAAATATTATTAATATAATGTACAAATTCTTATCTAAATATGAGCAAATAGAACTTAGCAGTATATTAAAATAATTAGACATCAAGATCAACTGAAATTTATTCCAGGGATGTAAGGCTAATTTAATATTTTAAAATTCATTATAGTAATTCACTATGTTAATAGACTAAGAAGAAAAATCACATGATCATATCAATTGTGCAGAAAAACCGCTTGACAAAATTCAACACTCATTTATGAGATCTCTCCACACAGGAGGAATAGAGGAAAATTTCCTAAGCTTCATAATGAGCATCTAAAATATATAGATAATACTTTACTAAATGGTGAATAGCTGAATTCCTTTCTCTTAAGAGAAAAAAACAAGACAAAAATGGTTCCTCTCATCATTCTTATTCAGCATAATACTGGAAGTTCTAACCAGTGAGGGCAACAAAAAGAAATACACATTGGAAATGAAGAAATCTACATTTGCAGAAGACGTAATTGTCCACATAAAGAAGCCCACAAAATTGATGAAATAACTGGAACTCTATTTGTCAGTGAGTTCTACAAAGTCACAGGAGACTTGCATGCTGATAATTCACAAAATGTTAGTGAAAGAATTCAAATTTAAAATGTTACAACAAAAACAAGAACAGCAAAGATAGAAAGTAGATGACACTTGCAGTGCTAGTAGAAACGTAAAATGATACACCTACTCTGGAAGACATTTTGCCAGTTTCTGTTGAAATTAAACATGCAATTATCATATGACCCAGCAATTGCAGTCCTGGAAATTTATCCCAGAGAAATGGAAACTTATATTTATATTACAAGCTGGGCACACATGTTCATAACAGTTTTATTTGTAGTAACTTGAACCTAGAATCGACCCACATATCCTTCAGTAGGTGGATGGAAAAACAAACTGTGGTTCCTGCACACTATGGAATACCACACTGCAATGAACAGGAAGGGACTGTGAATATACAGTAACCTGGATGAATTGCTAGAGAATAATGCTGAATGAAAAACAGCCAACTCCAAAAGGTAACATTCCACTTATACATCATTCTTGAAGTGACAAAATTTTACAAATAAAGAACAGATTAATGGTTTCCCAGGGATGAGGACAGAGTGGTGGAGGGTGGTTAGGAGGGAAGTGGATATGAGTATAAATGGTCAACTTGAGGGATTTTTGTGGTAATCTGTACCAATATCAACATCCGGGATGTTTTACTTCATTATTGTTTTGCAAGATACTACCACTGGGGGAAGCTAGATATTATGAAAAGCATAGAGGGCCACTCTATATTATTTCTTATAACTCTATGTGAATCTATGATTATCTCACAATAAAATATTTAATTAACACATTCTAAGAAAATCACAAACAATACAGCTAAAAGATTGCTATTTTAAAGTGACTTTAGAATTTTGTATATATATTTTAAGGTAAATTATTTGGAAACCCTTTTTGGCAATTTCTATTTTAGTGTACATTTCCATGGATCATATTTTATTGTTTTTTTTAATTTTTCTTTTGCAATTTTTTATCAGTGATTTCATGTTTCATGTAATTCAGTGTTCATGTTTTGAGTGTATATTTGGTTTTGGAAACTATTTTGAATAATTAAATCTCATGTCTAGTGAATGAAGAAGGGATTCAGCCTAGGGTAACAACTCTTCCGGTTAAAAACAAGATGCAATTATAAAGTAATCTGATTTTATTTATGATACTCAAACTGTCTCTGGAGTCAATTTCCAACAAGGTGTTATACTTTTAGCTGTGGTAACATATGGATATGTAGAATTTTATTCCTTCTGGAATTTGATTTAAACAATATTTAGTAAAGTGATTTAAATACCTCCTTTTCTATTGGATATCAGCAAGGAAATAAACCATGCACTTATGATTAAACAGCTTCTGCACACTTGCTACACAGTTCTGCATGCTTTTTTCTTCAGTTACTAGCAAGATGCTGCACTGGCACAGCCTTAGCCAAGGTAAACTCCAAAAGAACAACTGAGAGAAAACAACAAAGTGGAAAAAACCTTGGAACCCACTGGATGTTTTGAAGAATCATTATTATAAATCAGTGAGTGTGAATCCATTGAGGTGAGGATTTGCTTTTGCTGGAAGCAGGGCTATTACATCTGTGGGATACTTATGTTGAAAAGGAACTTTAAGAGATTTTTTCTTTATCTGCTGACAATGGCTTAGGAGTAATTAGTTGCAATTTAGGGATCCTCAGGAATAAAATCTTGCAAGCGAGAAGTCCTACTCTGAGAAGGAAGCATAGAGAAAAGTAGAAATTGTAGGGGCTAATTAATACAGTTTCCTTTCCAGTACCTCTTTTTCCAAATCTTTGAGCTTCTTCTATAATCTAAGGAATGCCCTCTGTAAATACCTCTTCTTCTTTAGGGGTTAAATGCTCATATCTGGGAATTAAAAACTAGATGCAAGAGTGTCTAGTCTCATTTTTTGCACTTAAATAACTTAGTTGTAAATATTTTACTTCCTCCTTAAAAGAAAGGTTATTTTTGCTAGACGACAAAAATCTCGTTCCTTAGAACTAAAATTAGGGGTTCCTCTTGCCATTTAATAAACAGGTATATGAGAAAGCTACTATATTGTCTAGATTAATTGACTCCAATTCATACACAATTAATGGAAAAAAATTAAATCTGAAACCTAGTTCTGCCAATGATTCTTATCCTTCAGCAAAGACAGTTTGATTCATCTCATTAGGAATCTTGACTGACTGAGATGCCAAATGAGGGAGGAGAAAATGTAGAATGGAGAATGAATATGAAAGTGACAAATAAAACCTACAGCCTTGAGACAAGTTATAGAAACAAGGACTGTAGTAGCTGTGGATCTTTTTGACTTTGTGCATTATGTGCATTTTTAATATATTAGGCATTTTATAATTTTCCTTTTCCTTATTAGCTTAAATTGTAAAAGCTGTCCATGCTTAGCTTTATGATTTTGTCTTTATGCTGCAGACTATTTAGAGGTCTTGTGACTATGTTAGTGGGGCAATTAACATTTCTAGAAACGGATTCATGGACTCGGTGCAGTTTTGAGAGAGTGCATCTTTGTATGAAGTCTAGTGGCTTTCTGTTATTGAAAAATAAGATATGGTTTTAATTATTATTATATAGAAGATTAGACACAGGTAGGCAGATCTGTAAGGATACTATATGTTCAAGAGGTTGGACCGTGCTGGAAAGCTTTAGATGCCTCTCATTTCCACACTAGCTTTCGGTACTTTCCTCTGTCTTACCATGTCAGAGGTCTGTAAACTACATTTCCCAGATGCCCTTGTCAGCTGGTTTACTGCTCTGTTCTGTCAATGATCTGCAGGAAAAGAATTCCACTTTTCCATGATTCCTACTTTCAGTCTGGCGTGGTCCTCTAGCAAGGACATGGCAGTGATGTTATTAACAGCAATAGCAGTAGTGGTGATGGAAACCATGGTGGCAGTAGTGATGGTGGCAGCACCCTGGTGGCAGAGATGGTGGCAACTGAGAAAGCAGCAGCAGCCAGTGAATGTGGGCTTCTAGATTATTTAGTTACCCAAGTCTTCAAGAGAGCTGACTTAGTGTTACAGTGACCTTGGGCTCTGGGTAGCACCATCCTATTGCTCTTTCCAGAAATGTGGAAGTTTCTGCAATAATTAATTTGTATTTAACTTTACCTGGTTTCTCTTTGCCTCCCGTCATTTCAAACTTGCTAAAACAAACAAATAAAAAAACACAGAACACACAGCTCAAGCTGTTTCATTTTTTTTTTTTTTCTGTTTGTATGCCGTCTTAACTTACATAGCAGAGAAATTCTTGTGCTTATGTAGCTGAGGATAGACACAAGAATGCTCATTGCAGCAGTGTTAACATTACCAAAGACCTGTAGATAGCTCAAATGCCTGTTATCAGAGGTGTGATAAAAATGCAATGAGTATTATATAGCTATCAAATAAATAAATATATCTACATGTGGCAATATGGGTGAAACACAGCGACGTGGTTTGTATACCTTTATTAAATATAATTCACATATACTAAAATTCATTGTTTTAAAATGCATACTTCTGTATTTTAAAATATATTCACAGAGCTGTATTATACAATCGTTACTTCTACTTTAGAACACTGACATCACCCCTCAAATAAATCCCATATCCTTTAGTAGTTACTCCTGATATCACATACCAACTCCAGCCTGAAACAACCACTAACCTATTTTCAGCTTCTATAGATTTGCCTATTTTGGACATTTTATATGAATCACATTATACAGCATATGTTCTTTTCTGACTAGCTTCTTTCTCTTAGCATAATGTTTTCACTGTTTATCCATATTGTAGCATGTATCAGCACATTATTCCTTTTTATTGCCATGTAATCTTCTATTGTATGGATATGTCATAATTTATTTGTTCATCTGTCATATGGATGATTGGGTTGTTTCTACTTTTTTGTCTATAATGAATCATGCTGGTATGAACATTCATTTATATGTTTTAGTGTAGATGTAAGTTTTAATTTACCTTGGACATAAAATTATTTATGAAATAACTGAGTCATCTGTTATCTCTACATTTAACATTTTGAAGAATTGACAAACGTTTTTCCTCAGTGGTTGCCCCTTTCACAATTATCCAGCAATGTATAAGACTTTCAATTTCCTTATATCTTACCAAGCCATTTTTAATTTTTAATTTGGTCTTTTTAATTTGGAACATCCTCTTGGGGGTGTGAATGAGGATCTCATTATGGTTTTGATTTGTATAATCCTAATAGCTAATGACATAAACCATCTTTTAATGGGTTCATTTGCCATTGCTACACCATCCTTGAAAAATATTCATTCAAGACTTTTGCTTATTTTAAAATTGTCATTTGGTTTTTAATTATGGAATTGTGAGAGTTCTTTAAATAATCTAGATAAAAGTCCCTTATCAGGTATCAGATATATGACTTGCAATTATTGTTTTCCTATTATGTGGTTGGTCTTTTCAGTTTCTTAATGGTGTCATTTGAAGAAAAAAAATGTTTAATGTTGATGAAGTCCAATTCACCTATTTTGTATGTCTGTGGTTTGTTCCACTGATGTGGAACATCTCCTAATCTAAAGTATCAGAGAGTTACTTCCGTGTTTTCTTCTAATAGTTCTATAGCGATATCTCTTATACTCACATCTGTGATTCATATTACACTGATTTTAGTGTATGATGTTGGGGTTGAACTTCATTCATTTGCCTGTGCATGTTTAGTTGTCCCACCACCATTTATTGAAAAACTATTCCCCATTTAATTATCTTGATCCCTGTTGAAAAACAATTGACAATAAATGTAAGAGATTATTTCTGACTGTTAATTCTATATACAGTTAATATATATGTATAGACATATGTGCTGTTGATTTTATATACACTTAATATATGTGTATGTGTTTATCTCAAATTATTTATTAATTTATTTATTCTTTCTTCTTTGATACATTATTCAGGTGTGTGTTATTTAGTATCAATATATTTGTGAATTTCCCAAAGTTTCTTCTACAACTAATTTCTAATTTAGTCTAAAAAACTGTTTTTACAAAGTTATGCTTTAAAATTCTTTAAAATTTGAAATGCTTTAAAAGTTGTTAAGGCTTGTTTTGTGGCCTAAAACATAACATATATTGGTAAATATTCCCTTTGCAATTGAAAAGTATATATTCTGCTGTTGTTGAGTGGACTCTTCTATAGATGTCTTTTAGGGGGAGGATGTATACAGTGTTTTTTATAAGTCTTATACTTTATAAAAATATTTTATCAGATTGTTATATCCATTCTTAAACGTGGGGATATTGAAGTCTTCCACTGTCATTTTTATATCCTATATTTCTCACTTCAATTCTGTCAGTTTTTGCATTTTAATTTCAGATTCTTTTTAAACCTCAAAAAGTGTGGATATGTCTCTAATTAGTATGCTTTCTTTATGGGCCCTCTGAGGCACTGATTACTTTTCAACATTCCTTCTGTTACTGATATTGGATAACCTTGATCGATCTATCTTTATGTTGCTTGATTTCTTTTCTACTAGCTTAAATCTGTTACAGAGCACGTCGAGTGAATATTTAAATTTCAATTATTATAATGTTTACCTTCAGAATTACTATTTTGTTTGTTATAATTTTTCTCTCTTTATTGATAGTCTTTGTTTGGTGAGAAATCATTCTCAGTCTTTTCTTCAGTTCTTCAGATGTATTTTCCTTTGGTTCTTTAAACATATTTATAATAACTGGTTTAAAAGCTTTGTCTAGCATGTTTAAAATCTGGAGTTCCTTAAGAACAGTTTTGATTGATTTTTTTTTTTTTTCTGTGCATGGATAATATTTTTAGTTTCTGTGTTTGTCTTTTAACTTCTTATTGAAAACTGAACATTTGAAAAGTATATGCTAGTAATAGTATTGTTCTTCTTTCTTAAAGTTTGTAGTTGTTGATAATGTTTTGCTGGGGTTTTTTTAGGGACTTTTAAAGATTAATTTTGTGAAGTTGTTGGTTTGTTTTTTGTTTGTTTGTCTTTTGCAACCACTGAAGTCTCATTGGCTAGCTTAGTGGTCAGCTAAGGGTTGGACAGAGATATTCTTCTATAACTTGAATCTAAAGATGTCTTTCTTGAGGCGTGTGTGTGTGCATGTTTGTGTGTGTGTATGTGTGTGCATGCGCGCACTGGGACTTTCACTCTATTGTATGACAGTGTACAACTCTACCTTAAGCTTCACTTATTGCTTTTGCAGAGCCTCAAAATTAGCCAGAGATGAAAGCTTAGGGCCTTCTCAGGATTCTCCTGTGTATGTACACAACTCTGCTCCTATATAGAATCTCATATAGTCTCAGGAAAATGTTGGAGATTTTCAAGACTCCTAAAGTATTCTTATTCCTCATATTTATTTTCAAGTTTTCCTGCCACCTTCCTATTTACTTCAGTTGGCATTGCCACTTTAGGCATCTACAATGGTAAACAACTGCTGCCGATTGTTTTTGGCTAATGCCCTGAGTGACCTCTGAATCAAATTAAATGAACACAAGCTCTGCAAATGAGGTTTTTCTAGGGAACACTCATTTCAGGTGTAATAGTAAAAATTCCTTATGGACAGGGTTTTTGAAAGCTCCAAACATATTCTCCTTCCAGCATCTACCAGACTACTGTTTGCCACAACTACCATGATTGTTAAGACTACCAAATTTGTGGAGAGAGGGTACTGTTCAGTTCCAATGGTAATTCAAATGCCATCGATCTCACCCCTTTTTACCAAGATTCGGACCTTTTTCTTGAAAACAGACAAACAAACAAAAAACACTTTGTGGACTCTTCTAAACTTTTGGTTAATTTCCAGAGTCCTGAAAATATTAATTTTGAAAAATTTGCTAGTGTTTCCATTCCTTTATGGAGGTATAGATTTTTAGAGGCCCCCACTTCATCATTATGAGGTGTATATCATCTGGAATATATATGTAAGTTACCAAAGTTAAATCTTAAAAGTCAATATAAATTGAAATACGCTTTTTAAATTAAAAAAAATAAGATTTCAAAAAACATTGGAATATACAAGATATATAAAGAAATGCAAGAAATGATACAATTAGGATTTGGAATAGTAATCTTGGACAGGTAAGACATTGAGATGAAATTATGCTCATGCATGAATGAGAGTGCATCACAAAAAAAGATTATGATAAAATTCCTTGAGTTCCAGTTGAGAAATGGAGTAATAAGTATCATGTTAGCTTATGACCATTTCAAAATTAATGTTTAATAAAACAAAAATCCAAATGCTAAATTTTAGTTTTCCTAGATTTACAGTTTACTTACATGTATTACCCATATATTCAGGTAGAGGGAACGGTGTGCACACTCTTGATAAATAGCCTAGAACATTCAGCATCATATTTTATCAATTACCTTTTAGTATGTGTTGGATTTGGGGTCATAAATTAAATTGAAAGGGCATATGTGTTTCCTGTTTTCTGGATTTAGCTCTGCAATGGAAATTAAGAAACAACCTGTTAAGATTTTAAAGAAAATTTATCTTCTTCTATTTTTATAAACCTATTGTTTCTTTGAATGTTGTTACTCTATATAATTGAGGTTTCTCTGATTGCCTCTTCTGGGTTACATGAACTACTTAGACAATTGTGATGTTAGAAAGGTAGCCAACTAAGAAAGAAAAATGTAACGCTTGCTTTAATGAATCTATAATCTGATTCCAAGTGGTCCTAGTCTTCAACAGGACTGCATTGAAAGTACTGCATTAAAACTTTTTACTTTGCTAAAGCAAGCTATTTGATTTATATTTTGAAGCATCATCATCATCTGTTCAAAACATGCTGTGCTGTAAGTACAGCTTTGCAGCAGCTATTTATGTTTGGATTTGCTAATTCTAACTACTTACAGGGCTTCACTTATGGACTTGGCCTGGGAATTTATTAAAACATAGTAGTTTTGGAAAGATTAAATTTAGCAGAAAATACTTAAGTCTTTAAACTCTACTTCCTGAGATTTCTTTATTTTCATATTTTCACTATGGCTTAATTTCTCCTTAACTTGTTGGCATTGGGCTGCCTCATTTCTCCTTATTGATTTGATGTGGAGATAAAAGCCTATAGAGCTAAAACTCAGTGGAGGCAAAAAAAAAAAATGTAAAAATAAAAAAGTATATAAGGTTTTTGTTCTTTTATTTTTACTCAGATTTGAAGACTTGAATAAAAGAATGATATGAAAGGAAAAATAAATTTCCATAAATCTTCCCAGGTTGGTGATCCAAGAAATCAATAGGAATTTATACTCTTTCATTAGCATACTGATAAGTGTTTATACCAAAATGTATTGTAAATATTTTTCCAACAAGAATAACAGAAAGAAAGCACTAAAGGAGTTGGGAAATATTACAAGACCCATGTGCTGTTATTTCTTTTAATTTTCCACCTCATTAACATCTTAGATGGGGATATGCTGAATATGCAGAAGTTGTACTCCTTTATTATTAACTACTTCACTGCAAGCTACGTTTTTACATTGGCCTTGGGGGTTGTGTGTGTGTGTGTGTGTGTGTGTGTGTAAATGTTTTATAGTTAACCACATCATTTATTTTTTAGAATAAAATATAGCTATATTTCATGATATACCATACTAGAAAATGTCTGCTTTTAAATTTAATGTGGCATATTGAAAATAAAGATAAACGAACCCAGGGTATATGAGGAAAGAATTGCTTCCATTCCTAGCTCTCACACTGAATATTTAGACTCATGGAAAAGCCATTTAGATTTTATGGTTTTTAGAATCCTTAAAAAATAATTATTAGAAAATATTGTTTCCAAGGTCATGGTTATTTTCTCTGTTTTTTTTTTTTTTTTCTCAACTCCTTATTTTATCATAATTTTTCAAAGTCTTGTGTTGTTTTGTAATAATCTATTTGCTTTCTGCCTGACTGAGTAGAATGTGAATTCCTGGAGAAGAAACTCTTCAACTTGTTTATCTTTCTGTCACATATATTAATAGATTATAAGGTCATTTTCAGCTTTATACCTACATAACACTGTATCTTATTATTTTTCTTAATTATTTAAATACATAATTTATACTTTAATAAGTATTTCACAAATTAATATATGTATTAACATGGCAGAATAAGACCATATGTCCTCTGAAATTATAATATGCTATCTAAATGAGTTTTGCTCAGTTCGTATGTATCAGTTTGTATATATATGCAGTTACCTTCTTTTACATAAAATTATTCTTGTACACATGTGTCTTTTTGTTGCTTTTCTCCTTAAAATGTAAGTCAATTGTACATAATGAAACTTCAGTAAGCAAAGAATAAATCACTTAATATTTAGTCAGGAGCTTAAAGTTACATGAGGAGAACTGAGTATATATACTTACATTTTAATTACAAAATATGAAAGATATGGCAATCACAAAATACTACATTAAAAATTCTTACTTTTCTAATGCAAGCTATTTGGCTTTATGTTTTGAACTCATAATCATTTTTTCCTCCTGTCTCAGCATCAGTACATTTTTAAAAATTAATGTTTTTCTTTTTATCTGCAACTCTGTGTATATTAGTTTCTCTGTCTCCTATTTGTTTTAGAATGATGGCACTAGCAAAATTCAGACTGAAGAGTGGGCTGTATTGGTTTGAGAGTAGAGATTATGTGCATTCCCGTGTGGGGTGTCAGAGCCTTGTGTGATGAAGGAAACAGTCACACTGAAATGCAGTCAATCCATGGTAAGAGAGCCACACCTGGATAAGAACGTCCTCTTTGGAAATATAGACAGTGAAAGATATTAGAGGCTAAGGAAGGTAAGAAGATGTCCATGTTGAAAGACATCTGATATGTGGTGTCTGAGTCTAAGAAGACTGAAGCAGTGTCTTTACAAAAGAGCAGAACAATGTGTAGTATCAGCTGCAGCAGTGAGAGGAGAGCTACCTGTGCATGGGAGAACTGCCTGGAACAAGGCATTGAAGTCTGAGCTGAAGGACGGTGTGGTAGGTAGTAAAGGTGACTTGTCATTGAGACTCAGCCCATGGGATCACTGCCTCTGTGTTTGGGAGGAGGAGAAGTCACAATAGGAATAAAAAATTATTCACATACATGGAAATTGAACAAATAAGTAATTTATAAAGAGTAATTGGAGTCAATTTTCTTATTGCTAATGAAGGGAGTTATAAACATGGAAAGAAATTAAATTAGCATGAACTCAGTGGTGTTGAACTGGAACTAAAAGTATGTGGAGAAATTCAGGAATTTCAATAGATACAGATGTAGGATGAAATATAAGTTTTGCTCAATTTGTATATATACGCAGTTACCTTCTTTTACATAAATTTGTGGAGTTAGGGGACTGTTCAATTCCAATGCTAATTCAAATGCCATCGATCATCTCTCAGATGAAATATAGACATATACTATATATGCACATCTAAATATAGATGTATATGTATATATGTTTATTTGTATATATGTATATACATCTATATTTCATATATATAAATCCATATATAATAATATATACATAATATCTATACATAATCTCTATATGTATGTATTTAATATATACATATGCATCTATGTGACCTCTATATATGACTATAATTGACTAATGGATAAACAAAATGTCATATATACATAGAACGTAATATTCTTTGGCAATAAAAAGAAATGAAGTACTGAAACATGGTATATATACAAGGTTCAGCATTCATAAACCTCGAAAACATTTTTCTAAATGAAAAGTAGGAAAAGGGCATCCAAAGTGGTAAGATACAAAAACAACATACAAAATTGATTGTGGCAATAGTTGCACAACTTTGTGAATATCCTAAAAACTACTGAATTGTCCTTTAAATTGGGAGTTGTATGGCAGTGAATTGTATCTCAATAAAGCTATTATTAGAAGCAAACAACAAAAAATAAAGAATAAAGAAATATTGATAGTAACAGATCAAAACCCATTCAATAAGATAAGAATAAATAAAATCAGAATGTATACTGAGGTAATTAATTAATTCATAGAAAGTTTCATAAGTATATTAATTTTCTATGCTGTGTAACAAATTTTCACAAATGCAGCATCTTAAAATAGCATGCATTTGTTATCTTAGGGCTTCAGGAATACACTGTGACTGGGATTCTCTGCAAGTCTGCCATCAGGGTGTTAACCAGAGTCCTTTGCAAAGCTGCAGACAAAGAATTGACTAGGGCTGCATTCTCATCTGGAGGCTTGAATGGGAAAGGTTCTGCTTCTAAATGCACTCATATTGTTGGCAGAATTTATTTCCTTATGCCTGTAGAAATCAAGCTGACTTCCCCAAAGTGAGCAACAGAGACGCTAATTCTAGAGTAAACTGGCTAGCAAGATGGAGTCTTACACATTAACAAAACAAATTATGATTGTGACATCCTATCATCTTTGCCATATTTTACTAGTTAGAAATAAGCCACAGTTCCATCCCACATTCAAGGAGAGAGAATTGAAAGTGGGAATCAATAGGGATCACCTGAGGGTGACTTTGCTATAGTGAGGAACAGGATATTTACATAGCACTAAGTTTAATCCCATAAATAACTTATTAATTACAAAAAATAAAAGTAACATTACAGTGAGAAAAGACTAGCACACACTACACTAGTCAAGTCATCAAAGTGAATCTAACTTGTAATGCAACAAACTTAAATTTTGTGGCATCCTATAGAATACAATGAAAAGAACATTTCTTTTTTTTTTTCTGCCAAATATGTATAACCTGAGTCATGAGAAAACATCAGACAAGTCCACAGTGTAGAGTATTCTACAAAATATCTGACCCATATTCTTCAAAAGTGCCAACATCATGAATATCAAAGTATTTGATATAAACTAAAGATAACAAAAGAAACCTAACTGTAACACGTAATTCTGAGATGAAGTCTGAAAAATATTCTATTGTATGTTTATAACATATTTTATCTTTATACAATCATTGATAGACATTTAGGTTACTTTCATATCTTGGCTATTGTGAATAATGCTGTAATGAACATGAGAATGCATAGCTCTCCAAGATTTCAGTTCCTTTGTATATAAACTTAGAACTGGGATTTCTGGATCATATGATTGTTCCAGTTTCAATTTCTTGAGGAACCTCCATAGAGTTTCCCATAGTGACTGCACAATTTTACATTTTTACTGACAGTGTACAAGTGTTCCATTTCCTCTTTATACTCACAAATACTTGCTTTTTGTAGTTTTTTTTTTATTTCTTTGTTTGTTAATAGTCACCTGAAAATGTGGGTGGTGATATCTCACCATGATTTTGATTTGAATTTCTCTGATGATTAGCAATATTGAGCACCTTTTCATATCCTGTTGGCCATTTGTATGTCTTCTTTTGAAAAACGTCTCTTGAACTCCTTTACTTATTTTTAAATTGAATTATTTGGGGTTTTTTGGCTATTTCTTCTATACAAAGAAATATTTGTATATTTTAGATGTTAACCCCTTATAAACAGATACATGGTTCTATGGTCTAAGGGTTTGTATCCCCTGAAAATTCATTTGTTGAAATCCTAACCCCCAGTGTGATGGTACAAAAAGGTAGGACATTTTGGAAGTAACTATGTGGCAATGACAAATATACATGAATATTATTAGAGACTTTTTAAAAGAGGCCAAAGTGATACTCTTCACCTCTTCTGTCATGTGAGGTTATAGTGAAAATATGGCCGTGTTATGAACTAGGAAGTATGTCCTCACCAGACACTAAATGTGTCAGTGCTTAAATCATGGGCTTCCCAGTCTTCATAGCTATACGAAATACATTTCTATTGTTTAAAGTTACCCAGTTTATTGTATTTTGTTATAATGTCCTCAGTGGACTAAGACATTTGGTTTACAAATACATTTTTCCTATCCCATAAGTTGCCTTTTCATAGTGTGGATTGTTTCCTTTGCTATGCCTAAGCATTCTAGTGTGATGCTGTCCCAATTGTCTACTTTTGCTTTTGTTGCCTGTGCTTTTGGTATCATTTCCAAAAAATTATTGCCAAGACCAATGTCAAGTATCTTTTTGTCTGTTTTCTTCTAGGTGTTTTGTGTTTCTAGTTTTAAATTAAGTCTTGAATCGATTTTGAGTTGATTCTTATTTATGGTGTAAGACAAGGGCCTATTTCATTTTTTATGTAGATATCCAGTTTTCTCAACACTATTTATTGAAGAGAAATCCTGCCATATGCAACAACATGAATAAACCTTAGAGTACATTGTGTTAAGTGAAATAAGTCAGACACAGAAGGATAAATGTTATAAAATGCCACTTACATGTGGAATGAAAATAGTGAAACTCATAGAATCAGAGAGTAGAATAGCAGTTGCCAGGCGCTGGAAGGAAGGGAAAACAGGGAGCTATTAGTCGAAGGGTACAAAGTTTTAATTATGCAAAATGAATATATTTTAGAAATCTTTAGATTAAAAAAATGCAAAAAAAAAAGAGAAATCTACTAGACAGCATAGTGCCTATAAACAATATTGTATTGTATACTTAAAATTTTGTGAAAAAGCTAGATCTTAACTGTTCTTCTAACATGTAAAATAATAATAATAATAATAATAAATAGAATTCGAAGAAATTTTTGGAAGTGGTGGGTGTGATGAGGCATAGCTATTGTGATGATTTCATTGTTATATGTTCATTGCCAAACTCATCCAGTTGTATACATTAAATATGTACAGATTTTTGTATGCTGATAATATACCAGTATGTTTTATAAATAAAATCTTTCCTGAAAAAAAATTGAAATGAAACCTGTGGCTACAAAGGGCATTATTAGGATAAGTTGCAAAAATTGAAAGGAGAATGAGGATAACACAGAGTATTTTATTCATGTTAATTTACTGATTTGTTAATCTTATTATGGTTATGGAGGAGAATGTTCTTTCTTGAACATCAATAATAATATTTTCCCGAATTATCAGAAATGATGAAACATGAGTCTAAAATTGTTTTTAAAATAATTATTTTATTTGAATTTGCAACTTTTCACTAGGATCTTTTACTTTGGGGATTTTTCAAAATGAAGCAATTGGAAACTTGGAAAAGTGGAAGGGTAGATGAGGGGTGAGAAATGAGAAATTATCTAATGGGTACAATATACACTATTTTGGTGATGGTTACACAAAAACCTCACTACTACACAATATATTCATGCAACAAAACTGCACTTGTACCCCTGAAATCTATTTAAAAATTAAAAAATTAAAACCACTGATTGCTCTGTCTGCCCATGTCAGCATTTCCTAACGTGTGTTCCTCAACATTTTAATTGCAATTAAATCCCCTCCCTCCAGTTACATGTACCTTTATCATTAATTTTGCATTGTAGAAATATTTCTACTTGATAGAGAGTCTCCCTATGCCCCTCCAAACACACATATATACAACCTTCCTCACCATCAATTCCCCTACCAGATGGTACGTTTGTTACAATAAGTGAACCAACATTGACACGTTATTGTCACTGGAAGAAGTCCATTAGGATTCAATCTTGGTGTTGTACTTTTTATGGGTTTTGATAAATGTATAATGACATTTATTCAACACTATGGTATCTTATAGAATAATTTCACTGCCCTAAAAGTCCCCCGTACTTTACTTATTCATCTCTTCCTCTTTCTAGTCCTTTGGCAACCATTGGTCTTTTTACTGTCTCCAGAGTTTTGTCTTCACCTGAATAAATGTCGTACAGTCAAAAACAAGTCTTTTTTAAGCACATGAGAACTTTGTAAGCAAGCTTGGTACTGTACATACTTTTGAATCCTATATATTAGCATTTTAAAATATTTGACAATGTAATCATCACAGAATGTTATTATTTAATTTTAGCCTCATACCTGCTCTCTTTCTTAATCTAGTCTGGCATGAACTTACTTTCCCACCATCCACTAGTGAATTTGTAATAAAATCCAAAATTTTTATCATAATCTGTGTATCTTCCCATAACCTTACCCCACCCAATATTTTACTTTCATATAACTCTCCTGTCTCACTAGGCTACAGTATCATTTACCTTTTCCTCATCTTTTATTTAATCTGCAAATATTGATTGGATGCCTACTATGTGTCTGGCATTTTATTGACACATAATAATAGTACATATTTATGAGGTACATGTGACATTTTGCTACATGCATAGTATGTGTAATAATCAAATCAGGATATGTAAACCATACATCACCTCAAACAATTATTTTTTCTCATGTTAGGAACATTTAGAATCATCTCTTCTAGCTATTTTGAAATACGGAATAAAAAAGTTGCCAAAGATCGGGAAGGGTGGCGGGTCGTGGTGAAGAAAATTTGGTTGATGGGTGAAAACTTACAGTTAAATGGAAGAAATACATTTTAAGTCTCCACTAACACAGTAGAGTGACTGTAGTTAATAATTTAGTGTTAGGCATTTTTTTGTACATCAGGAACATAGTGGTAGAACGTTCCTACATCATGGGTTTAATTTCTATTCTTAAACTGGCCAAGCACATTTCCACTTCTGATCATTATCATTTGTTTTTGTTTTTTTTTTCCCTTAACTGAAATTCTCTCCTCCACTCTTTTGTGTCCTTAATATATCAGTTAAATGTCACTTCCAAATATTTGACTCAGAAAAATATATGTGAGTATGCTTCCTAAAAAGCAATTCCCTCCCACTAGAGTTACTGTTTATCACATCATCTCTGAGTTTACTTCTTAGCACTTATTACATGTTTCACAAGTTTACCCAGAAATAAATGGTTTATTTTTCTTGAACCATGGCCTTAAACTTGCTCTATCAAATTTCCCTTTTCCGTCCCCAATTGATGTCCTAGGCAATCTCACATAGTTTCAATTACTTTCAGCTACAATACTTCAAACTATTGTAATGTTCAGTTCAGCTTAACATCAAAACTTCTTTCTCTTGCTCTAAGTGGATCTCCTGTTCTTAGCATTGTGCTTGGCACATAATAAAGGGTTAACAAACATGTCTTGCACAAGTGAGTGAGAGAATAACTAGATGAGTAGATAATTGGATTAATAAATGAATGAATGAATACGTAAGGATAAGATTCAATAAGATCATAAAAGGAATTATTTTCAACTCATAAGTTGTAGGGACCAAGCAAAGGAAATGTGTCAGAATTGCTTCTTTTAAGCTGTGTCTTGAAAGATGCCAAGTAGTTCACCATGTCGACCTGGAGCAAAAAGCATTCCAGTCAGAGAAAGCAGGGTAGGTAAAGGTCTAGAAATGTGAAAGAACATAGCACATGAAGAAGACTGAGAAGAGCAGACTAACTGGAGAAGAGAAAGTCTAGTATTCATAACAGCAGATGAATATAAAGAAATAGAGCTATTCAGAGCCAGCTTCATTAGTAATATCAAATTTTTGGTTTGGCAATAACAACTTAGTCATCATTAACTAAGCAGGCACTGTCTTTTCACATTACTGAAACCCCCACTGTTCTTCTGAAAAATTCCAATTCAAGGTCAAAATCCAAGCTTTCTTGTTACCACCTCTGAAGTCTTTCTTTACCTTAACGTGTGAAGCTGATTACAATCTCTTCTATGCTACTTCACTACAGAATCTGTGTATGACTGAAATCCAATGCATCACTTAGCAGCTGGATTGAAGTCTTCCTGGAGTTCTTTCAAGAGCCTTGAGTGTTGTAATGTCTGGTTTATTTGTGCTCCCCTAGTACTTAGCACAGCTCTTAGTAGCTGACACTTTATGAATGTTAGAGGAGTTTTCTTCTCAATTTTCCTGATGTTACCTTCCAACTTTGACAGCTTACACAGTACTACCTAATGTAATAAATGATCCATCAAAAGCAAACTTAAAAATTGTCACCAGATAGCAACAATTTGAGATTCTTTAAAGTTGCATAAAGAAAGAGGGAGTGCTAATGATTAAAAATATCAAAGAAACATCCTCAGTAATTACTGTTAAATAGTATTTTTTATCTATGTTAGACAAAGAAAAGGGAAATGGAGATAAACAAGACATAAATACTTCTTCATTTTGTTAGGTTTTATAGTAATGCTTTAATTCTTGCTTATTCCTTCTTATATTTGAACCTCAGATACTTAAAGTGCTTTCCTGATGGAGAGATTTCCACAAATCAAACCATCATGCTAAATAGTTGCACATGGTTGCATATTTTGGGGCTATTTAATCTGACATCTTTTCAACTTACTTGGGTTGAAGCCTTGCTTTCTTTTTGCTACTGATTTCTTTTCTTTTCTTCTCTTTTTTTCTTCTCCTTTCCTTTCTTTTCTTTTGCTTTGAAGAGTACAGATTAATTCAGTTCCGTCCAGACTGATTAAAGTTGTTAAATAAGTTACCCACACAGGGCTTTGTGAAATAAATCTGGTAACGCAATTCTCAATAGACTGTAAAAATCTGTTATTAGTTAATTATCAAGACACTTCTGAGTGTTATTAAATTATCCCATTTGTCTCCTGATTATCATTCCAGAGTTATGTAAAATTATAAAATGTGTGAAGAATACCCTGTTAAATACCAAATATCTAATGTGAGTGATTTCTACAACCGCAGTTCAAGTTTTACTCCCCCAATTTTAAGAAGTTTATCTTTGACATTTATGGTTATTATTCTTAACTTGTTGGACAAGTGCTAATTTGATATTAAAGTAAAATATTTGTTTGAATCATTAGATTCCACTATGAGTATATTACCATTTAGTTCACTTGACCAAGGCACCATTTGTAAACCTGTACATGGAGATTGGACATCTCGTTCACTCTGCACTAATGCACAGTGATAGGCAGTTGTGCTCACCTTACCAGTCAATTGTACCTGCATTCACGAAGCAAATGGAAAATTCATCGACAGACAAATGTTTGGTTTCTTTGATCAATAACATGTACTTTCTCTGTTGCATACCTTTTTCGCCTACAAAATAGGACTAGAAACGATTTCAAGGGTTGTTTCCAGGACAAAATGAGCTCTTTTGCATTTATATTATATTTAACATGTATTAGCATAATATTATAAGACCTTACAGGTAAGTCCTTGGTGAGGTTCATCAGATGGGCTTTATCCAAGATGCCAGCTAGAGCACTGTGTTCCAATAAAATTGAGACACAAAGCTTCTATAATATTTGCCAATATGAAGGTCTTTAGTCTCAGATGTGCTTATACGGTTGGGTTCATACTTCAAGGTAGAATTGTATCCTTTAAAATCACGGGCATTAATGAAGTATTTTCTTTTCTATTTATTGTTTGCTGACTAAAAGAATAACTACTTTTCTTATCTGGTGGCCTTTCTGAAGCTAGTCTTTCAGATACTAACCATTCAGTTAAAGTAATGCTTCAAATATTTTCTGCTTTTAATGTATTTATTTCTTAAGGGAAAAAAAGAATCCATTAAAAGCATTTTTCTATAAGTAGTCATTAGTGAGTTGCTTCTAAAGGGACTTCTGCACTCAGAGACTCATAATGCTCCTGAAATGATTCACATTCGATATTGTAGCAACCCCAAATATTTGTACTTCTCTTTCCTTGACTTGAATACTATGATCTTGGACAAGCCATTCAAGAAAAAAAAAAAAGGTACTATGTAAACAAAAAGCAAAAGTAATAATAACCATCTGTGCTGTCTGGCGAATTCCAACTAGCAATTAAAGAATACTTTGAAATAAGTTTTATCAGAAATTATTTATCTGCTTTCTATTTATTCTTATAAGTTTGTTACACAAACTCATTGCTCAAATTTAGCAGAAGACTAAATGATTACTCAAATAAATATTGTTTTAGACAACTTTAACATTCTTCTGAATGACAAGCCAAAAGCAAAATGAGTAATAATTGTTGAATACTTCTTGAATAAAAAGGTATTTTAATGGGTTCATTAGGAAGAGTGTATAATGATTTGAGAATGTTGTTATTTTTAACGTAGAAAATCTTAATGGAGAAAAAAGAAGAAAATAACTAAAGAAATGGTTAGGTATCGAACTTGGGAGTTCATTGAAAAAGCATTTTTTTTTAAAAAATTAACAAACCTAAGTTGTATTTTATTCTGACTTTCTCATGGATAGCTTTATAAATTCAGAGTATGTCTAAGTGTGAGTTATGAGAAAAGAAAAATTTAAATTTAATCAGATAGAGAAGTTTAAGAAGAGCTTATATCAACTGATCTAATCTAATGAATATTAAAGTATCTTTTCAAAATGAGAATCACATAATGATAAGATTGAACTACAAGATTGACTAAATGGGTTCCACACTTATATGAATCGTGGAAGCGAATAATTTTTTAACATCTTACTCCAGCGAAGTAATGATGATATATTTTTTAAATAATTTTCTTTTCTTACTAATCTTGGAAGAGTGAATCTATAGTGTTCCAATGAATTGATAAATCAGCCATTATCAATACATTATTGTTTATGGAAATAACATATTTATAACCATAAACAATTTTCCAAATAATAATTATTCTAATATACAGAAAAACTATAATGAAGTAATGAAAACGTGATATTTTGGAAAAATATATATATCTATATATTCTCCATTGAAAGAACAGATTGTATTTAGAGGCCAATAAGCATGAGAATGTTTATGTAAAAGATGACTTGGGTATTTAAGCACTTAGTAATTGCCAAAAATTTTTGCCTGTATTGTATAATTGAAATATTTAGATAGACAGATATAAATATTGATATAGATAGCTAAACCCCTATATATCCAGGTTTGTGTCTTCAAGACGTTGAAAACGTAATTTGGGATATATAATTTATGCAAAAGAAAATATGGAGCAAAAGCCAAAGATACATTAAAATGCTAAGCTGTGTTGCTATATCTCTAATTGTTATAAACCATTAGAAAGGAGGATATCAAGTTTTGCTAGACAAAACAATCAGATCATAAAAGCAGGAGGAAGGCTTAGAAATGACTCTATTACTCAATATCATCAGAGGGAAAAAAAAGCTCAGACTTACAATGTGACTTGCTAAGTTGCAAAACTGTTGTCAGAAACCAAGCCTGTACCATGGAGTTCAGTGTTTTTAGATGACCATACATTTTAGTATTTGGGCAAGATGATTCTTTATTTCCTGCTGTCCCACTGATTGCATGCATTATGTATCTGTGCTTCCTAATCAATAACATGCTCCATATTTTTCTAAACACCCCTTGGGGAATATACAAACTTTGAGTAAAAACCCTTAATAATGAGTTCATTTAGTCACAGGAAATTGAGATTTGTGATAAAACTTTAAGATATGTACTAAATTCTTCAATATCAGAAAAATCATGATGATTTGATTTGTCTGCTGTCATTGTAGCAGGATGCTTACAATAGAAATTTCAAATGGAACATTTTTGTAAACTGTTAAGCTACAGATAGCACTGGCAGATGGATTAAGTCTGTTGCACTACAGAAAATTTTATTTTTTTTAATTATTTATTTATTATTTATTTATTGAGACAACGTCTCACTCTGTCACCAGGCTGGAGTGCGGTGGCGTGATCTTTGCTCACTGCAACCTCCACCTCCCGGGTTCAAGCGATCCTCCTGTCTCAGCCTCCTGAGTAGCTAGGATTACAGGCGCTTGCCACCATGCCCAGCTAATTTTTGTATTTTTAGTAGAGATGGGGTTTCACCATGTTGGCCAGTATGGTCTCGATCTCTTGACCTCCTGATCCGCCCGCCTCGGCCTCCCAACATGCTGAGATTACAGGCATGAGCCACCACACCCAGTCAATTTTATGATTAAAATCTGTCAGTTTCCTTTACTGTTATCCTCAAGTACTTTTTTTTCTCCATGTACTGAGGTAGTCTAATAGTAAGTTTATTTGTCTTGATTACAGCCCATTACCTTCTTCCAGTATCTTATCATGCAATTGTTGAATGGGTTCTTAAATAAGTACTTGTAGAATTCAGTTAAATATAGATTCATTAACATGCTGCAGCAGAAAAGGTTGTAGACTGGAACTCAGGGACATCTCACCAAACGAAGGAAAAGACATTTATGATAGGATTTGTGATACGAGTAGAACCTGGGTAAAATTTAAATGCCGGCAGCATTTATTAAGCTCAAACATATATTTTCTCAGAAACTTTTAAACTACAAGTTCTCACTCAACTTGAAGTAGGAGTAAATTTCAAAGACAAAACTGGATTGAAAGTAAATTAATCAGAGATTGCAAACTTAAACGGCCTACACTCTCCAGATAGGTAAAATAAAGGAATAAAAGTGACAAGGTGAAGATCTTGGACTTGACAACACAAGCCTTCTCCTCTTACCTCCAACAGCCTCAGTGTGACCATGTCGGACCTTCCAATTTTTCAAGATAAATAAAAATCCTGTAAGTTTATTTAAAATTTGGAAAATTGTAAAGGTTGCCAATTAATTAAAATATTTTAGGCCGAGCGCTGTGGCTCACGCCACCCAGCACTTTGGAAAGCCGAGGCGTGCGGATCATGAGGTCAGGAGATAGAGACCATACTGGCTAACACGGTGAAACCCCATCTCTACTAAAAAAAAAAAAATACAAAAAAATTAGCGGAGAGTGGTGGCGGGCACCTGTAGTCCCAACTACTGGGAAGGCTGAGACAGGAGAATGGAATGAACCGGGAGGCAGAGCTTGCAGTGAGCCGAGATCACGCCACTGCACTCCAGCCTGGGTGACAGAGCAAGACTCGGTCTCAAAAAAAAAAAAAAAAAAAAAAAAAAAAAGAATTATAAGCATTGTGTCGGTTGGAAAAAATCTTGTCAGTCAAATATTACCTGTTTATTGACTTGTGTTTCAAATAGTGTGGAATTAGGGTCTAGAATACATTTTGAATCTAGGCATAGCCATTAGATATGTTTTTGAAATAGTCCTGGGTTATGGCTCCATTAAATGGCATAAATTTCCTGGATTGTTTTATCCTAATGATTGAATGGTGATGGTAGATTGCTTCCTATGATATTTATTTCTCATACATTTTTGACAAAGCCTAAAGATAATTACATATTATCATAAAAATTAAGTATCAGTAATTAAATAAAATTCTTTCTTTCTGAAGTATATATTTTTGGGTCTAACTTCTGAATGAATTCCTGCCCACTCACTGGTTTACAGCTATATATTTCAAGAAATTCCAAATTATCTGGTAAATTTATTTTAAAAGGCCACATGCTGTATTTGGTTTAAAAAATCAGGCTGGAATAATAAAAATTATTAGAATTTATATCATTCTTTGGTTTTTGTAAAACATGTCTAAGTAATACCTTATTTTGATTCATAACACATTCCTAAGTTATATGTTAGAAAAATATCATTATCTGCATTTTACTGAATAACACAGAGACACTCAGGAAGTGTGGATAAATTCCTAGAGATCATGTAGCTATTTAACTCTGGAGACAGACATTTTTTAAACCAATTTTACATTCTTTCCATTATGGGTGGTGGCTCAAATATATTATGAAAACATCTTCAATGTTTGTTCTATGTGTAGACACTTTAAAATTTTTAAAAATGTTTTATATTGACATGTTTAAAAGAACTCAAGTGGCTTAAAATTTAAACTAATAAAACTATTGTAAATCTAAACGTGATCATATTTACATAGCAACTTTTACCTTTGGGGAATATTTGCACAGTTTTAACAGATTATTGTGGATCAAAACCAGAATATGAAATAAGGATATATGGAGTCACATCTAAACATAATTTTCCTTGGAAATTGAAACTATCAAGTGATACTTGTTGGCTTAAGATTTCAAAATTTATTTTTAATTATTTTTTGTTCATATTAATGTTTGAAACAATATTATATTGATGCATCTCAGTAAACTAAATTTCCATTATAATCTTGTTTTACAAGAAGTTGAAATGTACCTGTTAATCTTAAAGTATTGCGAGGAAAGTTTTCCATATTAAGCTTTAGCAGATAAATATACTTCTCAGAGATACAATTATGAAAATCTGCAAAATCTCAAAGCAGATAGAAAAATGCTGTGAATCCCTTAATTCTTCAATTGTGATGACAACAGGAGATAATACCATGACTCTCATACATCGTTGGGTTTTATAACGTATTAAAAAATTTATTTATTAATAGAAGTATAACGTATTTAAAAATCTGCACATAAAAAAGGAATGTGTTAGAAAGTGCCGAAATCAATTGCATCAAAATAAACGTTATAATAAATCATTCCACAAGTAAAGAGACTTCCTAACTTCCAGAGTTTATGCAGAATTTAAGAAATGCATCTTTTACTTGATATACTAAATATCACAAATATTGTGTTTATGAGAATAACAAAGGGAAGTAATTTGTCATTACAGTTAGCTGCTCATAATAGAAAATGACTATTGTTGAAATGAATTGAGTAGGAAGCACTGGAATATGAATATAGAATGGCATAACCTGCTCCTGTCTCAAAAGCGTGAATTACTACTTAAATCATGAATTATTTTAATGTCTTCAAAAACATCATAGCCACATAGTCATATTTTGGAATGTTAAAATGTATTTACTGGCTGAAACTTCTTTCTCCACAATCAGATATTATTAGGAAGGAGGAAATTCATAAAAAGTTTTTAAAGATTATTTTAAATTAAACTAACTATATGTTTTATTTCCTACCAATGTCTGTTTTGCAAAGAAAGACAAACAGTAAATTTTCACTAGACTATTGGATGAGAGCTATTTTTAAAAAAAATCCTTTTCTTTAAACCTTACAATAGTTTCCCCCCAAATTGTTATGTTAGCTGTATCATTTGAGGGCACATATATACGGACATGTACATATGGTCAATTGTTGTGGTCATAATGAATGAATGTTCAGGTAAATCACTTCTACAACTAGAGGAAAACACATAATTAAAACATTTCATATTTCAAGTCAGATTCAGAACTTAGATCCTAGATTACAGAATTGCTATTGATGGAAGAAACATTAACACTCAACTCATTCTTGTGTTTTCATTGAATAAACTAAGTTCTTGAAAATGTTCCATTTGAAATCATGTGTGAGCTTTAAATTGCCAACTCCAATGACCTTTTCTGCCTTTCCTCTGCTTGATCTTTCAGCTGAACCTGACCTTCTTGACGTTCTCACATTTGACTTGTGCTGACTGCTTTTTCTGAGTTTCCTTTCTTAATCTTCCTTTTTCATTTTTCTCTTTCCCTATCAGGGACTTGTATGCTAGTATTTCCCCAAATTTCCACTCTTAACCCTCCGCTTTTTATAGTCACATAATATTGTGGTTAAAGAGAGCTATTTGTATTACTTTGGTTATAACCAATGCCCATTTATAACAAAGAAAACAAAATCTCTGCTTTTTTTTTTTTTTTTTTTTTTTTTTTTAGTTTTATCCTCTTGAAATATATGATAGTTCATTGACCTTGACTGGCATTCAGTCTCTATTTTCACCTTAATCCAATATGTTTGTGAATATGCCTTTAATGCTTAGTTGTCTTCTAAAATAGACATAGTAATTTCATCCCATTGTCTCTGGCACTTTTCAAAATGCTCACTTTTTGAAGACCAATCCTTTCTGCTACCCTTTCCAAGCCCTATCGCACACAAATATCTTTTGTGTACGGCATCCTTGTAGAACTTCTGCTTTGGTCTTGTCCTGGTATTCTATCCCCTTCTTTCTCTACTTTCACACGGAGTACAAAGGAGGAAACCAAACTAATCTTTCCTATGGAGATACAGGTTAACTTTTGGAGTAATTCCTTGATTCCTTCTCGGTATTTCCAAAGGTAATATGCTCATTTAATGAACAATGCCTTTACTGAATTCCATTATGCATAATGCATGTTATTCTTATACTCTTCTGGCCAGTTGTGGAGGTATTTTATTTTATTATTATTAATTTTTTAGAGACCCAGTCTTACTCTGTCATCCAGGCCAGAGTGCAATGGCATGATCATTGCTCACTGCTGCCTGGAAATCCTGGGCTCAAGTGATCCTCCCACCTTGGCCTCCCAAGCAGTGGAATTACAGGCATGTCTCACCTCTCCCATCCTGTAGTGCAGAGGTATTTTAAATTAAATTAAATTTTCATTGATATTGAATTTTCCATGTAACATTTTTTAAAACCTATACTTTTCTATTAGATTTATTTAAATTTTTACATTTCATTTTCTATAAAAAGTTGAGCATTTCTCATCCAAATATTTGAAATCTCAAATGTTCGAAAATCTGAAACTTTACTGAAATGTGAAACACTACTATCATACCACAAGTATAAAATTCTACACATAAGTGCCTAGCATAAACTTTATCTCATGAAACAAATAATTTAACATAGAATTACCTTCAGACTATATGTTTGAGGTGTATATGAAACATAAATATATTTTGTGTTTAGACTTGCATCTCATAATCAAACTGTCTCCTTATGTATATACGAATAATCCAAAATCCTAAAAAAAAATTCCAAAATCCAAACACTTCTTGTCCCAAGCATTTTGGATAACAGGTATTCAACCTGTATAAGCTGTAACTATTATTATTTTTTATTAGTTATTAATAATAACTTATTTATTATGCAAATGCAAATATTAAATGACCAAATTACTGATCATTTAAACAAGCCCAACTTACAGCATAAATAATCAAACCTCTTCATTTTAATCTCCACTGAACTGTTAAAGTCATTCAGTGTGTATGCTTTTCTGTGCCTTGATTAAAAATTACAGCAAGTCCTACTTTTTTTTTTTTTTTTTTTTTTTTGGTCATTCTTAGTTGATATAAGCTTCTCCAATCAGTAATGAAAATGTCCAGGCCTATATATTAGGCATAACTCTTGGTTTAAAATTGTGTTATTCTCTCCATCATGTAGGACCTGCCACAGACAGGAAGATCGTAATGAGAATAGGGACATATGTAGTTTCTTCTTTTATCCCTACATAGACCTATCATTTTTGCCCATACTCTCCAGCTTTCTAAGTGGTTTCAGAGCACTCGGATAAGGTAATAGAATTTGGAGAACGTGAAAGGAGAGGAGGTAGAAAATTATTACATCTGGTCATTCTTGGGAGCTGCAATCATATCCTCCTCATCTGGCTGGTGGGTAGAATTGCCTCTCATAAGTGTGTTCTTCAGAAACCCCCCTTCACTGGGATCTTCCACCTACAGCTCCTTTGACTGAGACAAAAGCATCTTTCCTGTAGCTGACCACTTAACACATTTCATAGTTTCTAGGATTCTGTAAATACCTCCACTTCTCTCTGCTGATGACTCTTCAGCTCTTCAGGTGGCTCTTTTGGAACTAAGGTCACTCCACAGTAGTTCTTTCTCGCACTTGCCCACATCTGGTCCACAAGTAGCACTCATCCCCAAATCTCTTACAGCAGGGACAAGTCCACTCTTTCCCTCAATTATACTGGCACATATCAGGTTTTTTACAGGGCACCCCTTTACGTGCTTATTGTGAGGAGCAGGCATTCCTCTTTTATACCAACCACTCCTTCAAAAACTCTTTTCACAAATACTCGTATTTGCTCTTTTGAAATATTTACTAATGCCGTGTAAGTAAAATTTAAATAGTTGTCTAACTCATTCTTGTCCACCTATTTCCTTCTAGCCCTGTAGGGTCGCCTGTCATTTGTCCATCTGATATCATTTTTGCAAAGTCTTTGTTAGAACTTTCATTTTACCATCATATTCCACTTGTTAGCAGAAGATGAGTAAATGGAACTTCATTTCCTGGGTGTGAAGTGAAAGTTAAAAGTCTAGGTTTAAGATCAAAGTTCTGGAGGTTAGGGCAGAGTAAGTAGATGTTCCCATACACTTTCCTAGTTGTCTGGTAGAGGAAGAGGAAAGGCAAATTAGAAGATTTGAATCTTCTGTGAATTCAATTGTGAATTCTGTGAATCTCAATTTGAGGCTTATGTTTGGAAATTTTCAATAGCAGATGGATTCTCCTGGTTTCCCAAACTCAAATCAGAGAGCTAAAATCAGAAAAGCTTCTGAATTTAAAGAATGGTAAGTCATCACTAGAGGCCAGAGGAAAGCAGGAAAGTACTGGTCTTGGCTTTACCACACCCTGGACCTATCCCTGCTACCATCTCCCCAGTATCACTGCCTCTTAGGCTCAGCTGACTCCTTCGCTCTGATCATGCTGTCACCCTCAAAGGAGAAAAGAAGGGAATAGGAAAAGGAAGAATGCATATCTACTTCTTTTTTTAAAAAAAAATATGAGTTATTTTAGTTTTAAAGAAGAGTTCCAGAAATACTGCAGGGAGTTCCCACATACTGTTAACCAGCTTCTCCTTTGGCAATGTCTTCTATAACTTTAGAATGCTTATCAAAACTGTGAAGCTGACTTTGGTGCAATGTATTAACTAAAGTAAAGAGCTTATTTTGATTTTATCAGTGTTGGCACTAATGTCTTTTATCTTTTCCAAAATCCAATTTAGAATCATACATTACATTCAGTTGTCATGTCTCCTTAGCTTCCTCCAATCTGAAGCAGTTTCATATTCTGTCCACATTGTTACAGATCTTGATATCCCTGATGGTTATTGGTCAATTATTTTGTAGAATGTCTCTCAATTTGGGTGTGCCTCATATTTTTTCCTATTTAGTTTGAGGTGATGAATTATTGAGAACAATTCAAGAAAGGTCATGTGCATTAGATCTGGAGTCACCTGAAATAAGTGTCTATTACTGCTGGTCCTGATCACTTGAATAAGGCAATGTCATAGTCTATTTGTGCTGCTGTAGCAAAATGTGTGAAACTAGGTAATTTATAAACAACAAAAATGTATTTATCATAGTTCTGGAGGCTGGGCAGTTTAAAATCAAGACATCAGCAGGTTCAATGTCTGGTGAAGGCTACTACTCTCTGCTTCCAAAATGGGGCATTCTTGCTGTAGAGCATTCCAGAGGAGACAAATGCTGTGTCTTCACATGGTGGAAGGGACAGGACAAAAAGGACCTAGCTAATTTCCTCCATTTCTTTTATAAGGTTGATAATCCCATTCATGAGGGTTCTACTCTCATGAATTAATCACCTCCTAAGGACCTCACTTCTTATTACTATCATAGTATGACATTGGGGTTTAACTTTCAACTTGAAGTTTGGAGAGGAGACAAGCATTCAAACTGTAGCAGGTGGGATATGTCAGGATTCTCTACAGTAATTTTTCTTTTCCGTCTTTGTAATTACTAAATGTTTTGGAGGAGATACTTTGAAACTAAATAAGTATCTTGGTTTGACTTAAGCTTCCTCCCTCTAATTTCTGAATTCATTAGTGGAATCTTGCCTTTAGCAATTTATTATTGTCATGTTCCAATCATGATTTTCCCATTTCTTTCATTTTTCTACATTTATTAATTGGATTCCTTTTGTAAGAAAGAGCTATTATTTCCTATTCCATTTATTTACTCAGTTATTATATCAGTATGGACTCATGAATATTTACTTTATTCTTTGACTTACAACCCAATGCTGTGGTTATATGTGACTTCGGTTTTAAACCAAAGTTTTTAAAGTTTACCCAAGATTCATTTATCATTTATCTTTTTGCTCTGACGTTTACAGTATTGTCCATTGTGAGCTCTTTCACGTTGGTTCCTGTGACTTTTGAATATACCACCCTTTTTTTTTTTTTTTTTTTTTTTTTTTTTTTTTTTTTTTTTTTTTTGAAGCACTTCCTTACTTCCTGGCATCAGAAAATCAAAAGATGCTCCAGATCCATCTTGTACTATTCATACCCCAGTCCTGGAATCAAGTGCTTCTCCAAAGAACTCTGTTTCCTATTACAGAATAGTATTTAGAAACAAATATCCTGAGTTCTTGGTGGACTCATTGCTAATGGAGTGTCACAATTTCTAGTAGTGCTTCTTAGTGGAGCTAAGATATATACCAACATAATATAGCCTAACTGAAGTCATGGATATAAACACTTAACTATATTTCTGTACCTGTTGATTTCTATATTTATTCATACAACTCTATATTGGCACTTAAACTCCAATCAGCACCACAGAGTTCATTCTTTCTATTTCCTTACATGTAACTTAAAAAAAAAATGACAGTAAAAATCTTAGTTCCCATGGTCCGTTATATATTAACTTATATGTTTTAAGTTAATATTCAAAATGGTAGTTACAGAATTCCTAAGGTATACTCTGTGAGAAATGGATTTTGTATCTAGAATATCATATGCATGTGCAGACTTTTTTTGTCATTTACCGTATAGTGTGCTGCCCAAGCACTGATTTTTAAACTTAGATTATGTCCTTTCATCTTCATACATTTTGTTTGGTTAAGTGATTCTTTTGGTTTTCAGTTACATTATTTTATCATTTTTGTATTTACATTATCAATGTATTGTATACATTACAAATCAATGTATTTACATTACAGCTTCTCCCATATATTGTTAATGAGTGAGTATCCAACAAAATTCATTTTCTGTAATGTCGAGTTCTATGGATGTTGACAAATGCATAGTGTTATGTATTCACTCCCATGGTTTGACACAGAACAGGTCCATCCTCCCGTATGTTCCCCACTGTTACTCTTTCCCAACCTCTGGCGAATACTGTTTTATTTTCCTCCTTATAAGTTTGCCTTTTCTGCAGTAGCATATTAGTGAAATGATACAATATGTAGCCATTTGAATTCACTTTTTTTCTCAGCAAAATGCATTTAAGTTTTATTTAAATTGTTGTGTAAATCAGTAGTTTATTATTTATTATTGAATGGAAATCCATTGTAAGATATATCATAGTTTGTTTATTCACTTAAAAGCTGATAAACTTAGTGGTGTTAACAATTACAAATGAAGCTACTGTAGATACTGACATACTGAGTTCTGTGTGAACATAAATTGTCATTTCTCTTAGGTAGAAAGCCAGGAGTGGGACTGCAGGTCATAAGGTAAATGCATGTAAACCATTTAAGAAATTGCCTAAAAACATTCCAAAGTGGCTACCATTTTTGCACTCCCACCACAAATTCTGGGAGAGTTCCAGTTGCTCTGCATCCTTACAGCACATATTCTTTTTTATTAAAAAAAAAATTAATTGGTGGCTAGTAGTATCTCGTTGTGATTTACTTTGTATTTTCCAAATGACTAAAAATATTACTTACAATTCCATGTTTGTTTGTTTGTTTGTTTCATCCATACATCTTAACATCTTTGCTGAAATATCTGTTGAGGACTTTTGCCCGATTTTTCAAATTGGATTCTCCGTTTCATTTTTGTTTCTTTTTTGATTCTTCATTTTTTAATTGTTGAATTTTGTGTGTTTCTTATAATTTCTAGATATGATTCCTTTATTGAGGGTATGATATACAAATTTTAATTCCCTGTTTATAGAGAGTTCTTTTTGCTTTTGCTGATCAATATCTTTCACAGGGGAAAATGTCTTAATTTTGATTAAGTCTAATTTGCCAATTTTTTAATGGATTGTACTCTTAGTGTTGTATTAAAAAAAAATGGTTTGCCTAAGCCAGTGTCATGCAGGTTTTTTTTTCTAGAACTTTTATGTTTTATGTTTAGGTCTATGTAATTGGAGCTAATTTTTGTATAAGGTGTGATGTGTCCAGATTGATTTTTTTTGCATATAGATGTTTATATGTCCCAACAACATTTGTTGAAAAGCTATCCTTTCTTTCAATTTCTTTTGCATATTCATTAAAGATTATTTGACTTTTATCGTGTGTGTGTATTTTTGGATTCTGTATTGTAATTCATTGATCTATGTGTAAATCTTGAAATCAGGTAGTGGAATTCACCAACTTTGTTTTTATTTTTCAAAATTATGTTGATAATTTTAGTTGCTTTTGCTTTTCCACAATAATTTTAGAATCTTTTTGTTAATACAGATAGAACACTACTGTGATTTTTGATTCAGACTGTGTTGAATCTGTAGATCAAACTGGATAGAATTTACCTCTTGATAATAGCTTCAAGTCCATAAACACAGTATCTTTCTTTATTAATGTAGCTGTTCTTTAATTTCCTCCTCAGTGTGTTGTCATTATTATCATACAATTCTATAGATAATTTGTTGGAGTTATATCTTTTTCCTTTCTGTTCTTTTATTCCTTCTCTTTGTATTAGTTTTCTAGGGCCACCTTAACAAAAACTAGGTGGCTCAAACAATATAAATTAATTTTCTCTCAGTTCTGGAGACTAGAAGTCCAAGATCAAAGTGTCAGCAGGTTTCTTTTGAGGCCTCTCTCCTTGGCTTATAGGTGGCTGCCTTCTTGTTGTGCCTTCACATGACCATTCCTCTGTATAAATTCACACGTGATGTCTCTCTGTGTGTCCAAACTTCCTCTTCTGACAAGGAGACCAGTCAAAGTGGATTAGGGCCCATGTTAATGACCTCATTTTAACTTAATCCCCTTTTTAATCATTCTAAATGCAGCCACATTTTACTACTGGGGGTTAGGGCTCCAACATATGAATTTGGATCAGTTCAACTACAACACTTTCCTTCCTTCCTTCCTGCCTCCCTCCTCTTACAAATACTATTGTAAATGGTTTAATAATAAATTTCAATTGTTCATTGCTAATGTCTAGAAATACCATTGATTTTGATGATGCTTTGTGTACTAAATAGTATTGCTTTTTGCCCCTTTTTTTCTATAAGATCCATAAACTTACTAATCAGTTATTTGAAATTTCCTGTCAGAGTTGTGTTATATCTGAGACTAATTCTTATGATCATGTTGTCTCTTCAGATTCTGTTTCTTGTTGCCTTTTTATGCCTTATAATTTTTTTTTAAAGGCAGCCATTGTATGTGGGATAAGTAGAATGAAGAAAATTTTCATGTCTGGATATGTGTATTCTTTTTCTTCTGCCAGACTTTTACAGTGGAGATTTATTTAATATATTTAAGATTTGGACTAGGTTTGATATTTGTTGTTGCTATGGTTACAATCACTGCACATTAGATTTCAAATTTCTGTAGCAGTATCTAGCGGGTAAGGTGGAGGATGGTTTGCCAGAGCAATGTCTGTTTGATTCTGAGATTTAGAGCTTCCGTTTGTGTTATGCCTCAAAGAGAGTATAGACGTGTTTTTATTTTTCTCTTGCAACTCTTTTAAACAGTAATCTGTTGTCACTTGTTATATTTTAACTTGCTGGCTTACAGTAAGTGATGTGTTCACTGTTTTTCTGACTACGTTTCAGTCTTAGGCATGTACTGTATCCCTGAGTCTATGAGGCTTGCTGTTCTTGGTTCTTTTGGTCCTCACTCAACTACAGTTGGAGGTTCAGCACATAATATTGCCCCTCAGCAGGAATAGGATGTTTTCTCCTCCTATCTCCTTTCCAAATGTAGTGAATTTTTGCCAGTGCTCTAAAGACAGCAATAGATAAAGACTCATGTTTTGTAGTGTAGAAAGGCAATAGTATGAGTTGACTTGTGCTCCCCAAAAAAACATAGATTGGAGTCCTAAATTCCAGTACCTCAGAAAGTAACCTTATTTGGAGGCAGGATCTTTATGAAGTAGTAAAAGTACAAACAAACATAAAAATAAGGTCATTGGGGTGGGCCATAATTCAATATGATTGATGTCCTTTTGAAAGGGAAAAAAAATTGACACAGAGACAGACATGCACAAAGGGAGAATGCCATGTGAACAGAGAGACAGAAACGAAAATGTTTTTTTTCCTCAAAGTCAACAGAAGAATTCAACTTGAATGACAATTTGATCTTGGACTTCTAGCCTCCAGAACTATGATACAATACATTTCTGTTATTTCGGTTACCTAATTGGGTGGTAGTTTTCTATGGCAGCCCTAGCAATTTATTACACCACAGATCATCTATGGGATATGTTTTGTCCTCCCACATGGTTTTTGTTCTCTTCACTTAGGGGTACGTCTTTTCTTGAGTCTGTTTTCTTTTTCTTTCTGTGAGTACCTGATGTAGTTTGTGAGGGAATGTATTAGTTTATTCTCACACTGCTTGTAAAGATATACCAGAGGCTGGGTATTTATAAAAGAAGGAGGTTTAATTGACTCACAGTTCTACATAGCTGGGGAGGCCTCACAATCATGGTGGAAAGTGAATGAGGAGTAAAGTCACATCTCACATGGCTTCAAGCAAGAAAGCTTACTACCTCCCATTAGATCCCTCTAACGACACATGGGAATCATGAGAGCTACAATTCAAAATGAGATTTGGGTGGGGACACAGCCAAACCATATCATTCCACCCATGGTCAGTCCTAAATATCATGTTCTCACATTTCAAAACCAATCATATCTTCCCGACATTTCCCCAAAGTCTTGGCTCATTTCAAAATTAACTTAAAAGTCCACAGTCCAAAGTTTCATCTGAGACAAGGCAAGTGCCTTCTGCTTATGAACCTGTAAAATCAAACACAAGTTAGTTATTTCCTATTTACAATGGAGGTACAGGCATTGTGAAAATACAGCCATTCTGAATGGGAGAAATTTGCCCAAAAACAAAGGGGCTACAGGCCCCATGCAAGTCTGAAATCCAATGCAGCAGTCAAATCTTAGAGCTCCAAAATGATCTCCTTTGACTTCATGTCTAATATCCAGGTCACACTGATGTAAGAGGTGTGTTCCCATGGTCTTGGACAGCTCTGCCTCTGTGGCTTTGCAGGGTAGAGCCTCTCTCCTGGCTGCTTTCATGGGCTGGTGTTTAGTGTATGTAGCTTTTCCAGGTATATGGAGCAAGTTGTCAGTAGATCTACCATTCTGGAATCTGGAAGACAGTGGCCCTCTTCTCACAGCTCCACTAGGCAAGTGCTCCAGTGGGGACTCTGCAGGGGCCTCACATCCCACATTTTGCTTCTGCACTGTCCAAGCAGAGGTTCTCCATGAGGGATCTGCCCCTGTAGCACACTTCTCCCTGGACATCCAGGAGTTTCCATACATCCTTTGAAATCTCTACAGAGGTTTCTGAACCTCAATTCTTGACTTATTTGTACCCAGAGGCTCAACACCACATTTAAGCTGCCAAGGCTTGGGGTTTATACATTCGGAAGCAGCACTGTGAGCTCTACTTTGGCCCCTTTTGGCTGTAGCTGGATCTGAAGCAGCTGGGACACAGGGCAACTTAGCTCTTAGATGTCCTGAGGCTGCACAGAACAGGGGGGCCCTGGGCCTGGCCCAGGAAGCCATTTTATCCTCCTAGGTTTCCAGGCCTGTGATGGGAGGGGCTGCCATAAAGATCTCTGACATGCACTGGAGACATTTTTCCTATTGTCTTGTTACTTATGCAAATTTCTTCAGCTGCTTGAGTTTCTTCCCAGAAAATGGGTTTTTCTCTTCTACCACATGGTCAGGCTGCAAATTTTTCAAACTTTTAAAGAAAAATTTTCCCCCAGATAACCCTAAATTATCTCTCTCAAATTCAAAGTTCCACATATCTCTAGGGCAGGAGCAAATGCTTCCAGGCTCTTTGCATAGCAAGAGTCACCTTTACTCTAGTTCCCAAGAAGTTCCTCATCTCCATCGGAGACCACCAGAGCCTAGACTTTATTGTCCATATCACTATCAGCATTCTGGTCAAAGTCATTCAACAAGTCTTTAGGAAGTTCCAAACTTTCCCACGTTATCCTATCTTCTTCTGGGTCCTCCAAACTGTTCCAACCTCTGCCTGTTACCTAGTTCCAAAGTTGCTTCTACATTTTCAGATATCTTTACAGCAGCACCCCACTCTACTGGTACAAATTTACAGTATTAGTCTGTTCTCATGCTGCTAATAAAGACATACCCAAGAGTGGGTAATTTATAAAGGAAAGAGGTTTAATTAACTAACAGTACCACATGACTGGGGATGCCTCACAATCATGGCAGAAGGCAAAAGAGGAGCAATGTCACCTTTTACGTGGCAACAGGCAAGAAAGCTTATGCAGGGGAATTCATTTATAAAACCATCAACTCTCATCAGAATTATTTACTATCATTAGAACAACACGGGAAAAATCCCACCCACATGATTCAATTACCTCTCACCAGGACCTTCCACAACACATGGGAATCATTTGAGCTGCAATTCAAGGTGAAATTTGGGTGGGGACACAGCCTGACCGTAACAAGTAAGAACCTAAAGAAAGGTGTTGACTCCCTAATTTGTTGATCTTCTAGGGGTTTCACACTGTTCAACAGTCTGCACTCAATGTTTACCAATTTGTCAATGATTCTAGCTGAACTATTCTTACTACTCTCCAATTCCATCAACCTAAGTTGAGGTTGTGCATCCTCTCCCTGCATGCATTGCCTCTCCTGACAGGTGCCAGTTGATTGCACTGTGAACTCAACTTAGCTCTTTGATGGGATCCAAACAAGTTCTAAATTTGAATGACTTATTTTAACTCTTATTCATTGTTAAGGTAGAGTTAGTGGTTAAAAAAAAAAAAAAAAGTGGTCTTCTAGCTCTGTATATCTCAGGGCAGAATCTGGAAGCCTTGTTTCTTCTGTAGGGGTGCATAAAACCTTTTTAGAAGATCATGAAGAGTTATTTTTGTTGTCTATTTTGTGTTAGTTTTATATTGTCTTACATCATCCCCTGATATAAAAGTTCTTGTGCTCAATGTGAAAAAAGTTTTAATCCTCAATTCAAAGTTTAGAAAATTCAAATAATCAGTATTTATTTTTTCAACTCTGTTTCTTTTATCCTACATTTACTTCTTTTTATTATTCACTCACTTTTGTTATGTTTGCTTTGCTACAATATACCCTCAAATGTTTTTGTTTTACCTGAAAGGGAGTGAATTTTTAAGTTATTTTACTTCTAAGACAGTATATTTCACTTTTAAGATTAATTGATACTTTGCCCAAATAATTTTACATGAAATCGATCTCCAGAGCTTTATGAACACCACTATCAATATAATAAATACTTGAAGATAAAGTTGAACATTATTCTTATTCTCTTTGTTTTAAATATCTTCTGGCTTTTGGCTGCGTTTTTTACTTCTTTGAAATGTTTCCTTTAGAAAACTCTAAATTCTAGTAAAATTTGACACAATTCACTCCAAATTATATATTAATGTTATCTGTCAGTTATTGTCTGCCCATAGACATTTATAAAAGATGAAAATTTAAATTTTAAAGAATAATGTCTACTTCACAGTTTACCTAGTAGGGACTCTCCCCTTTCTTCAGAACCCCATTAGCATTCAATATTTAGCAAAGGAATATTTTATTAAAGCCATGTTCTATAATTCCATGTGCTACATTTTCCACTCTAGTTTCTAGTTATTTTTAGAGTAGAGCCAGGTTTTATTTTTATTGTGCCAAAAATTGCAAGAATTCCAAGCTATTAAAACTTTATAATTCTGTTAAAGTTTTATTTCAAGTCAATTGAATATTTCACTATGCACTCATTGCTATATGCTGGTAGGTTCTCAATAACTGACAAATCTTGTCAGTTCAACTCAAATATAAGTTCTAAAGTTACAGCAAAACATAGGACAAATAAATTCTATTTTTATTCTTTGTTGCTTCATTTGTTTTTTAAGAGCTTATCATGTATCTATTATTGGACATACAAGATAATATTAATATAAAAGCATTACACAGGGTTTTTACTAATATTTAAATTCAGAGGTAGCAATTGTCCATGTTCGTTATTAATTAATAATGAAGTGTCATTGATAATTCTCAATAATGTATGTTAGAGCTTTCAATTCCATTGCATTTCTTAGGATTAAATATATAGTTTGAATTGTATTCCATGAAAACTATTTGAAACTTTAAAGATGCTGAAATAAATAATAAATTACAATATTCACATTATATATACATATATTACATATATATTATATATATACACACACACACATACACACACACACGCACACATATAAATGGTCTGACTTTCCTTTAGTCAGCTCATGGCTACTGTGATTTGAGTTTCTAGAAATTTTCTTTATTATGCTGTGATGTTCTCTAATGAATTTTCCTGATATCCCTTTTCTGATTTTTAAATTAATATATTAATAGAAAACAAGCAAAACTGTAGTTTGGTTTTACATGAGTATAGTAAGGAAACTCAGAATAACGAAAGCATGCTAAAGATTTTACATGGCATTATTCTTAAAATTTTGGAGGTTTGGTTACATGGATTGAAAATAGTTGTAGAAAAATGCCAGCAGAGTTTGGTGGCTGACAATAAGAGATTTAGAGTGGTTAGCAGTATGGATGCCTTGCCGTTTGATTTAACAGAAGGATGTGTAAACATTTGGCTTTCAAAGTCAGAATCCAAACTTCCAGTTTAAAGTTTTAAATAAAATCACTTTGGTCAAGAAAATAAATTTATCTCAGAGTAAGTTTTATTCTTGGCTATACATCTCTATAATCAAAGCCATTTGAGGGACATCTATTTAGTGCCATACATCTTGCTAGAAATGTTATATTTGTGATTTTATTTAATTGTGATTATATTTATCCAAGGAAACTGATGCTCCAAGACATTGGGGTAACTTGCCATTTTCTTCATAGATTTCACTTGTTGGAGTCAGTTATGCAAACCTATGTCTTTCAGTCAGTAAAATCCTTTTTTGGCTGCTTCACGCTACATTTCTCTCATTCTTAACTTTTCTTGTCCTAAAATTTATAAGGCAACTCTTATTCATAAAGAAAAATGGACAATTTCTATTTATTTTATACATTTTATTTAACATGGTGGACCATTCTTATGCATAGACCAGGGTTTCTCAACCTCAGCGGTAATGACTGATTGTGCTGGATAATTCTCTGCCAGAGGAGGGCTCTTCTGTATATTTTGTGTATTTCAGAATGTTCAGCAGTGTGGCTATTCTCTTAGATGCTACTAGCACCTCTACAGTGTGATAAACAAAAATGTGTCCAATAATTTCCTAATTCTCCTGGGATGAACCATCCTGGGTTGCAAACCATTGACAGGTAGAAGGCTGACATTGTACAGATCTGTTTGCTAAGGTGGCATTCCCTTTCCCTTATTTAAAATAGTCTAAAAGCATTTTTAAATACATAGTCAAAATACACAACATTCATTAAGGTATTTTGAAGAGGTAATAAAAGTGAGGAAAGTAAGGGAAGCATGATTGTAGAGTAGTTACTCTGTGCAAGATATGTTATTTTTACTTACATAAATTATCTTTTATAACCAAACAACCCCCTGAGATGTGAGTTAAATCAACATGTTACAGATAATATGTTACGTATATGGCCCAATCAAACAGATAGCAAATGATAGACTGGTAATTTAAATTTAAAGAATTGTTTTTCACTAATAGTGTCACATTCTTAGTGATTTAAATATCTTTATGAATAAATTTATAGAAAAAAATTTGAATATATTCATTTAACCAACTGTTGAACAATCTCATTTCAAGAACCAACTAATTCTACTTGATAGTTGGTTTCTCACATTGATTCCCTCAGTATTTATGTACACGCTTATATCACTTACCAAAAATCTTGTTTCTCATTTGCTTTCAGTAATTTCTTTCACTTGGCATATATATTTTCTTGTTTAAATTCCTTTAAAAATCCAAATTATCTAAACCAGAAATAATTGCTTTTAATATCTGTCTTACTCCTGCAGTGTGTCTCAAGATGATATTTATAATTTGGAGAAATTATTTAGATGATACATATAACAACAAATAAAAACGGTTTTTCTTAAAACACAATGTATTCTTTTGAACAGTTATCAATAAAAATATTAAAACATATCCTAATGCTTACAAGATGGTAGATTTGATAAATGTAAAGTACAATTGGCCAATTATTCGCTTTGTGTAACTAAGGTACATTTTTCTCTTTGGATTCAGTATAATAGAGAACAGTTTGATAAATAAATAATGAAAATTTATCCTCAACCAAACAGATTTTAAAATAGCTTCACTCAGTTGTTTCTGGAAAGAAAATGTATTTGTTGGAGTGTCCTCATTGGGAGACAAATAAACTGCACATCCTTATATTTAAAAGAGTTGCAGTGTTTGATTTAGCTATGATTCACTGTCTGCTTCATGGAAAGCGGTATCAGCCCTGCAGCTGAGATAAGCAGTTTATGATATCCAATAGATAAATGTAGGGAAACCATCATTCTTTGTCAGAAAGTAGAATTATGCAAACCAATTTCCATATATTACATTTCCCAGTAGCATTTTCATGTTTTCTAGCTTCTGACTTACATCGAAGCACTGACATTGAATGCATTTTTTCTGCTTATCTCTAGCTTGCATTGAAGAAGACCAAAGCCCACAACTGTATTTCTTTTTGACATTTGCTGAACATTGACATATGATACCCATATAGAGTGACATCAAGGCACAAAGGAAACATTAATTGTTTAGGAAAATCTTTAGCTATAATGTCTTTTTAATGACCTGAAGTTATTTACTAGATTTTTATTTTTTTTAGAAGAATTATCCAAAATAATTGCATTTGTTATTCAGTTATTTGAACATATGAGTTATTGTCATATCTTCTCATGTTATTCAGTCATATATAGACCTTACTTAGCTAAAAGTGTCAAAGTGCATAATGGTTGGTATCAATTTAGGGAATCATAGGAACAACTTCAACATAATTATTTGTATCTGTGATTTTTTTTTACTAGTTATAATTCAGTGAATACAAGGAGCATAGTAACTTCACTGATATGCTGACAATTTAAAAATCTGATTACTAGAGCATAATCAGTTATGTCTGTATTAGGGTTCTGCAGAGAAGCAGAATAAATAGAACATATGTAGATATATAAGAGGAGATTTATCATGGCAGTTAGCTTTTGCACTTATGGAGACTAAAAATTGCTAGGATCTGCAAAGGGACATAGTAAAGACAATACTATGATTCAGTCTGAGACCAAAGGCCATAAAAGCAAGGGTGGGAGTGTTGGAGGGGGAAGGAATCCCCCTGGAGTACCAAGGCCCAATGTCTGCTGGCAGGGGAAGATGGATGTCCCGGCTCAAGAAGAGTGACAATTTTCCCTTCTTCTGTCTTTTTGTTCTATTTAGGCCCTCAGTGGAATTGGAGGATGCCTGCCCATTGGTAAGGATGGCTCTTTTTAATCAGTCTGTAATTCAAATGCTAATCTCTTCTAGAACCCCCTTTACAGATACATCTAGGAATAATACTTTACCAGCTATTTGAGTGTCCATTAGCTCAAGCAAATTGACACGTAAAATTAACCATTACAATATTTATATTTTTGTATGTAGCAATTAAGTGTCAGGAAGAGTGGGGGATGTTTTCAGTGGATCATTTCATTAAATCCTCCTACTAGGTGTCTGACCCTTCTTTACAAATGAGGAAAAGGATTTAAGAGACTAAGTAAGTGTCTTCTGCCTCAATACTCAGCAGATACCCACTTTCAGAGTTAAATATATTTTATATTTTTATCTGACTCTTGATTTTTCTTTTCTTTATTTGACTTTTTTTTATCTGACTCTTAATATTTTAAATTCCTATTTCTAGGTGACATAGTTTTTCTGACACTTTTTTATTTTTAAATTTAAATATTATCTATTTATTTTCTTTAGAAAATATAAGAACTTGACTGTCTTCATTACTACGTTAAAAAGCGTAGACTTCTCTCACGCTTCTAACGTGTTTTTGCCTTCATAAATATTTAGTGTTTGTGTTATTTTGGCTAAGCAAATTTTGTTCACAGCTCAGTCACCTGTGTACTAAAATTAAGTTTTATTTTTAGTAGCAAGTTGTTTTTTTTTTTTTTTTTGGAGTCAATTTTTGCTAAATTTTTGTTTAAATAGCTTTATAACTATCCATTATATATATTCCCCTATTGTCTGCCACAAGTGTTGTGTCTGATCAATCTAATATGATTAAACGGAATTCTCCATCCTCTTCCAAACTGAACTGGTCCTCCCCGCCTGCTTCAGTGCACTTGTCCTGTGACATCCCTTTGCCATCACCAGAGAGAACTATCTTTCTTTCTCTTCCATGTTTGTTCTCATGTTTCTAGGACCCCAGAGCATCATTGTTTTCATTTTACTCCCTCATTTTGTGGAGCATATTCTCATGTATCTTCTCAAGAATTGATCAATGGAAATAAATATTTGAGTCATTGGGTAAATTAATGTATGTTTATTTGATCATCACAAACTCGGTCATTAACTGTCACCTCAAGGTCCACGGTGAAAACCAAAAGTTGGCAATGTGACCGTTTAAATGATCTCCTGAAACTTCCAGGCAAACTATATTGAAAATGAGATTAATAACGCAATTTTAAGGGTAGAAAAAACCACAAAAGAGAATTACGAAGAGTATCTATGTCTCATATGCCAAAATTATAGATCTGACAGGGAAGGGTGATTCCCTATGATACTCTAGGCCTTTTTATTGATGAGTTTGAGAATCTCCAGTATGTGAACACTCCAGGCAGATAGAAAACTTTCCTTCCTTCAGTTAGAGAAAAGTAATCTTCTCTTAGTTTGAAACACTGTAGACTTCAATGCAGGAAGCTTTCCTATAAAGTGGCGCTTTCCCTCTTCAATGCAGGTATTTCCCACCCCTCATTGTCTCCCAATAAACACCTAGAAAGAAGTCATAGCACACAACTTTAGCAGAGAAATGTAGAGTCTTCTCTGGAAATAGTTTTCAGTCAGAAAGAGTTGCATGATCTCACTGCACATTTGCTAGTAACTTGGAAATACAAGTATGGGTGGCTATTGGGAATACTAGATAAGAAGGGGCTTACTAAAAGGCTATAAGTGAAAAAAATTTTGACATGAGAGCACGGTACCATGAGTCAGAGTTGAAATTCCTGGCATGGATTCCTGTCACCAATTGTAATATGCTGCTGGAATCACTCCCTGAGACTTGAATATGTCAATGTACTACAGTAGAGATACCAGAATGGATTTGGCCCAGAATTGGGGTAAAGTCTGAAAATTCACTGAGTCATATGTTATAACGAGTTTATTATTTTAGACCAGAGAATCCACACCTTGCATAAACTTGCCAGAAAAAGCTCAGAATAAACTCTATTCAATAGAGTTGATCTTTAAGGGCAATAATAAAAGCGAACTACATATTAAAGAACATTAATGGACTATAGACGAGGGTTGAGAGATGCTGATATAGAACTGGATTCCATAGCACCAATGAGGATGCTGAAATTTTATAATATGAGAGACTGTTTTTTGTTTGTTTTGTTTTGAGATAGGGTTTTACTCTCTCACCCAGGCTAGGGTACAGTGGTGCAACCTTGGCTCACTGCAACTTCTGCCTTCTGAGCTCAAGCAATTCTCCCACCTCAGCCTCCCAAGTAGCTGGGACAAAAGGTGCACACCACCATGACAGGCTAATTTTTTTTTTTTTTTTTTTTTTTTTGTACTTTCGGTGGAGACAGGGTTTTGCCGTGTTTCCCAGCTGGTCTCAAACTCCTGAGCTCAAGTGATCTGCCTGCCTCGACCTCCCAAGGTATTGGGATTACAGGAGTGAGCCATCATGCCCAGCCTGAAGACTGTTATAGACTGAATTTTTACATACACCCCAAATTTAAATGTTATAAACTAATCCCCATTGTGATGGTATTTGGAGGTGAGACCTTTAGGAGTTGATTGGGTCATGACTGGGATTACTGACATTATAAAAGAGAGCCCAGATAGCTTTTTCACCCCTTTTACCATATGAAGACATAGAGAAAAGACTGCTATATGTGAACCAGGAGGCAATCGTCAGGCATTAAATATTTCAGGCCAGGCACAGTGGCTCATGCCTGTAATCTCAGCACTTTGGAAGGCCAAGGCAGACAGATCACCTGAGGTTGGGGGTTTGAGACTAGCCTGGCCAACAAGGTGAAATCTCATCTGCTAAAAATACAAAAATTAGTTGGTGAGGGTGGTTGTGTGCATCTGTAATCCCAGCTACTCGAGAGGCTAAGGCAGGAGAATCACTTGAACCTGGGAGGCAGAAGTTGCAGTGAGCTGAGATCACCCCAGTGCACTCCAGCCTGGGTGACAGAGCAAGACTTTCTCCATATATATGTGTGTGCGTGTGTGTGTATATATGTACACACACACGCACACACATATATATTCCAGCACCTTGATCTTGTGTTTTTAACTTCCAGAACTGTGATACATTTTTCCATTATTTAAATGCTGCACACTTTATGGTATTTTGTTATGGTAACCTGAGATGACCAAGACAGAAGCCAGGTGGGGTCACTTGAACATCAATGACAAAGAGGATATAATTACTCTAGTGGGCAGCAAACTCAGTGTTGCTTCAAAGCTCATCTCCTTTAACCTGCTGGGGTCTGTATGATGGCTAAAACACCATGGTACTCTTAGACACAAGAGAGATGAGGAGCCAGACTATATTTATTTAACTCTGGCACCAGGAAAGGTGAGTTGGCAAGCAGAAGGCCAGTTTCAGCCAGCACAGTGGAAAATTTTGATATCTTCCGTCTCCAGATGTGATTTCATTCTCACTTTCAGAATGCATCGATTTAACTTTTTAACAAAGGACTCCTTAAGAAAGAACCCTTCAAATAGTTATATAAGAACAGATATATGCATAAGATAATCATTACTCAAATAACTATCCATTTGGCAAATGAAATGACAAAGTTACCCATGGCCAATTCCCAGTCTAACAGTTCAATAGGAAAAGGGGAGTATTCAGACCCTTGAAGAGCTGATGAATACAAAGTATGGTTTAACATTCATACCAGGAAACCCAAAATCCTATTATGGGTCCTGAGTGAAGGTTTAAGGAGGCCATGTGATAGATGTATTCCTGCCCCATAGGTTCAGTGGGTTCAGAGACTGAAACTATGATATTTTCCCCTGATTGGCAAGTATAACTGCAAGAAGCCTTACAGTTGTCCCCAAATCTAGGGCAGCAGAGCAATTATGATAGCAGAAGTACTATTGTGCCAGTTCCATGCATAAGCATAAAGAGATCTCATAGATTCCACTCTTGCTGCTTTTGGTCCTCCATGATTGCCACATGGACAAATCTAGAGTAAAAGACACTACATGCAGTGAAGGCCCTGTTCCAGGTTAGGTTGTCATATTCCAACTAGTTACAGTCAACTTGCAGGCTAATGGATATGTGAGTCTAACTGACTATTAGTCTGCTACAGGCTAGAAGAATCACCCAGCTCCTCAGCTGTTAATCATTGAATATCTACAGTGAAAAGTCACTTAGATTATTGACAGCTGACTCAATGAAGGAATGATCCAAGCTGGACTTAACAGGCTCAGATTGGCTGAAGGTAGCCCAAATTGCAGATCTGCAATTTAATGGGGCACATAAATGATTGTTACATAAGTCACTAAATTTTAGGATAGTTTATTATGCAAAAAAGGCTAACTGATACAGACATTGGTTCTCAGAGTGGGGTGCTACCATAACGAAAACCTAGAACATATGGTGGTGTCTTTAGGAGACTGGAAATATAGTGAATACATCATAATAAATTATTAAAAAATACAATATGAACTGAAATGAATCCTTAAGAGTAAGACATCTAGAGTATAAAATTTATGGCAGTAATACAAGCACAACATTGAGTGTGATTATCTATCTTAAATTTTTCACCATAGATGTCTTGCTTGATTTATCCTAGCCTGGCCACAGCTAGTAGTGGAAGCTATAATAGCAGAGATGAAGCTGCTATAGTAGGTTGAAAAAATGGCAACCCATGTTTTGAGATAGAACAAAAATTGCCTGCAGTAAATTAAAAGAAAATAAACCTACTGCATCTAGTAGTGAAGATGATTTCCAGGCATAATGTTTCAAATGTCAGTTGGATTCTTTTAGCTGTGTGTGAAAAAAAAAAAAAAAAAAAAAAAAGAAGAGAGAGATGAGCTAAAGAAAGAACAGTTTAATTTGCATGTAGAATCTAGAGGGACTATAGAGGGACCACAATTTGCTGTGTTAGAAAATAAAACTGCTCTTCAATTCCAGACTCTCAGCCATGAAAAGATCCTTAAAGTAAAAAAATGACCTCAGAGTAAAAATTAACTCAACTGCATAGCTGAGGCTCATTTTGTTAAATATAACAATTGGTTAAATATAAGTCCTTTTGTTAAAATCTCTGAAAGAATTAAAACAATACCTAGTATACCTTCTCACTTTGATAAAAGTGCTTCTATGGATCTTAAGGTCATTAATATCCCACTAAAGCTAAATATGCCCAAATTATAGAAAGGCCTGCTTCATTATTAAGAAAAAAAAAGAAAAAAAAGAAGAAAAAAGAAAGAAAAGCTATGGTTGTTTTCTTCGGGACATGAAGAGGACACATATAAGATGCATATAAACTCAAAATAGTATTTAAGATGGTCTTACTGGCAAATACACTGCTAGCTTGGACTAAAATTTACACACATTGCTCAAAATGAAAAGAGACTTTTGAATCCCCAAACTCTTATGGCCAAGAACCAGCCTGATGAAGCTAGTCAGATGCAAACACGGGATAATTCTTATGGAATGTGAAGAATGTCCAAGACAGCAGAGCTAAGGTCCCAGAAGTCAGAGCGAAGAGCCATGGAGAACAATGATGAATGAAGAAGCCACTCCAAGAGAGCTTTAGAGGGCATGATACTGATAATCTACTCCCAGGGAGCAGAACATAGTCCTAATAGAAAAATATGCTCTGTCCTTGAAGTAAGGGCATCTGCCAATACTTGCTGTTTGGATTTCAAAATTGCCATGAACAAGGATTGTCATGTGCCTCCTATTCTTATTCATTTTTAATAGTTGTGTGTATTGTATCTGTTCTCCTAATATACAGTGGTGATGTGAAAGAGAATAACTGCAATAGACACACTTTAGGCTAAACAATGGGATAAGAACACATAGATGGAAACAAAGACCTGTAAAGCGCTGTCACTTGCATATCTTGGAAATCCTCCACCATCCTATGAACAAGCCCAGGACAGCCTGTTGGATAACCATGGCATATGGTTCAGTTGCTACCATTACACAAGCAGACAGTCAACCAGTTTATAATAGCGGCATTGTCTAATTTATTGGCAGCTAACTGCAGATGCAGAAGTAACCCAGGTGGAGATGAGCAGAAGAGCCACCCGGAAGAAACCACAGTCTCAAGAGCTAAATAGTTGTTTTAAAAGCCATTAAGTTTTTTAGTATCTTTTTTTTTTTAACACAGGAAAACCTAATTGATACAGACTACACATAAAATTGCACTTATTTATAGAACAAAACTAATTTAAAACATTATTACTTATTATACCCTGACATCATATGATTATGACCTCAAATGCTATTTTCTATAACATATATATGTTTCTCAACTTATACTTTCCATGGTTCAACACTATGTTGTTAAATGCATGAAGGCTGATGATTTATTTTATCATTTGGTGCTCTTCCCATTTAAATACTCTTTGACTTAAATTATTTTCATCTAAAACATTCACTTACTTGATTTGTTTCTTTAGCTTTTTTCAGATGTGACCTTTGTTGATATGTTACTTTTGAGAAAAATTGACAATTATACTTACTATTTTGATTCATAAGTTTAAACCTCTGGCTATGTTTACTTGTTTATTTTATATATTATTTATTTTAGTTTTCACTCAAATATGAATTGTTGGGAAATAATTGGGATTTCTCATGAAAAATAATTGTAATTTTTTCTTTTTAATCAAGCATTTTGTAAAATATATGTAACATATATAATATAGGTGTATAATTTTATTCTTCTAGCAGCTAATGCTTATTTTTTATGTCCACATATTCAGGGTTTTTTTGCTGTCAATGTCTTAACTTCTTTATATACATTATAGCTTTTATAATATTAAAAAACTTAACATATTTTCACATCCTCTTTCAGCTTCCCAACCAAATCTCTCATTTGGAGTTTATCTAGGGTTTTATTTGTTGTTTGTTGTAATAACTTTTTGCTACCATTAAATATTTGCTTTTGGCTATCAGTTTCTTTCTTCATTAAAAAATTTTGTAATGCCTGAAAATTATTTGTTCTTCATTCTCACTTTAGCTGACTGGGTTTAAATTTAGTAGGAAATTTAGTAGACTCCAAATTGCCTATCTAGCTGCCAGTCTCTCCTTCTTCACTGACAAAACTCAGCTTTACTGGGGGAAAACAAAGTATCAAGCTACAAATGTATTTTTCTTAATCTTCCTTAATGCCAAGGGATGACTATGATATATAGTCTGATAGATGTGCTACCATTATAAATTGTTTGGTATTATTTTCACTAAAGCGTCTAGGAAAGAGGAAATCAACTAGTAACTGATATTTAGTCCACTATTCTTCCTCCTGCAAGGGGGTCACTGGTGATTTTTGAAACTGACTCAGCCATTTTGCATTTACTAGAGAAGGTCTAGACAATCAAAGATACTCAGGCATTTATATTTTGGATACTTTGTTCTTATGCTAATTTTTTTTTTTTTTTTTTGAAACGGAGTCTCGCTCTGTCTCCCAGGCTGTAGTGCAGTGGCACAATCTCGGCTCACTGCAAGTTCCGCCTCCCGAGTTTAGGCCGTTCTCCTGCCTCAGCCTCTGGAGTAGCTGGGACTACAGGTGCCCGCCACCATGTACGGCTAGTTTTTTTTTTTTTTTTTTTTTTTTTTTTTTTGTATTTTTAGTAGAGACGGCGTTTCAACGTGTTAGCCAGGATGGTCTTGATCTCCTGACCTCGTGATCCGCCCACCTCAGCTTCCCAAAGTGCTGGGATCACAGGCGTGAGTCACTGTGCCCGGCCCCTATGCTCATTTTAAGATATTCAGTGCATGAAAAAGATAAAATCTTCTTAGGGTAAATTTGATTTCTTTTTTTTTTTTTTTTTTTTTTTTGAGGCGGGAGTCTCGCTCTGTCGCCCAGGCTGGAGTGCAGTGGCTGGATCTCAGCTCACTGCAAGCTCCGCCTCCCGGGTTTACGCCATTCTCCTGCCTCAGCCTCCCAAGCAGCTGGGACTACAAGCGCTCGCCGCCACGCCCGGCTAATTTTTTTGCATTTTTAGTAGAGACAGGGTTTCACCGTGTTAGCCAGGATGGTCTCGATCTCCTGACCTTGTGATCCGCCCGTCTCGGCCTCCCAAAGTGCTGGGATTACAGGCTTGAGCCACCGCGCCCGGCCAGTTGTTCATAAATAAAATAGTTTCCTACTAAAAAGTTTGGGCTCAAGCAAGGTTATGTGACTTGAGGAAACTGATCATACACAGTGGCGTTGATAACTTTTTGGTTTCATGTATTCAGTCCAAAGTTTTCTGTGTTAACTACATGATGAAACCATTATTCATTTAAGTTATTTTCAAAAGGCGTCTAGTTTCATTTTACTTTTATATAATTGTTTTTTTTTCAATTGTACAATATGTTTCAAAGCTTAATTAATAGTTTTTTTTCTAAACCACATTTTTTAGTCTTATTGATTTTGTAATAAAGGACTTCAGTGCTTTTTATGAGAAAATGTTCTTATGAAACCACACAGAAAATTGATTTTAAACTTGCCTTTTCTGTTACTGTTCATTTTAATAAAAACTTCATTAGGTTTTCCAAGGAAAAGCTCAGCAGGAGATGTTTCCTTCATTAGAAAATTTAAAGTGCTTAAGGGAGTAGAATATGTTAGTCTCTCGTTTTTAAATTCATTACACTTTTTTTCTTAAATTTGACTAGTGGGATTTTAGGGGGAAAAAATCATCTTGCTTTTTTCTATGCTTGATAACCTGTATTTCCAGACAGTGATCTTTGTACATTCTGACCTTAGATATTTTACGCAAGGCATAATAGTTTTTGGAGATGTATAAAATATTAAATTCCTATCCCAAGATAAAGAAAATAATAAACACATACACAGTAGATATCATATCTAAATTGCATTCTACCTGGTGACATTTTCACATTTCTGCAGCAGCTGCTGCACATATGAATTCACAGAGCTTATTAGATCTATAATCTGATTTTGACTCCTGGGATTTTGTTGTTTTGTTTTTTTTCCTGAAGTTTTTGTATGACTACACTTTAATCTGCATAAAAAATATTCACAGTGTCTGGAGCGAAGGAAAGGATTCTTATGTAAATGAAATATTTAAAATTCTGAATAGCAACCTCAGACAAATGGAGGAGAAATGACAGGGAATTAAAACATTAGAGGAATATTTTCAATATGGTAATTGTATTCAAATAGTTTATTTTTCTACAGAACATCAAAGATCTACTAACAAGCTTGTGCCCAGATTAAGTAAAACTTTAAAAGAAATACATACATTTAAATAGATTTAAACTTTAAAAATTTTCTGGCCGGGCGCGGTGGCTCAAGCCTGTAATCCCAGCACTTTGGGAGGCCGAGACGGGCGGATCATGAGGTCAGGAGATCGAGACCATCCTGGCTAATATGGTGAAACCCCGTCTCTACTAAAAAATACAAAAAACTAGCCGGGCGACGAGGCGGGCGCCTGTAGTCCCAGCTACTCGGGAGGCTGAGACAGGAGAATGGCGTGAACCCGGGAGGCGGAGCTTGCAGTGAGCTGAGAGCCGGCCACTGCACTCCAGCCTGGGCGGCAGAGCAAGACTCCGTCTCAAAAAAAAAAAAAAAAAAAAAAAAAAAATTTCTACAATTTAAAAATATAACGCCTGCATTTGTTATCCCCTCTTAATATGTCCCCGTCTTCACTATGTCAGTCTTGTGAGCAGAGGTGATAATAAAAATGTTTATCAAACCCTTCTGACGTGGGCACTGATCGTTCAGGAGAGACACTTGACAACACAAAATGGGAAGCGACCAAGTCCATTGGTTCAGACACACCAGTGCCTACTGAATTAAGCCTCAATCCTGCTTCTTACTAATCTTTTATTCATGTTTCATCATGGGTCACCATAAAGAATCTATGGCTCCTATGACACCTTTGGGCCTAAGACATTTTTTTTTTAATCTATGAACTATTTGAATCTTAAATATGTGGCTAGAATTTCTCTTTTTATCTCTGTGAATTTGTTTAGTAATGAGAAGAATGAAAGTTAATTAAGCAGACATCTTTTTTTAAAAAAAAGAATAAAATAGTGTTTATCAATATTCTGCAAATCTGGATCCCCCCCCAAAAAAAGTAAAATACATACGATTTTAACAACTGTGGACAAAAAAATAGGAAAAATGTTTAAATAAGCAATATATAAAGCTGACACTTGAGTTTGAGTAGAGGTAAGGATGAAATTAAAATTTATGTGAATACATATACATTTAAAATGATACCTATAAAAACAAGATAAAATGAACAAACTTATAGAAAAATATTATTAGCAAATGTATCCCAAGAATTAGAAAATCTAAAGTCACCAATAACCATACATTTTAAAATTGGCATTTAATTTCACAATTAGATACCAATCTCAGATTTCATTGACAAATTCTACTGACTTTCAAATGATAGATATTTCTCAAATTATAAAATTACTATAAACTAATAAAAAACTGAAAAACTACTAAATGTACTGTAAGAAATAATACTAGGATGCAACAAAGGGAAATCATTCTAAATATAAAGGCAAAAATACTTTGTATAAATATTACAAAATTTATTTAGCGTTGGATAAAAATACATAGTAACCAACTAGGAATTAACATATCTTGTAACATTAAATAAATCTATTAATGTACTTTGCATTATAAAAAGTATGGAAAAAATTATAAAATTCTACATACACTTTTGATAAAATATCTTAGCAAACTATAAAGAAATGGAAACTTTGATTAAAATTTTTAACTATAGACTTAGAACAATTATCATACTTAACATTAAACCTAGAGAAATATTTGTATTAAAATCAAGTATAGAGCAAACCTTCAAAATAGTTGCAGAGTTTCTAATCAACACAAAAATATTTTAAAGAGAGGAAGAGAAAGAGAAGACTACCATTATTTATTAGCAGTAATAATGTATCTCCAGAAAATCAAAGGAAGTTAATGGACACATTATTGTAATTAATAATTTTTTAACAATATGTTTTAACATATTGTTTAACAATATGGCTAGATGCAGCATCGATATATATAAAAATATATTTGCATTAATTTAAAAAGTAATATAAAATATTAAATATATAATAGAAACAAAAACCAAATAGCATCAAAAAGACTAAAAAGAAGTGAATAAAACTTTAAGTTATAAAGGTTAAAAAAGTCAGATTAAATGGTGAAGTATATCATATATTTGATTTAGAAAATGACAGTTCTCCCAAATTCATTTATAAATTCAATATAATAAAAATCCTCATCACTATAGATTATTTCTAAAACTTGGCCAGGTGTTTCTGGTTACTATAGGTAAACATAAGTCTAAACAAAGCTTAAAAAAACAAGCAAAATAAAAGAGGAGTAATTATCAAATCTCAAAATATAATTATACTATATAATACAAATATATGTCATATCATATTCACATATAAATTATAACTTTTAAATTAAACCATGTGTTTTGCAATCAGGAATTTTAAAAATGTTCACCAATGGTGTTTAATACATATCCTAGAAATAAGCCCATGAATATATGTGTAATTGGCATGTGATAATGCTGACATAGCAACACAATGAATGAAACCAGGTTTGGGTTTAACACTACTGGCCATCTATTTTGGGGAGGGAAAAATGAATCTAATCTCTAAGCATTCTTAAATTTCAAACAGATTTAAGATCTAAGAGAAAAACAAACAAAAAAAAAAAACACTAAAAATATTTACCTCATGCAAGTCTTTTTCACATATTGCCTTTTCAGTGAGCTCTACCATGACCGCTCTATGTAAAATTACAAACATCCCTTACTTCATTTATATAGCACTCATCTTGAAATTACACTAAAATGAAAACGTTTCAACATTTCTGATTATTTCAGTAGCATACATGTATGTAATAAAAATACTGAATATAAAAGTATCATTTTATTTATCTCTTCATACAGATTAAGGCATTTGTACACTCTTCCTTTACTATATTACTTCACACATCCTTTGGTTTATTTTACCAATTTGTTTTCTACCATGTGTGTGTGTGTGTGTGTGTGTGTGTATGTATATATATATATATATGGTAGAAATAAACTGGTAAAATAAACTAAAGAATGTGTAACGCAATATAGTAAAGGATAATATATATATGTGTGTGTGGGTGTATATACATACACACACATATACACACATAACTCACTTCATTCTCACCAGAATTAATAAATACTTTTCATGTTTATTTACCTTATAGGCATAAAATGTTACTTTATTATTTCCATTTTAAATTAGATTTTCTGACCATTATATTTAAACTCTTAATCTAGATTGATTTTGGAGAAGTATTATGCTTTCTTGCTATAACCATCTTTGTGAAAAAGTGCCTGAGTTTCCTTCTAACATATACAATTGCATTTGTGCAGATCAAAGAAATATCAATATAATTATTCAGAAAACCCACATATTATATAAATTTGGGTTTACTGCAGGTCATGATATATTATCTAATTCCATGACTGCATAAAGCAAAGGATTGACGGAATTTGTTTAGCATGTGAAAAAGTTATTTCTGTCACAACTACTATTAATATATGTGACTTCTTCCTCCATGGTTATTCTTATTCTAATGTTTTAATTATAAAGTGTGCTATTTAGCAAAGAATATTCAGAGGAGGTTCATAAAGCACTCATTCTGATATGAAAATCAATTATCAAAGCTATATTTACACTAATCAGATCAGAAAATCTTATGTTAACAAACTAAAATCAAAATCAAATAAATACAAAAGGTTCTTGACAATTTATATTAAAAAAATAACTAGAAGTGATTTTAAAAGACAATGCCTCTCTCTTGGTAGAACAAGCCTATTTACAGCCCTTTTTCAAATACATGGCAATTTTCCTTGTCTTATTAACCCAACTTTCTGGTTTCTTTTCATTAACACCTGGTTGGAACTCAGTCCCCCATTGGGAAACACCTGTCCATAGTTAACAAGGTGTTAACCATAAAAACAATAACAAGTTGAGTCAGGAAATTAGTTCACAAATTCTCAGAATAAAAAGTAAAAGTACACTATTTTTGTAAGAATAAAAGGTTTATGGTGATTCTAGCTTTGCTAGCTTTGTAAATGAGCAAATTATTAAGCCTCTCTTGGTCTTGCTTTACTCGTCTCGAGAGTGGGAATAATGATTTCATTCATTTCATAGAGTTTTTGTAGAGATCAATGTAGTTAATACAGGTAAATGTCCAGAACATGGCAAGCACTAAAAACGTATTAGCCGTCATCATTATCTTTATTATTATCCACATTTCAGTTGAAATATATGTGTAATATGCATGTATGTACCATTATATTACACTACTGATGCATATGCCTTTCAGTATTTTGTGTGCTATTGTGCTCACTCAGTCAATAATTATTTAATAGTGAAGTGGTCTATACCATTTTCTCATAGCTAATAATTTAGTGTATTATAAAGAAAATGCTGTAATACAATATAGTTTGTCAGTATTATGATTAGAACTTACACATCTTGAATTTTTCACTGCATGTGGCTTATCTTTCTGCATTTTATGTTAAGTTCTGGAGAATGATTTAACCACTAACGGCTTTTAAAAAGTACATTAGACAATGCCTTTAAAAATAAAGAAAGGGGATCAGACTAAATATTGATATACAACTTTGACTTTTTCTTCTAGTGCCATTCATGCTGACCTCCTGGAAAGAACTATAAGGCTAATTTAAATACGAGGCCCGTCTTTTCAGGCATTGGAAAACATATAGTGACCCTTGAGAGAATAAAATGAAGTAAACCTTGCCAAGCCCTCAAGTTTTCGCATGGTGGCGCTACTCTGCTGTGACACACAAAGAAAGAGTCTTAACAGCTCATCATAGTATCATTGATCAGAGTACAAACATTCAGCTTCCCAACTATTGCAGCTTCTGAGTTTTTTAAGACACAGTCATAAAGAAGAGGGAGTTCCTGAGAAGGGATCCCTATTTGACATCCCAGGGGAAAAGGTTAGAGAGAATGGAGGAGTAACAAACTTGAAAAGGTCATAGTTAAAAATTTCCTAATATTGGTGAAAAAGATAAAAGATGCAGGAAATCCCTAAGCAGAAAAAATCCAAAGACACACCTTAACACATTACAGTCACACCGCTCAGGAATAAAGATTAAGAGAAATCTTACAAATAGCCATAAAAAAACACAACATATTAAATATTTGGGGCAAAACATACAAATGATGACTGACTTTTCATTACCACCAATGGAAAGGGTAAGACAATGGAATAAAAATAAAATTTTAAAAAGTAAAAATGTTCTTCAAACATGCAGGTACATTCAAGACATTTTCAGATTTCAAAATAATGGAGAATAAATGTTATCAGCATATCTAAGAAATTTAATTGAAGTTCTTTAGGAAGATAACAGCAGATGGAAGATTTTATTTTAAAAATATGAAGAGTAATAGAAGTGCTAATTGCATATAAAATGTAATCTTTCATATATGTAAATATCATATATATTAATATCATATATATACACACAATAGTTTCACATATTGAGGAGATAAAATGTTATATGAAGTGGTACAATATTGTCCTTAAGTCAATAGTGATAACTTACTATTACAAATTTTAATCCTTAGAGCACTCATTCTAAACAATGTGATTGTTTTCTCTCATAGGACATTTGAAAATATCTGGAAACATTTTTGGTTGTTCATAACTGGAGGAGTACTCCTGGCATCTAGTGAATAAAGGCCAAGGATGCTAATAAACATACTGCAATACACAGGACTGCCCCTCACAACAAAGAATTATCTAGGCTTAAATGTCAACAGTGACAATATTGAGAAATCCTGCCCTAGAACACCTATTTAAATAGTTAAAGAGATTCTAAAAAGCTAGTAGTAGAGGAATTTAAATTAGCATGTGCAAGCTAATGAGCTTACCCAAAAGAAGGCATAAATGGAGGGATAGAAGAAAAAGAAAAAAAAAAGAGGTGGCAACTAGAAAGCAAATAGTAAGAAGGTAGACTTAAACTTCACTATATAAATAATTATATTAAATGTAAATAAATTAGACACTCCATTTAATAGGCAGAGATTGTCAGTTGGCGTAAAAAACTATATGATATTTATATGATATGTAATTTAAATTAAAATAAGGAAAGATAAAGTATAAAATGAATATGAAATGATAAAAATAAAAACATTAAACTTAATTCTGTAGCATCTACATTAAGACCAAAAAGTGTTAGATAAAAATATTAACATTTAAAAATTGAGATATGATGATTAAGGGGCATTTTGGAAGGAGGGCATAAAATCTGTATATTCACCTAATTGAGCTTCAAAATATATGAAGCATAGAGTGATTACCTATAGGGAGATATCGGCAGATCTGTAATCACATTTGGAGCTTTTTCTCATCATTCACACCATATTAGAATAATTAAATAAAAATGTGACAAGATACATAGCATATTTAAACACTATCAACCAACCTGACTTAATTAATATACTAAAACACTACAATCTACTACAAAAAAATAAACTTTCTCTTCCAGTACACATGTGATATGGTTTGGCTCTGCATGCCCACCCAAATCTCACCTTGAAGTGTAAAAATCCACATGTGTCAAGGGTTGGACCAAGTGGAGAAAACTGAATCACGGGGGCACTTTGTCCCATGCTGTTCTTGTGACAGCGAGTGAGTTCTCATGAGATCTGATGGTTTTCATAAGGGGCTTCCCCCTTTTCTCAGCACTGATTCTCCTGCTTCCCTGTGAAGAGGTGCCTTCTGACATGATTGTAAGTTTCCTGAGGCCTCCCCAGCATGCAGAACTCTGACTCAATTAAAATTCGTTTCTTTATAAATTTCCCAGTCTTGGGTATTTTGTCACAGCAGGATAAGAACAGACTAATACAACATGTAATTATTGAACATTCAGATTATGGTCTTTAACCACAGTGAAAAAAAAAAAAATAATAAGACATTTTAACAATGCAACTATTAGAAAATTACTGCATTTTTGGAACTAAAATAACACATTTCTAATGAGTCCCCAGGGTCAAAAATAAAATGATATAAGTTATATGAAACTGACTGCTTTTTGGGATGTAGCTAAGCAGTGTTTAGGGGGAAATTTATAACTTTAAAAGATTATATTTGAATAAAAATATTTAACAATCTGTCACCTAAATTTTCCCTTAAAATTCAGAAAAAGCAGAACAGATGAAGCCAAAAGTTAATAGAAGGAAAATAATTAAGACCAGGGAAAATTCAATGAGATAATAATAATAATAATAATAATAATAAGGGCAAGTTAACAAAGTAGAAATCAGAAAAATGAATTTTAAAAATCAGTTTACAGTAAAACTATTTAAAAAGGTAAACAAAATAAGGTTTTAGGAATGAATTAAAAAGTTCAAGATTTCTACACTGCAAAGTGGAAAAAGGCCAGTCATTATGATTCATGCCTGTAATCCCAGCACTTTGGGAGTTCTAGATGAGAGAATTGCTTGAGCCAAGGAGTTTGAGAACAGCCTGAGCAATATAGTGAGACCTTATCTCTACAATTAATAAATAAATAAACTAGCTAAGCATGGTGGCCCACGCCTATAATCCCAGCTACTTCGGAGGCTCAAGTAGGAGGACTGCTTGAGCTGGGGAGGCAGAGGCTGCAGTGAGCCCAGATAATACCACTGCACTCCAGCCTGGGAGACAGAGCAAGACTGTCTCAGAAAGGTAAAAAAGTAAAAAGAAATTATAAAATATTATGATGACCTAGACAAATGGAGCAATAAACCATCTTCATTAATTTGAAAATTCAATATTTTCAAAGTGTCAATTTTTTTACATTGTTCCATACATTTTATGCAAATTTAGTAAAAATGTCAATGGGCTTCCTTGGAAAAATTTGATAATTTTTTTCAAATACTCATATGAAAATGCAAAGAACTTGGAATTTTCAAAATGGTTCCCCCAAAAAGGTCACTGTTGTAGAACACATACTAACTGTTACCAAAACTTACCATAAACTTATAATAATCAATATAATATATTAATGGACAAGAATAGAAAAGCATATCAAAAGCATAATAGCATAGAAAATTCAGAAATAGATTCACACTTATAAATTCAATTGATTTTTGAAACAGTTCTATGCAAAAAAGAAAAACAATGATAGGAGAAATTTTTCTTTAGCAAATGGAGCTAGAAAAACTGAATAAACATATCAAAAATACAACATTTGCACTTTCTCTCAATATATGAAGAAATTAATATTAAAGATAAATTATAGACCTAAAGATAAAACTAACTATACAATTTTTAAAAGAAAATTTTGTGGAAATTCATTGCTTTGAGGTAGGCAAATATTATTTTTGAAAGAAAATGAAAAAAAGTTTTACTATATACCATTAATAAAATAAATATGAACTGAGAAAAGCATTTATATCACATATGACAGATAAGGGATTTATAGACAGAATATATTAGAAATTCTTATAAATTGGATAGTAAAAACGTAACAACCATTTAAAAACTGGTCAAAATATCTGAACAAACACTTCACGAGAAGGCATATAGATGGCCAGTGCCAGTAAGTAAGAAAGTCATCAATATCATTTCTTATCAGAGAAATACAAACTAAAACCACCATGTGGTACAGCTGCTGAGATGGCTAACATTAAAATGAGAACAATAAATATTGGCAAAGACGTAAAGCAATTGGAACTCTTCTACAGTAATGAAGAAGTGTAAGATTATGTAATTGCTTCAAAACATGTTATAAAATGAGAAGAAAAAATCAGTAGGCAAGTAAGGATTAGGACAAATTTTTCTTTTGCATTATAAAGAGTATAGTAAATAATTATTCTATTCCATCCTTAGAGTTGACCAATACTTGTATGAATGAAGATTAGAATAAAGTAAGCCTGAACATATTTATGATGTGAGAAATTTGAGGAACACTGAGGCTAATTGCAAATTATCCCCGAATGTGATGATATTAGGAAGTGGGGCTTTTGGAAGGTAATTAGATCATTAGGATGGAGCCCTCACAAATAGGATTAGTACTCTTATAAAAGGCACACCAAAGAGTCCTCTTACCCTCTTTCTGCCATACAAGGATACGATGTAAGACTTCTATCTGCAAAAACAGTCTGCACCAGAACTGAACGAGGCTGGCACCCTGATCTTGGTTGGGACTTCCAGCCACAAGAATTGAGACAAATAAATTTCTGCTTATAAGCCATCCAGACTGTGCTACTTAGCTACAGTAGCCCAAAATGACTGAGACATATGGTGATGTATATGTATTCTGCTTTGTTTCTGTGGATTGCTATTTTAATTGGGTGAGAAGAGTAAGTAGGCAAATTCATGTGCTCTGCCCAGCACTAAGAACCAGAACTAAAAATCCTCTTTTAAATGCAAGTCTCCCTACTCTACTGTTTGCTTGAATTCTGGAAGATTAAGATAAATTAGAAAGTGGAGGCCAAGGTAATGTTTTAAATGAGAAATGACTTTCCATACATACAATGGTCACAATAATACTGTTACAAAAATACAAGAATACAACTGGAAACCAGTCTGAAATTGCTGCTGTTATATCTAAGTGTTTTCATTTGAAAACATTTTATTTTGAAAGGATTTTTAAAATTCTCTATGTCCTCACACATTTTAAACTTTACATCAATATTATCGTAATTTTACACAGATATTTTTACAGTTAATTTTAAAGGCTTCTAGCATGTTTTATTTAATCCTATTTTGAACAGAAAATAAAACCCATTGACCGCACAAATTCGGATATAGTGCTATTGGTTTCCATTCTTCACAACAGCTTCACTGTGGCCATTTAATTAAGTTTACGATAATTCAGCTCTGCATTTAGTACAGTTTAAATATTTGAACTTCATTTACAGTGTTAGGTTCAATGTTGAACCTCCCTTTTATTTTTTATGAAGACCAAGAATCTTCAGATGTAGTCTTTTCAAATCATGAGAAATGACAATCATGTAACCCAAATGGCAAAGGCAGCTCTTATCAGCCAAAATCAGACTGAATTTCAATGAAAATGTCTGCCTTTAGTTTTAATTTATAATTACACATAATTTTTTATTGCCATGATTGAAATCTCCCTATTGAATTCCAAGATAAATATATGTCAAGATAATTTATACAAAGCTCCACCCTTAGTTTTTTTATATGAATAAATTAGGGTGCTGTCCCTTAAATATTATCCTTTTTATTTTACCCTTACATTGCTCTTCTCAAAAGCAATGTATCTAGCAGAATTGTTTGGTGCTTGAATGCATTTTTACCCTGTGGGAACATACCGCATTATGTGGGATGGGTGAGATGCACTCTCTTCTTTTGTATAGTGAGTGGTAAAAGGACAATTTTGAAAGGAGAGACAGAAAAAAAGACTTGGCAGATTACACATGTTCTATGGCAGATTTTTGTTGTTGTTGTTTTTAGGAAAAGGCATATATTGAAGCTGAAGATTTGGAAATTGATTTTTTGAAAAGCTGTTTATGTGTATGCCCATGTACCTGCTAGAAACTCTTTACGTATCCTCAGATGCTTGGGTACCCAATTTTGAAGACTACTGCTTTATAAAATAGTAGTTCAAAAATGTTGTCTTAGTAACATTTTTCACAATTTCTTTCCAACAATAAGACCTTATAGGTTTTTCCTGAAAAAAATACAGAATAGAAAGATTCAAAATTTTAAAAAGCAAGGCTGCAAGTATGGATTTATTCTTTTTTACTACTTTAGTCTTTTTGTCTCCCTTGTATGTGAATACACTTGCAAACATACATACGTAAACAGAAAATTTTTGTTCATGTTTAACATTCAGTTATTAAATGGAGTAATAAATAAAGTTATTTATGTACCAGACTCTTTGCTGGCCTCTGTGGATATAAATATTTACAAGGTACAACACTTAACCCAAAGGATGTACAGTCTAGAGAGGAAGAAACACTGACAGTTGTCACCTTGCCACATTCTGGGTTGTCTCATTACATAACAGTGATTTGTACACGTGTGGCTACCACCAGTGCTGATGGGAACTACCAGCCTGCAGTGTCCTGCCCACGCAGCACAGCACGTGCTGCCATATTCATAGCTGCCCTAAAGGTCCAAGGTGATGCTTTCTAGTAATAACTCAGTGCAAACAAAATGTTGATGTGCCTGGAAAAATAGTTATAATGTCTTTTTGTTTGTTTTATTGTATTTGTTTATTTTTAATGGTAGCCCTAAACTCAAAAAAAACCAATGCTGCACCCTAGACTAACACCTTAAATAAGCACTGTCCCTTGGATTGCAGAAGCTCAGTGGAAGGTCTCTCCTTCAGATGTGTTCTTTTTTTTTTTTTTTTTTTTTTTTTTTTTTTTTTTTGTATTCTTTAGTAGAGACGGGGTTTCACCGTATTAGCCAGGGTGGTCTCGATCTCCTGACCTCGTGATCCGCCCATCTCGGCCTCCCAAAGTGCTGGGATTACAGGCTTGAGCCACCGCGCCCGGCCCAGATGTGTTCTTTATGAGGGATGCTTTGTGTTATAAACATGAAAAAAAGCTAAATAGCCTTAACCAGGAAGAATTAGCTATTTCAATGTATATAAGACTATAATTTCAATGACATCCATAAAAATTAATTAAGCCCCTAAAACTTCTTAGAGACTTACTCATTTCTTCTAATAACAGATTTTTAAAAGCACATTTGACCTAAAAAGAATTGTTTGATTTTTTAAAACAGGTTCCTATCATCAAAATTTATTGTCTTTAACTTTATTTTGAATGTGCTTCATGGCCATGAAATGAAGCTATATGGAGCAAAAAAAAAAAAAAAAAAAAAAAAAAAAAAAATGCTAGTAGAACATAAAAACTGCGACTTAAAAGCAAAATATAAACCTAAGTAGAGTTTGTATTTCATACATTTTCTGATGCTTTACTACAAATTAAAGATTCTTTCTTGCCAGTCACTGAACATGTGGCAATGAGGTTCACTTTCTTGCCACACAATAATTTTTATTTACCAAAATGAGTCTCAAATAACTGCATTGATTCCTCCACACTTGAAGCTACTTAACCAGAAAAAAAAATATTGTATGAAAGGCATTTAAAATACTAACAGTAACAAAGAGTAGCTAGTAAAGTTTTAATGAGATTTTCTGTTTAGAAAAATATTAGCATTCCTGCAGAACAAGATCAATATTGACTTATTTTACCTAGATATTTTGGAAGACTTCATAACAGTGGTATTTTCATCATGGACTTTAAGTAGAGTATATGGCAAAGGGTTCTAGAAAGATTGCTCAGTCCATACCAAAATTGACCAAATTCAAAATATTGGCATGCATTCTTTCTAAATTTGATCTATAATGATAAGAGTTTTCCAGACCAACCATATGAAGTGTTAGACCTGATGAAAATCAAAAGGAAATATATCAATAAGACTCCAAAAAGATGAATAACCACACAAAATTCCAAATATCGCACCTGTTTGAATGTGCACATTTCTCGAAAGCATGCCTGCTTTTTAAATAAGAAACTTTCCTTTCTATTTATAAAGTTGTCATTCTAGTAGATCAATTTTGAAGTTTTAGATTAATGAACTTAAACTCTATTGTAGAGGCCTGGTAAACCCCAAGGACAAGTTCACTGTAATTATTATTACTGCTAATATTATTTTTATTCTTAATTATTTATGTACTCTGTGACTTCTGTGTGCCAAATCATATCTTCCACACATACAGAAATTATCTGAAAAATAGGTAACTAAAACACACCTGTGAGAAGGTATTTTTATCTTCATAATTTTACAGATAGGGATGCTAGGCTCAGAAGAAGTAAGTTATCCATTGTTGAACTCTGAATAAGTGTTTGATTCAAGATCTAAATCAAAACAAGACTGGAGCCAAATGCTATGGTCTACCACTGCTAGACACTTACAAGAACTTCTGAAGAAGAGGTTTCAGTACTAGAACAATTACAAACTTCTAGAAATTCATAAAGAAAACATGCATTAAATAATGTATTCTATTTTCCAAAGTAGTATGCAGGTCTTTAGGATTCACAAACTGCAATTGTCAGAATCCCTTAGTGAATTTTAAATATTTGATTCTGAGAGCCCTGGTAAAATTAAACCATGGTATTTTATTGGTTACTCCTCTGTGTTTTATGAATGTTGTATTTCTTTTTGTTTGTTTCCTTTCCAACTTTTGTTTTAGGTTTCAAGGGTGCGTTTGCAGGTTTGTTACATGGGTAAATTCTGTGCCACGGGAGTTTGGTGTATGGACAATTTTGTCATCCAGGTAATCAGCATAATCACTGATAGGCAGTTTTCATTCCTAACCATCCTTCCACCTTCCACCCTCAAGTGGAATTGTTCTCTCCTTTGTGTCCATGAGTACTCTATTTTCAGCTTCTCCTTATATGTGAAAACGTGCAGTATTTGATTTTCTGTTCAGACATTCATTCACTTAGGATAATGGCCTCTAGCTTTATCCATGCTGCTGCAAAGGACATGATCTAATTATTTTTCCTGACTGTGTAGCATTCCATGGTGTGTCTGTACCATATTTCTTTTATCCAGTCCACCATTAATGGACACGTAGGTTGATTCCATGTCTTTGCTTTTGTGAATAGCACTGAGATGAATGCACATATGTATATGTCTTTATGGTAGAACAATTTATATTCCTTTGGGTATATGCCCAGTAATGGGATTACTGGGTCGAATGATTGTTCTATTTTAAGTTCTTTGAGAAATCTCCAGACTGCCTCCCACAGTGGCTGAACTAATTCATATTCCCACGAGCAGTGTATAAGCATGCCCTTTTCTCTGCAACCTCACCAGCATCTGTATTTTTTGAGACCATTTTTTAACTTTTTCATAATAATCATTCTGAGTGGTGTGAGATGCTATCTCATTGTGGTTTTGGTTTGTATTTCCCAAATAGTGATATTGAGCAGCTCTTCTTATGCTGTTGGCTACGGTATGCCTTCTTTTCAGAAGTGTCTGTTATGTCTTTTGCCCATTTTTTAATGGCATTGTTTGGTTTCTGATCCCATATCTGTTCAAGTTTCTTATAGGTTCTGGATATCAGACCTTTGTCAGATGCATAATTTGCAAATATTTTCTCCCATTTTGTAGGTTGTTTACTTTGTTGATAGTTTCTTTTGCTGTGTAGAAGTTCTTTAGTTTGATTAGGTCCCACTTATTTATGTTTTTGTTGAAATTGTTTTTGATGTCTTTGTTACAAAATTTTTGGCAGGGCTGATGTCCAGAATGCTATTTTCTAGGTTTTCTTCTAGGATTTTTATAGATATAGGTTTTACAGTTAAGTATTGAATCCATCTTGAGTTCATTTTTATATGGCGAAAGGTAGGGGTCCAGTTTCAACTTCTGCATGTGGCTAGCCAGTTATTCCAGCACCATTTATTGAATAGGGTGTCCTTTCCTCAATGGTTGTTAATCTTGGCTTTGTCAAAGATCAGATGGTTATAGGTGTGCAGGTGTGTGGCTTTTTCCTGGGTCCTCCAACCTGTTCCACTGGTTTACGTGTTGTTTTTATACTAGTCTAATATTATTTTAGTTACTTTAGCCTTGTAATATAGTTTGAAGTTGAGTAGTGTGATGTGTCTAACTTTGGTGTTTTGTTTTTGTTTTTATTTTTTGCTTAGGATTTATTGGGCTATTTGGGCTCTTTTTGTTTAGAAACGTATTTTAGAACTTTTTTTCTTCTAATTCTGTGAAAAATTTCACTGGTACTCTGACAGGAATAGCATTGAATGTGTAAATTGTTTTGGTCATTATGGCCGTTTTAACACTATTAATTTTTCTATCCATGGAATGCTCTATTCTAATACTTAAACACATCAATTTAGTGATCTGGAAAGAGATGCTTTTCATGTAACTTAGAATAGGAAAGACACTGGTCATTGATCCAATAGCAAATATAATTTCATTTCTCTTCAGCTGACTAATATTTAATTTTTGTCTATGGCATTAAGTTTGTTCTATTACTTACAATTAAAATCTACATCTTTGCTCATTAGCAACCTCTTGGGCTAAGCCTCTGCTAAGTCATTTTATTACACAACTTTTAACCTGCAAGTGATACAGTAGAAGCAACTGATATAATATACTCCCTGCATATTTTCTGAAAATTTATATTACATCAGTATATAATATTCAGATGAAAATTGTGCAATATATTGTGTTGGTGAATACTCTAAAGCACATTAAAGGTTTTTCTTATTTTACTAAATAAAAGTCTAACAGAAAGAATAACATTATTTGTGGAACCTATTAAAATACAATTCGATTTACCAGATTTTTAAACAGCGTTGTTGGAGCTAGGATTTTAACATTTTGTTTATTTCATTAGTGAAAAGATCCTTCAATATTCTCACATAACATTGATTTGAGATCCAGTGGATTCCCCTTGTAACATTCTAGATAATATATGACATAAGATAACTGCATAACTATAAAGGAAATGTCTGACAGCACATGTTTAATCCAAGAAAGAACTGTTATTTCTGTCACAGAATAGTAACTTTACATAGAAATTCTGCTAAGCTTAGCTAGTATGTTTTCTTCACTTCCTAGAAGAAAAGCTTACTTTATCTTTGCAAAATATATTTATAATAATGGATAGTTACTAGGATTTAATAAAACAGTTTGGGTAGAACAAAACAATATTTTGAGGTATTCGTCTTTAATATTGAATCAACAACTTTAGTGTTGACATACTCTGATGGTTGCCAACACTAAATTTTCATAAGAATTACCTGTGGATGTCTGGGCCTCGCTCTAAAACTTATTTTCATTTTGTCTAGATTTCAGTCCAAGCAGAAACACTCTTAAAAATCTCCTTAGTTCTTTCCTATGTGCAGTCGGGTTGAGAACCACTGTCTTAAATTAAAATCAATAGATGAATTAAGAAGAGTTCCTGAATCCTGGCAGAAAACGGAAAGTGATTTTTAAGAGAAGTGTTCTATTGACAAAACAAGGTTATTTATGCCAATTTCAAATATCTGGTGGTTTTCATTCTCACAGTCATGTAATTTTCATATTTCTCTTCATTAATAATTAATTTCTACAGAGAAACATCCATCCACTGTCTAAGATGCTTGTTGTAGAAACATTTGACAGAGGGTTTGCAGCACCAGTTCATCAATTTTGAAGAAAGAAATGTTTTGGAGTAGTGGCACAGTGTCTCTAACTCCAGCTTTATTCATCAGAAGCCATGCTAATGAATGAACAAAACCCTGTTAATTCTTATTGAATTTTACAAATATGTAAAGCAAGCTGCATAGCTATTTTTTAACTCTTGTGATGAAGTGGTAGCAAAATAGTTACAGGGAGAAACGGAGGAAGTAAATTGTACAGTATTTTGCTCTCTCATAAAAAGAAAAGTTTTTGAAGATTTTAAAAATTGGAAATCCAAAAATGTCTTTCCACAGTAATGGAGCTCCCCCAACTAGATGGTGGGAGCATAAGGCAGGACATTTAACAAAGTCTGTGATGTGAAATATGAGGCAAGCTACAGTCCAGGAGACAGGCTGCCTTGACTGTGCTCCCCTTCTCCTTCCGTGGTGTTGGATGCAGAAAACAGAGAGGAAAGAAGAGTAGACAGAGAATCACAGGTCCTCATACTGTGTCTGGGTTGTGGGGAGTTAGTCGGTAATTCTGTGATAAAGGACAGAAGAATTCACTAACTGCATCAGATAAAAGAGAAATAAATGAACAAGGTTATTTACAATGTCAAGATTTTTTAAAAATGAAAGAGAAATCTATACTATCACACACACAAAAAATTCCAACTCAAATAAATAAAAATACTAAAAATGAAAGTAATTTTTTCAGATATTTTTTGTTCTGTGTAATGAAATACGAATTCAATAGAAAAAAGTCAAAAACCATATTGCTAAAATAGAAATAGAAGAAAATACATATTTAAAATACAAGAAAAAACATTTATGACCAAAATTCATTATTATTAAAATGCTGAAAAAATTTAAATGACAAGAAGTGTAGAAATATCTGAAAATTAAATTGCTTATATTGAATAAAAACTCAAGATATCATTGATTACGCATAAAAATACAAATAAATTAAAGCTATCAGCAAGAAGCAGAACCATATGGAAGAAATAAAAATCTGTACAACAGAAGCATTATTGAATCCCCAAGAAAAGAAACCAAAACACATGTATCAAAAAAATAGAAATATAAGCAAATTTCTCTTCATTAAGGTACTAATCTGTAGTTTGGAAAAGCATATCTAGTTCTAGAAAAAATGTGTATATAATATGTAACATATTTTTATACAAATTTGTTAAAATTTATTTATGAAGAAACAATATTTTGGATATTCATGTAGAGAAAATAATTATTTCAAGGAAAATAGTAAAACCGGAAGCAACATTCAATGCCCACTGCATTAGAGTACCAATCTTTGTTTCTTTCACAAGAAATCCTGCTAAGCTTAGCTAGTAGGTATTTTTCATTTCCTAGAAGAAAAGCTTACACAAGAAAGAAATAAAAATGATATCTAGCAAACAGGGTACAGTTCGATTATAAGGCAAAAGTGAAAGAATTCAAAATAACCAAGCCTTTTAAAGACAAGAAAATATCTTATTAAAAAAATCAAAAATAATTATGATGTGATCATTATGCAATGATGCCTGTATCAGAGTATCTCATGTTCCCCATAAATATATACACCTACTATGTGCCCACAAAACTTAAAAATCAAAAAAAGAAACACTACCTTAAAAAGGTGTGTGTAGATCATTTAATTTTCAAGAATGTAGAAGAAATTCGTATTAGTCCTGTGAATCCTGACCTACCACAGCATGTAAATACTATAAACTGGATTCTACAAAACTATAGTAGAACTAACAAAAAGTAAGAAGCTATTGTTCCTCCTTTCATAGGAGGAAGTTAATAATTACTGTCTATAATTAGAATTGATACTTAAAAACTAACGACCTCAATACCTTAATATAAAATATATTTTTTCAATTTTATAAATACTTTTAAGAAATATATCTATTGGTGAAGATACACATAAAGAGTTTATCTTATAGATATTTTAGAATTCTAGGAAATAATAATCAGCAATATAGAATGTACATTTATTATTATATATGTTTATGCCAAACATAGCAAATCTTAGGAAAACACAGCACACATATTGTTCACACTAACAAGAAGCACACATAAGCATGTGACATTCTCATCGCAGCTAAGGAAGTTCAACTGCATTAGTAAGATCAGTAACTTCCTCTTGGCCTGGTAGTTCCTATTATGAGAGAGTTGCTGCATTCTCTTATTTTATTTTTCCCTTGTTCATCTGGTTTATACAAAATCATGTAAATTTCCTACTAATTCTGAGCCGGTTCTGCTAACTTCTTATGAAGGCTATTAGCCTCTAACATTGTTCCAAACATTTCCCCCTCACTTCAATTAACTAGAGCTGCTTTTATTTTTGGAATTAATGGACACTGAATCAACTGTAGTCCCATACTCTTTTTCCTTCCCAGTCTCCGAAGAGCCATCTCACTGAATTCAAAACTGTTCCCACAAATAATCAGTTTAGCTTCCTTCTCCATCTCTGGGAGTAGCTTCTCATTTCTCTTGTGAGATAAAGTGCTCCTAGAAAGATCGGGGTGAAAGTTTTTCTTCAGCTTAGTCCTTTCAATGTCAACTAACTCGTTTCTTCTACAACATGAAGAACAAGATCACTTTTCTACAGGTTATACACTTCTTCAACAGAAGTATGTTTATAATGCCTTTCAATTTTAGGTCAATAGATATATGTGTATATATATATATATATATATATATATATATACATCGATTATGGAAAGAAAGTTGGTGATAAGTAAGATGAAGAGCAGGTACTCAACTCTGAAGAAGAGGTAGATTCAAAAATAGGTTTTTGCATAGAACAATAATGGGAAAACAGATCCTTTGAGTGAGCTCCTATAAATAGTTTCTCCCAACAGCTGATATAAGAACTAACTGCTATTAATTGCCCCTTTAACTGAAATAGAAACACTGGATAAAATATTTGCTTAGGTAAAAGTTAAGCTAATTTATCTGCAGTAATATATTGCATATCTTAAATAGCTTCACAACATTTTACAGTGACTAAATTTGGGCCCCAATATAACAGAAATGGGCAAGTAAGTTATCAAATTACATGATGACATAGAACATGGTTAAAATAGTGTTACTTTGGAAAAGTTTTCTGAAGTTGAAACCAAATTTTTGCCATTAACCAAAACCTCAGGGTGGCATTTATGACCCACAGCATCTCATACTCTATTCGCTTCTGCCCCTGTTCCATCCACACTGGCTTTCTTCTGGTGTTTTAAGTATGCACATCCACTCTCCACTTTGTCTTGTGTATTCACTTGGTATTGAATGCTTTTCCACTTTATTTTCTCATGGTGGGCTTTGTTTTGTACCTCAGCTTTTGTGGTCAACTTAACTTCTTCAGAGAGATATTAGCTTGACCCCCTATCCTAGAAAGCTCCTGAATCACTAGTCATGAATAGTTCTCCGAAAAGCACTTGTCACAGCAGAGACTTTTCCTGCTTACTTACATGCAAATGTATTTACTTACCATCTGACTCCCCCTACTCCAGTGTAAGAGTTTTGAAAGTATGAGATTTTGACTGTCAGATTGCTAGAACTTAGAAAGATTTAATAAATATTTGTTGCATCAATGAACAAAATTAATCTTCAACTATGTAACACAAGTCCTCTCTTTAAGACAAATTCATTAGAAAATAACCCCACAGAAACAAGAATATATTGACTTGTTACATAAAGTCTTTAGATATAAATCAGTTAACTGTTGAAAGACACCCACCAAAAATATAATTATATATCATTTAGACTAGTTGATTTCTGGACTTTCTTTTGCATCGTATTTAGACTATACTTATTTTGGATAAGGTCATATAGTCCTGACTTATTAGAGTAAAACTATATAAATATATAAAGAGGGTTGCTTTTCCTCATATTTCCTACTAAGGGGATGTGATTATAAATCAAAGGTATCAAGTGTTCAGCTGTTCCTATAAAATATTGTCAGTATCCTATTACATATTTTTAAGATGCTGATTCCTCAGAATTGGTTTTGTGAAATAAGTTCACAATGAGCATCCATAACCAGGGATTATAGTGAATTCATTCAGCATGGTGCATATTAGGTCCTGGCCACAGAGTTCACAGGCCCACTAAAAGCCACAAGTCCCCTTTCTTGCTCTCAGAATAATCTGAGAGTTAACTGAGAAAGAGAACAATGTTATGATGAGATAGTTATGCCTAACTATGTCACCTCCTTCTTTTGTGGGATATTGGCCTTAGAAGCTCAGTATTACAATTCATCTAGTGGAAAATGTGCATAATGAGCTAATTGGTTATAATAAAAGAACAAATAATTGCCTTATTAAAAAGTATGATATTGTGTTGGACAAAACAGATATACCTAAAACAGGTTGAAATGATAATTGAGTCCATTGTTTAATGCTGTCCATAAATATTTCTAGAGGCAAGAAATATTTATCAAGTAGTATATTGAGTCTGAAAATTTCTAATGATTTATATACTATTGTAGGGTACAATAGAATTTATGTATGCATATTTTAAACTGTTCAATTACATGGTACATAAACTCAACAGAAGGGATGGTGCATAATAAAATACTGATGATGTAGTTTTCCCAAGTAAGAAAAAAACATATAAAAGTTGGAAACAGGGCAAATAGGTAGACGACATGTATTTGCTATCTATACAGGAGGATGGGTCTACCCAAGGTTTAGGAAAATATAATTTTCAATGGCTGCATACTATTGCTTAAAAGCCTTACTCAGTATTTAGTAAAGTTAAATGGTTCTTTGTTGATTTTTCTGAAATAGATAGCTAAATAATTTGCATCTGAAAGAACAAGTAAATCAAAGTTAGTTTACTGCCCTTTTGGACGTTAACCAGTTTTTAAGCCAATTTAGCAATTTTAACAATCTTTTATTAAATTGTCTATTGCTTATGAATAACTAGTTTCTCAAATGTTAATGTTTTCAGCATAAATTAGTTGAATAAAATATTTTTCTTGATTTCATTTTATGTTTTTACATGAGTTTCATAATTTTTCATTTGAAAAATTATACTTTAACAGCCCTAAATCCACACAGCAAATGAGTAATACCTTCTTAATGTTTTACCTCCTTAAATGGTTTCCTCTACAACCAAATCCTAGTGCTTTATCCATGTTGTTATTGCCTTAAATCCTTTTTGCCTACAGCATAAAACCCAAACCTTTTGTGAAATAATTCTAGTTCAGAGAATGTAACTTATGTCTACTTCACCGTCATTTTGTTTTGCTGCATCTACCCTCAGATTCTATGCTCAAACCTACTGAGTTGTTTATTATTACTGTGACCATGCCCAACTATTTTATGGAAACATTCTGCTTTTGCTATTATATTAATTTTGTCTGGAATGGTTTTCTTCTGAACAGCTGACCCACCCCTTGCCATTTTTTACAAAAATCTCAAATATAATTTTGTTAAAATACAATATTTCTGGACTAAGCACCTCACTTTGTCCCAGGTAAAACTGGATTTCTTCCACATTTTCCTCATTCTTACTTAATAACTCCCTGAGCGCACCTGAAATTCTTTATTACACTTATCTGTGTACATGTATTCCTCCATTTACCAGGCTCCATTATTCTTAGGGAGGGTCGCGTATTATATCATTTTGTATGTCTTAGCAATTCTGTTGCATAGTTTTCTGATGCACAGAAGGTACTTGATCCATGATTATTGAAAGCTAAAATAGTGACAGATATAGACTGGGGAGACATTCACCTCATTATGTTATGTGGCCTAACATAATGGGGTGAAAGCTGGGAGGGATTTTATCCATCAGCTGGCTTAGAGTTTCTAAAGAAATTATGGTCTGTATGAGTAAGCCATGTAAATTACACATTTTAGACATAAACAAAAGAACATAGAAAAATCTGTTTACTTGCTGAAAAACACTCAATGATGCCAGTCCCTCATTTTGTATGAAGTTGAGGCTCCCCAAATAATCAAATTGTCCATGGCTATACAAATCGATTTACTGACTTGGAATTAGCTGCTTTGTCTTGAATCCCAAAGTATTTTTATAACTACTACTTAGGACCTGAAGTATGTTTTACAAGGTCCTTTTTGGTTCTGATAATGAATTAGCCTTGCCTTTAGGAACTGTGTTTATAAGTAAAGTGAAGCCTGTGAAGAGGAATATGACTCCCTTACACCACATTGCTTTTTCACCATCCCCAAAGACATTCTGACCTTTCCAGTTTGGTTTCTCCACTCTCTGTGATACATTACATCCTCCTCAGAGTAACATCATAGGGCCATTTCAGTTTTCTTCTGAGACAAAGTAACATTACACAGCAGAGTTTTTGCTAATAACTTGACCTTTCGATTCACTGATGCTCGTATTGATAGCATAAGAGATTTCCTTAAGAAACAAAGAAAAAAGGAAAATATCAAGAGGTTTATGTTATTCAGTTAGTTAGAAATCCTGACCAATTTACTACCATGGAATATGGTTAGAAAGCCTAACAAAGTTCATTTTCCTTTTTGTATGCAGTACTACAAAACATATTTTGTTTATTTTAGGTAAATAATGACTAAATTAAAAAATAAAAATATTTGCCCATAATCCCAGCACTTTGGGAGACCGAGGTGGGTGTACCACTTGAGGTCTGGAGTTCAAGATCAGCCTGAGCAACATGGAGAAACCGCATCTCGACTAAAAATACAAAATTAGCGGGGTGTGGTGGCACATGCCCATAATTCCAGCTACTCAGGAGGCTGAGGCAGGAGAATCATTTGAACTCAGGAGGTGGATGTTGCGGTGAGCCAAGATCTCACCATTGCACTCCAGCCTGGGCAACAAGAGAGAAACTCCGTCTCAAACAAACAAACAAACAAATTGCTCAAAGCAAACAGATTTTTTAAATAACAGAGTAAGGAAGAGATGGTTGGAACAGTCTTAACAAGTGGCATGGGGAAAAATGACCATCATTATTTATACAATAATAATCTAATGTTTACAGACCTGAAAGCAATTTGTGATGAAATCATATTTTAAATAATAAAATATTTTTTCAAAATATATTATACTAACATTTAAAGTATTTGTCTAATTCTTGGAAAGAAAGTTTCTTAGGAACAAAACACGATAATATGTAGATTTTTTTTTCCTTTTGAGAAACAGATATGGAAAGTAATTTGTTTAAAAGAAAGAGACATGTTTACCAACAGGCAGTGCAATTTACCATTCTTAAAATGCAAAATATTTGTGATTCATTTTTCTTATTTTCTCTCTTCCTTCTTTAATCCAACCTATTTTCCATGCTCCTAATTATTTAACGGTTCAAGAATGGTATTTTTGCTGTCAGTACATTTCCATAGCAAATGAAAAGAGAAGGGAATAAAGAAACAGCAAGTATTTCATTTAAGAGAATAATGAAATATTTCATGGTTACAAATATATTCATCTGTAAACTATGTATTCTGTTGACAACGTACTAAAATCTAGTCCTATATCACTGAGAATATAGGATTCATGCACTGTGATGTAAGTGGATTTGTAAACAAGATTATTTTTAAAGTTGTATTGAATTCATTGATTTTCATAAGGATGTACACTGCTCTATGTAATAGAGTTTTTATTGCAATTTACAGGTAAACACCTGAAATACCTTAGGGCATTTTTTCTTTCTGTAATAGTAGAAGCTAAAGGTGGAAAGTGTCACCATTAATCTTGAGACTATTGTGTATTACAGGCTCGTATTTCAACCATCCATTATTTAAATATGTCTGTGTGGTTATAATATTTACTCAGCTCACAAAAGGCATTATGAATCCCATATTTCAGGATTTATTTCAAGAGGCCTTTAAAACAAAGGATGCCTACATTTTATGTGTTTTAATAATAGAGGTTACTTTTTGTCCTGTAATACGTCCTGTTTAAAATTCCATCAGTGATTTAACATGCATGCACCAACATCCACAAATATACACACATACGGCCGGGCGCGGTGGCTCAAGCCTGTAATCCCAGCACTTTGGGAGGCCGAGACGGGCGGATCACAAGGTCAGGAGATCGAGACCATCCTGGCTAACACGGTGAAACCCCGTCTCTACTAAAAAATACAAAAAACTAGCCGGGCGAGGTGGCAGGTGCCTGTAGTCCCAGCTACTCGGGAGGCTGCGGCAGGAGAATAGCATAAACCCGGGAGGCGGAGCTTGCAGTGAGCTGAGATCCGGCCACTGCACTCCAGCCTGGGCGACACAGCCAGACTCCGTCTCAAAAAAAAAAAAAAAAAAAAAAAAAAAAAAAAAATATATATATATATATACACACACACATACACACACACATACATTCCAACTGTGAAAGCCCCAGCGAATATTAAGTTATTTCACCATTCTTGCTTTCTATGGTCACAGCCTCTCGGGAAATAATGATTACTTTACTAGGAGGCTTCTACAACTTTAAGCTGACATCTAATTGCTGGAAGTTGATTCTCCTCATCCAGACTCCTCCGTGATTAAATATCTCAATATTGAAAGGGCTTTGGAATGAGACAAAGTGGTGGTTTTTAGATAATGATGGATAATCTGCTTGAAAACATGAAATGACAGAACCCCATGTATGGGAACAGAGTATAGGTAAGAATCTGAGCTGGTAAGTTGCACCTTGATTTCAGCCAAGATACTGGGATGAATTATTATATAAGCAGTTTAATACCTTCTACTTTAAAACTGCCTCTACCTAAAGCTGTGTCTTGACTCCCTGTAAGGCACAATCAAAAATAAAATGGAAAGATCTGACTACCTGTGGACTTGGATAGGTAGGTTTGAATACTAGGCTTACAACTGTGTAACTATAGAAAGTTTATTTAGCTTTCTAGATGAGTGCATTTCATTTGGAAAGTTAAATTAGTTCCCTGAATCATTTTTCTTATCTGTAAAATGGAGATAATAATAATTTCTTCCTCATAGTTATTGCAAGGATTACATTAATTCACATATGTAAAACACTTAAAAAGTTGCTGGTATATAGTAAGTGTCTAATAATATTTTCTAGTATTATTACTGTGGTAGGCAAAATAATAAACCTTCAAAGAAGTCCATACCCTAATCTCCAGAAATGGAGAATGTGTTACCCTACTTGGTAAAGGGGACATTGTGATATGATTATGTTACAAACCTTGAGATGGGGGTATTATCCTGGAATCTCCTGGTGCGTCCAATCTAATCACATAAGCTCTTAAAAGCCAAGAGAGAGGCAGAGGAACGCATCAAAGAGGTGAGACAGAAGAAGGAGAGATTTGAAGCATGAGAGAAATTGACCCACAGTCATTTGCTTTGAAAAGTAAGGGGACTCAGGCAAAAAAAAAAAAAAAAAAAAAAAAAAAAAAAAAAAGCAGGTGACCTCTGTAAGCTGGGACTGGCCCTGAGCTGACAACCAGTAACAAAACAGGGATCTCACTACTACAACTTTAATGATTATACCACTAATCCGAATGATCAAGGAAACAAATCATCCTTTAAAATCTCCAGAAAGGAATGCAGCTTTGACAGCACCTTGATTTTAGCCCAGTTAGATCTGTGTCAGACTCCTACATACAGAATTATACGATGACACATTTGTGTATTTTAAAACACTAAAATGGTGGTGGTTTGTTATGGCAGCAATCAAAATGAACACAATTACCACAATAATTACTTTTGTTAACTTTTAAGTTTCATCATGAGTAATTTGAATGAACACCTGCTGCCAGACAAACCTCAAGAGTCTGTATTTCCAGGTATACAACTTATCTGCAAATATTTGCTTTCAGACCTGTGTTTTCTAATAAGTCTCCAGTTTTTGCAAGAACAGGAAGATATTTGTAATTCATGTTGGTTTTATGATGTTCACTCACATAGAATGAAGAACAATGTGTCACATCACTAAGAGCCTCTTGATAGGGGCAGCATACTCCTGTCTTTTAATGTTATTTCTGCCAATTTTATAGTCTTATAATCTTCTCTTCATTTATAGATAAATTAGAGATAATAATTTTTTTTTTGTACCAGGCAGCTTCAAAATACAGTAAGAACATCTCTAGAAAATAAAGTTGTACTATTGTTTATATACAGAAGCATAGTGCTAAGTTAAAGTACACTATAACATGTATTGTTAGACTTTAGAAAGAAAGGAGTTGGTCTCCATGGAGCTCATACAACATCAATTATTCATAGTAAATTTTTTTCTAGGAAATCTTCATGAACTCCCTCTTTAGGAGCATCCGTTAAAGTGATGTTTACAATTTTCATTTTAAAATCTGAAGATGGAAAGAATTTAAAAAAGCCTTTAAATATCAAAACACAATGTGTGATAGAGGTGGATAAAAACTGCATATTAACTATCCCAACACATTTTATCATTGTCTGAGAATGCTAAAGCTGAAGTAATTCTCAGATTATTACACATACACACACACACACAAATACTAACTGTCAGGTGTCAGTTTCAACATCATGTGAGTTTACTGGATATTCTTTTGTGTGAAGGACATTGCACTAAAATTACCAAGAAGTGGCAGCTGGTATATATAAACTTCTTTCTTCTTTCATCTTCTTACGAAGATGAAACATAAAAATATATATTTTATGTGAAGCAACTCATGTAACATTTCAATTATTTTTCTGTACTTAGTTTTAAATTTAGCTATCACTTTTTACTATCACTCTGTCACCTAGGCTGCAGTGCAGTGTTGTGATCTCACCTCACTGCAACCTCTGCCTCCCAAGTTCAAGTAATTTTCCTGCCTCAGCATCCTGAGTAACTAGATTACAGACGTGTGACACCATGTCTGGCTAATTTTTTGTATTCTTAGTAGAGATGGGGTTTCACCATGTTGGTCAGAGTGGCCATGAACTCCTGACCAAATGATTCGCCTGCCACAGCCTCCCAAACTGCTGAGATTACAGGCATAAGAGGGAGGGAGAGCATCAAGAAGAATAGCTAATGGATGCTGGGCTTGATACCTAGGTGATGGGTTGATCTCTGTAGCAAAACACCATGGCACACACTCACCTATGAAACAAACCAGCACGTACTGCACATGTACCCTGGAAGGTAAAATAAAAGCTGAAGACAAAATAAGATAAATTATCTACATTTAATAATTTTAAGTCAAGTTTAATTTTTAAAACTAAAACTGTTTAGGCACTATAATAATGCTCTAAATTATTTTAAAGGATTAATACAAAGTAAGACGTTATACAAGTTTATATCAGAAAGGGCAAATGAAGACAGACTAAGGGAAAAAAAGTAATATGTGCCTTTTGTTTGGTGATATTATCAAATCCCCACCATCACTACAGATATCTACAATTTCTGCATATTTGTTCCCAGTTTTTAACACACGACTACTTCAATTCTCATGCAAATTAGCCAGAATATCCAGTGATATCTCACACAGAATAAGTACCCCCTCAATGTCCAATTATTGTTTGCAAAAAATTTATCAGAGGTCACAAACCCAATCCAATCCTTTGATGAGGAGTCAAAATTAGTTCCTATAAGTTATTTGCCTCTAATCCCTTTTTCCCCGTTATTTGGCTGCAAACTGTTTGATTTTTAAAAAAGAGACAACTGTGAATATAGTCCCTTTTTAAAGTATGCCAAAAGTCACACTGAAATGTTCTTATCTAAAAATCTACAACCTTTCATGATTATCACATTAAACAGAAGCAGAACTTCACAGGAGAGACTTTCACTGCTACATAAAAAAAGTCTTATTTATCTACAGAGCGACTTGATTTTCAGTTCTCTCATCTGAGACGTTGTACCATGCTACATAAGATTCAGGCAACGAAAAGATGAGATTGTATCAAAAAGAAAAGCTATTCATTTACCTTTTTTTTTTTTTTTTTTCTTTGAGACTGAGTTTCGCTCTTATTGCCCAGGCTGGAGTGCAATGGCGCGATTTCTGCCCACAGCAACCTCCACCTTCCAGGTTCAAGTGATTCTCCTGTCTCAGCCTCCCGAGTAACTGGGATTACAGGCATGCACTACCACACCCAGCTAATTTTGTATTTTTACTAGAGATGGGGTTTCTCCATGTTGGTCAGGCTGGTCTCAAACTCCTGACTTCAGGTGATCCACCCTCCTTGGCCTCCCGAAGTGCTGGGATTACAGGCATGAGCCACTGCGCCAGGCTCATTTATAAATCTTAACCATCTCAACTATTGAACATTGATGATATAAAGTTATTTTTCATTACACTTTTGATCTAGGAATATTCTTATATTTGACTATTTTATTACAGTGTAAAATAAACTAAGACTCATTTAGGAATCTGCTACAAGCTAAAATGAGTCTTAGTTTATTTCACACTGCAATAAAATATCAAATATAAGAATATTCCTTGACCAAAAGTGTAATGAAAAATAACTTTGTATCATCAATCTTTGGTAACTGAAATCCAGCATACATCTTTTTCCATCCCATATCACTACAAAATTTTGTACACAAAAAATCCATATACAATGCCATATAGTTCCTACTTAATCATATAAAATTGTAGAAATAAATGTTATATGCTTTCTTTCAATTAAACAGATTCTAATTAAAAGCAAAGTATATTTTTGAGAAGTTTAATTGGAAAACTGCAGAGAATTTACTCTTTTTATCATTAACTTTCCTTTTACAATTCCCCAGAGTCATTAAATATATCATTAGCCTTTCAAAATAATATATTCCCTTTCATATTGTGTAGCTATCAAAATTTTTCATCCAAATTTAGTTTCTTTTCTCAAATAGTAGTAAGTTGATAGCTAATCTTAAAAAAATTCAGCATCTACAAGCTGGTATTTGCTGGCAGAATATTTGACAGCTCTTTCTCATTTGTTAATTTCATTGTTTTCTCATACAGAGTCAGATTTGAAATTGAATTTAAATCAAACATGGTCCATATTTGTGTTTCACCATATCTGTTTCTATCATTGCAGGTATTCAAATGAAATCTGAAAACTTTATGCCTAAATCGAGTTGAGTCCACGCATTCAAACATGAGTTCATGTAAATGCAATCATGAAGTTTAAATATAACATCTCTATCTTATTATTGTGTATAGGTTTGTCTTCACATTAAAAGTAAAATCTATAAATTTAATATGTTATTATAATTTTAATTCTCACATAATACTAACAGTCTAAATAAATGCTATCTTAAACTGCAATACAGTAACAGTAGGGGTCTTAAAACCTCACTCTCAGCAATGAACAGAATGTAGAGGCAGAACATTCGTAAAAAAAAACCTGGAACTTGAATTACACCTCAGAACAATTAGACCTCAAGGATATATATAGAACATTTCATTAACTGATATTTGTCTTTCAGTGTCTAGTTTATTTTGCTTAACACAATGCCCTCCAAATTCATCCATGTTGTTGCAAAATATAGAACTTAGTTTTTTTTTTTTTTAAGGCTGAATAGTATTCCATTGCATATGTGTGTGTGTGTGTGTGTGTGTGTGTGTGTGTGTATAAACATATAACATTTTCTTTATCCATTTATCTATTTATGAACACTTAGCTTGATTCCTTATCATGACTATTGCAAATTGTGCTGCAATAAACATGGGGGTACAGATGTCTCTGACATACTAATTTCTTTGTACCCAGTAGTGGAAGGGCTGTATCATATGGTAGTTCTGTTTTTAATTTTCTAAGGAACTTTCATACTTTTTTTTCATAATGGCTGGATTGCTTTACATTCCTACCAACAGTGTAAAGAGAGTTCTTCTTTCTCTGCATCTGTATCAGTATTTTTTTTTTGTCTTTTTGATAATAGCCATTATTCACTATAGCTGGGGTGAGATTATATTTCATTTGGTTTTGACTTTTGACTTTTATTTCCCTGATGATGAGTGATGTTGACTGTCCGAAGCCGTGAGGCCCGGAAATTGCCGCGGCCTCTGTTGCTTAAGCTCCGCATTGTGGAGACAAGAGGGCGCACTTCCTGGTTCTTCATCCTCAACTTTTCCCACCCGCGCCTAGATAACCTCCCGCGCCCGGGAAAGACTAAGTCTACCGAGCATGCACCTGGTGACGTCTCTCATTATTCTCCTCCCCGCCTGCTCTGAGCCCTTCCTCTTCCCTGCCAGCCTATATAAGGCATTGCACCGCCGCCATTAAACGAGACTTGATCAGGATAGTGCCTTGTCTCCATTTCTTGTGTCTCTTGTCTCTCTAAATTCCCAACCCCTCCTCCAAGGTCTGTGTTAACAATCCCGCTGGACGGGACACGTGGCGCCCAAATGCGGGGCTTGGATACGAGGGAACTGCGTGAGGAAGAGGGCGCATAGAAAGGCCGGCGACTAAAGTGAAAGAAAAATCCCTCCGACCGTCGTGGGAGCCTGCTGCGTCGGAGTTGAGGGTAAGTTACGCGCCCGAAATGGGACAAGAATTAAGCCAGCATCAAATCTACGTAGGGCAATTAAAAGAGGCTTTAAAGACATGGGGAGTAAAGGTTAAAAGTGGTGACTTATTTAGATTTTTTGATTTTGTGAAAGATACCTGCCCTTGTTTCCCACAGGAAGGAACCATTGATATAAAAAGATGGTGGAGGGTGGGAGACGCCTTTCAAGATTATTATAATATCTTTGGGCCAGAAAAAATTCCTGTAACCGCCTTTTCTTATTGGAATTTAATCAAGGATCTAATAGATAAAAAGGAGGCCGATCCACAAGTAATGGCTGCGGTCACCCAGACTGAGGAGATTTTAAAGGTCAGTTCTCAGACCGACCTCGGGAGCCCCCCGCCAGACAAAGAAGTAGATCTTATTTCTCTTGAAAGTGATGATGAGGGGGCCAAGGCTCCTTCTGTAAAAGACAAAATGATGCTAGGCGAGAAAAGGCCCAAAAAATACCCAATTCTGCAAACATCACGAAAAGATAAAAGTAACGACAATCCTGACCTTTCAGATGTAAATTGGGATGACTTAGAGGAAGAGGCAGCTAGATATCATAATCCTAACTGGCCTCCCTTTTTCTCGCGTCCGCCTCCCTATAACAGGACACACGGTGCTTCTGCACCCAACGTAATGGCGGTAGTCAATCCAAAAGAGGAACTCAAAGAAAAAATCGCTCAGCTTGAAGAGCAAATTAAGCTAGAAGAGTTACATCAGTCACTAATCATTAGGCTGCAAAAATTAAAAACAGAAAATGAGAGTGTAACTAATTCAGAGAATATGGGAGGCTTCCCTCACCCACCTCAGCGGCCCAGACAACATGTCCCAAAAGGAAGATTTTCTACTAGCCGAGATAGGGAAGAATCCTCCCCTAAAGATATCTTCCCGGTAACTGAAACTGTAGATGGACAGGGTCAGGCCTGGAGGCATCATAATGGATTTGATTTCACTGTCATAAAAGAATTAAAAACTGCTGTTTCTCAATATGGAGCTACTGCTCCATACACTCTTGCTATAGTAGAGTCTGTGGCCGATAACTGGCTTACTCCAACAGATTGGAACACACTAGTCAGAGCAGTCCTCTCAGGGGGAGATCATTTGATTTGGAAATCGGAGTTTTTTGAAAATTGCAGAGATACAGCCAAAAGAAACCAACAGGCAGGAAACGGTTGGGACTTTGATATGTTAACTGGCTCAGGTAATTATACCGACACTGATGCTCAGATGCAATACGACCCTGGACTATTTTCACAAATCCAGGCGGCCGCTACAAAAGCCTGGAGGAAACTCCCTGTTAAAGGAGACCCAGGAGCTTCGCTCACTGGAGTCAAGCAGGGACCTGATGAGCCATTCGCATATTTTGTACATAGGCTCATAACAACCGCAGGAAGGATTTTTGGTAATGCCGAGGCGGGTGTAGATTATGTTAAACAATTGGCTTATGAAAATGCCAATCCAGCTTGTCAAGTGGCAATCCAACCTTATAGAAAGAAAACAGACTTAACTGGATATATCCGTCTCTGTTCAGACATTGGGCCCTCCTATCAACAGGGTTTAGCAATGGCCGCAGCTTTCAGTGGACAAACCGTAAAAGACTTCCTTAATAATACGAACAAAGAAAAAGGAGGGTGTTTTAAATGTGGCAAAGGGGACATTTTGCAAAAGATTGCGGCGGGGATTCAAATAAAAACTCCAAAGCAAAGGTTCCAGGCCTTTGCCCAAGGTGTAAAAGAGGAAAACATTGGGCTAATGAATGTAAATCTAAAACTGACAGTCAGGGAAATCCTTTACCATCCCAACAGGTCTCTACTTGGGACCGTAGCACAAATCAAACGTGTCAGACACAGCCAAGTTATTTTTACAATGCCAACAATTAATACATGAAGGATCAACTCCCTTCTTTTTTGGACATATTAGAGCTCACTCTAGATTGCCAGGACCCCTATCCCAGGGCAACCAAATGGCTGACATGGCAACCAAAACAGTAGCCATAGCTACAAACACAAACCTAACCCAAGCACAAGCCACTCATGCCTTACATCATCTTAATGCTCAAACTCTAAGACTAATGTCTAAAATAACTAGACAACAAGCAAGACAAACAGTCAAACAATGTCAGACCTGTGTAACACACCTACCAGTCCCTCACTTAGGAATTAACCCAAGAGGACTAGTTCCCAACATGATCTGGCAAATGGATGTCACCTATTATTCAGAATTCGGTAACTTAAAATACGTCCATGTATGTATAGATACATTTAGTGGATTTATACTAGCCACCTTACAAACAGGAGAAGCTACCAAACATGTCATAGCTCATTTACTATACTGTTTTTCCATAGTTGGGAAGCCTAAACAACTAAAAACAGACAATGGTCCTGGCTATACATCCAAAGCCTTCCAAGACTTCTGTCTTAAATTACAAATAAAACACATTACTGGAATTCCCTATAACCCTCAAGGACAAGGAATAGTTGAAAGAGCACACCTGGCTGGGCGCGGTGGCTCAAGCCTGTAATCCCAGCACTTTGGGAGGCCGAGACGGGCGGATCACGAGGTCAGGAGATCGAGACCATCCTGGCTAACACGGTGAAACCCCATCTCTACTAAAAATGAAAAAACTAGCCGGGCGAGGTGGCGGCGCCTGTAGTCCCAGCTACTCCGGAGGCTGAGGCAGGAGAATGGCGTGAACCTGGGAGGCAGAGCTTGCAGTGAGCAGAGATCCAGCCACTGCACTCCAGCCCGGGCGACAGAGCAAGACTCCGTCTCAAAAAAAAAAAAAAAAAAAAAAAAAAAAAAGAAAGAGCACACCTATCCTTAAAAACCACCATTGAAAAAATAAAAAAGGGAGAATGGTACCCTACTAAGGGCACCCCTAGAAACATTCTTAATCACACACTCTTTATTTTGAATGTTTTAAATTTAGATGATCTGAAAAAATCAGCAGCTGATCGATTTTGGCATTCTGATTCCAAAAAACAATTTGCCATGGTTAAGTGGAAAGACCCATTAGACAACACATGGCATGGTCCAGACCCAGTGTTAATCTGGGGAAGAGGCTCAGTTTGTGTTTTTTCCCAAACTCATGATGCAGCCAGATGGCTACCAGAGCGACTGGTAAGACAGGTACCTAACAATAACCAATCCAGGGAGTAACTCTCTCCCTGAGAGTACCTTTTCCTTCTATTACAGAGATGAACTCCAACTACAGGCCCCTCTGGACCTTAGTGATGACTTGCCAAGTATTCCAGGTTCATGCCGGCTTTGGTGATCCACGTGAGGCCCTTACGCATATACAACAACGGCACTGTAAGCCCTGTGATTGCTATGGGGGATATGTGACCTCCCCTCCAAATAAGTACCTCTCAACTGTGTCCTGCTCGGCTCACACAGCATACCTGCCTAGTGACTCCTTCAAATGGAGGTGTGTGTCAACCCCTAGGATATCTGACGGAGGGGGTGTTACAACTTGCCCTTGCGACACATTTAAGGCTACTATGCACAGCTCCTGCTACACCATTTATCAAGAATGCACCTCTGACAATAAGACATACTATACTGCTATCTTAACAAGAACTAGAAACCCCACTATAGGGGCCAGTAATGTCCCTACAGTTTTAGGAAATACCAATAACCTTGTATCAGCTGGCTGTACTGGAATTGTAGGAAAGCCTGTCTGCTGGAATATTCACCCCCCTCTTCATATCTCTGATGGAGGAGGACCACAAGAAAAGGTCCGAGAAATTAGGGTATACAAAAAACTTGAAGAGTTGCAAAAATCTCTATATCCAGAAATTCGCTACCACCTTTTGGCTCTGCCCAAAATCCAAGGGAAAGAAAAAATTGATGCCCAGACTTTTGACCTCCTCACTGCTACTCATAATCTGCTCAATAATTCCAACTCTAGTCTAGCCAATGACTGCTGGCTATGTTTACCGTTAGGAGATCCCGTTCCTCTTGCCATACGCAGCAATGACTTAAACTATACATCCAATACTTCCTGCACCATAATCCCTCCCCTTCAAGTGCAGCCCCTAGAATTTTCTAACTCCCCTTGCTTCTACTCCCCTTTCCTCAATAACACCTACGACATCGATGTAGGAATCGTTGAATTCAATAATTGTTCCATCACAACAAATATTTCCCGATCACTGTGTGCCCCAAACAGTTCAGTTTTTATATGTGGCAATAATAGAGCGTATACCTATTTGCCTGTAAACTGGACAGGACGTTGTGTCTTAGCCACTCTTCTGACAGATATAGACATTATCCCTGGAGATGAACCTGTACCTATTCCAACTATAGATCACTTTTTGGGAAGAGCCAAAAGGGCAATACAATTTATCCCCTTACTTGTAGGATTAGGCATCACTACTGCCGTAACAACTGGGGTTTCAAGCCTAGGGGTCTCTGTTACTCAATACACCAAATTGTCTCGCCAATTGATCTCAGATATGCAGGCCATCTCAAGTACTATACAGGATCTACAAGATCAAGTAGATTCCCTGGCAGAGGTAGTGCTCCAAAATAGGAGAGGCCTAGATTTATTAACTGCCGAACAGGGAGGTATCTGCTTAGCTCTACAGGAAAAGTGCTGTTTCTACGCCAACAAGTCCGGGATCGTCAGAGATAAAATCAAGCGTCTACAAGAAGACCTAGAAAAACGACGAAAAGAAATGACTGATGACCCGTTTTGGACTGGGTTCCATGGACTCCTCCCCTATATTATACCGTTATTGGGCCCCCTGCTTTGCCTATTGCTCTTACTCTCTTTGGGACCTATAATCTTCAATAAGCTCATGACATTCATTTAAGCAACAAATCGAGGCCATCCAAGCCAAACCCATACAGGTCCATTATCATCGCCTGGAACAAGAAGATCACGATGGTCCATACTTACGCTTGCCGTAAACCACCTTCCCTGTGCGCTGAACTGGACAGCCAATGACGGGTAAGAGAGTGTCATCTCTCACTAACCTAAGACAGGAGGGCCGTCATAGCTACTGCCTAATCCCATGACGGGTACCAGTGAAGAGATGTGTCGGGGGGCGGAGCAAGATGGCCGAATAGGAACAACTCCAGTCTCCAACTCCCAGCGCGAGCGACACAGAAGACCGGTGATTTCTGCATTTTCAACTGAGGTACTGGGGTCATCTCACTAGGGAGTGCCGGACAATCGGTGCTGGTCAGCTGCTGCAGCCTGACCAGCGAGAGCTGAAGCAGGGCGAGGCATCGCCTCACCTGGAAGCGCAAGGGGGAAGGGGATCCGTTTTCCTAGCCAGGGGAACTGAGACACACAACACCTGGAAAATCGGGTAACTCCCACCCCAATACTGCGCTGTAAGCATACAGGCATTCCAGGAGAATATATCCCACACCTGGCCGGGAGGGTCCCACGCCCACGAAGCCTCCCTCACTGCTAACACAGCAGTCTGCCGCGATCTATCCGCAAGGCAGCAGCGAGGCTGGGGGAGGGGCGCCCGCCATTGCTGAGGCTTAAGTAGGTAAACAAAGCCGCTGGGAAGCTCGAACTGGGGGGAGCTCACAGCAGCTCAAGGAAGCCTGCCTGTCTCTGTAGTCTCCACCTCTGGGGACAGCGCACAGCTGAAGACCAACAGGGGAAGTAGCGGGAGCCGGTGCAGACGCGAACGACTCTGTCTGACAGCTTTGGGGAGAGCCGCGGATCTCCCAACGCGGAGGTTGAGATCTGAGAACGGACAGACTGCCTGCTCAGGTGTGTCCCTGACCCCTGAGTAGCCTAGCTGGGAGAAATCCCCCACTAGGGGCAGTCTGACACCCCACACCTCACAGGGTGGAGTACACCCCTGAGAGGACACTTCCAAAGGAAGAATCAGACAGGTACACTCGCTGTTCAGCAATATTCTATCTTCGGCAACCTCTGCTGCTGATACCCAGGCAAACAGGGTCTGGAGTGGACCTTAAGCAATCTCCAACAGACCAACAGAGAGTCCTTCTGACTGTCAGAAGGAAAACTATCAAACAGGAAGGACACCTATACCAAAACCCCATCAGTTCGTCACCACCATCAAAGACCAGAGACAGATAAAACCACAAAGATGGGGAAGAAGCAGGGCAGAAAAGCTGGAAATTCAAAAAATAAGAGCGCATCTCCCCCTGCAAAGGAGCGCAGCCCATCGCCAGCAACGGATCAAAGCTGGTCAGAGAATGACTTGGACGAGAGGAGAGAAGAAGGCTTCAGTCCATCAAACTTATCAGAGCTAAAGGAGGAATTACGTACCCAGCGCAAAGAAACTAAAAATCTTGAAAAAAGAGTGGAAGAATTGACAGCCAGACTCATTGATGCAGAGAAGATCATAAACGAAATGACAGAGATGAAAACCATGACACGAGAAATACGTGACAAATGCACAAGCTTCAGTAACCGACTCGATCAACTGGAAGAAAGAGTATCAGCGATTGAAGATCAAATGAATGAAATGAAGCGAGAAGAGAAACCAAAAGAAAAAAGAAGAAAAAGAAATGAGCAAAGCCTGCAAGAAGTATGGGATTACGTAAAAAGACCAAATCTACGTCTGATTGGGGTGCCTGAAAGTGAGGGGGAAAATGGAACCAAGTTGGAAAACACTCTTCAGGATATCATCCAGGAGAACTTCCCCAACCTAGTAGGGCAGGCCAACATTCAAATTCAGGAAATACAGAGAACGCCACAAAGATACTCCTCCAGAAGAGCAACTCCAAGACACATAATTGCCAGATTCACCAAAGTTGAAATGAAGGAAAAAATCTTAAGGGCAGCCAGAGAGAAAGGTCGGGTCACCCACAAAGGGAAGCCCATCAGACTAACAGCAGATCTCTCGGCAGAAACTCTACAAGCCAGAAGAGAGTGGGGGCCAATATTCAACGTTCTTAAAGAAAAGAATTTTCAACCCAGAATTTCATATCCAGCCAAACTAAGTTTCATAAGTGAAGGAGAAATAAAATCCTTTACAGATAAGCAAATGCTTAGAGATTTTGTCACCACCAGGCCTGCCTTACAAGAGACCCTGAAGGAAGCCCTAAACATGGAAAGGAACAACCGGTACCAGCCATCGCAAAAACTTGGCAAAATGTAAAGACCATCGAGGCTAGGAAGAAACTGCATCAACTAACGAGCAAAATAACCAGTTAATATCATAATGGCAGGATCAAGTTCACACATAACAATATTAACCTTAAATGTTAATGGACTAAATGCTACAATTAAAAGACACAGACTGGCAAACTGGATAAAGAGTCAAGACCCATCAGTCTGCTGTATTCAGGAGACCCATCTCACATGCAGAGACATACATAGGCTCAAAATAAAGGGATGGAGGAAGATCTACCAAGCAAATGGTGAACAAAAAAAAGCAGGGGTTGCAATCCTAGTCTCTGATAAAACAGACTTTAAACCATCAAAGATCAAAAGAGACAAAGAAGGCCATTACATAATGGTAAAGGGATCAATTCAACAGGAAGAGCTAACTCTCCTAAATATATATGCACCCAATACAGGAGCACCCAGATTCATAAAGCAAGTCCTTAGAGACTTACAAAGAGACTTAGACTCCCATACAATAATAATGGGAGACTTCAACACTCCGCTGTCAACATTAGACAGATCAATGAGACAGAAAGTTAACAAGGATATCCAGGAATTGAACTCATCTCTGCACCAAGCGGACCTAATAGACATCTATAGAACTCTCCACCCCAAATCAACAGAATATACATTCTTCTCAGCACCACATCGCACTTATTCCAAAATTGACCACATAATTGGAAGTAAAGTACTCCTCAGCAAATGTAAAAGAACAGAAATTATAACAAACTGTCTCTCAGACCACAGTGCAATCAAACTAGAACTCAGGACTAAGAAACTCAATCAAAACCGCTCAACTACATGGAAACTGAACAACCTGCTCCTGAATGACTACTGGGTACATAACGAAATGAAAGCGGAAATAAAGATGTTCTTTGAAACCAATGAGAACAAAGATACAACATACCAGAATCTCTGGGACACATTTAAAGCAGTGTGTAGAGGGAAATTTATAGCACTAAATGCCCACAAGAGAAAGCAGGAAAGATCTAAAATTGACACTCTAACATCACAATTAAAAGAACTAGAGAGGCAAGAGCAATCACATTCAAAAGCTAGCAGAAGGCAAGAAATAACTAAGATCAGAGCAGAACTGAAGGAGATAGAGACACAAAAAACCCTCCAAAAAATCAATGAATCCAGGAGTTGGTTTTTTGAAAAGATCAACAAAATTGACAGACCACTAGCAAGGCTAATAAAGAAAAAAAGAGAGAGGAATCAAATAGATGCAATAAAAAATGATAAAGGGGATATCACCACTGACCCCACAGAAATACAAACTACCATCAGAGAATACTATAAACGCCTCTACGCAAATCAACTAGAAAATCTAGAAGAAATGGATAATTTCCTGGACACTTACACTCTCCCAAGGCTATACCAGGAAGAAGTTGAATCCCTGAATAGACCAATAGCAGGCTCTGAAATTGAGGCAACAATTAATAGCCTACCCACCAAAAAAAGTCCAGGACCAGATGGATTCACAGCTGAATTCTACCAGAGGTACAAGGAGGAGCTGGTACCATTCCTTCTGAAACTTTTCCAATCAATAGAAAAAGAGGGAATCCTCCCTAACTCATTTTATGAGGCCAACATCATCCTGATACCAAAGCCTGGCAGAGACACAACAAAAAAAGAGAATTTTAGACCAATTTCCCTGATGAACATTGATGCAAAAATCCTCAATAAAATACTGGCAAACCGGATTCAGCAGCACATCAAAAAGCTTATCCACCACGATCAAGTGGGCTTCATCCCTGGGATGCAAGGCTGGTTCAACATTCGCAAATCAATAAACGTAATCCAGCATATAAACAGAACCAAAGACAAGAACCACATGATTGTCTCAATAGATGCAGAAAAGGCTTTTGACAAAATTCAACAGCCCTTCATGCTAAAAACGCTCAATAAATTCGGTATTGATGGAACGTACCTCAAAATAATAAGAGCTATTTATGACAAACCCACAGCTAATATCATACTGAATGGGCAAAAACTGGAAAAATTCCCTTTGAAAACTGGCACAAGACAGGGATGCCCTCTCTCACCACTCCTATTCAACATAGTGTTGGAAGTTCTGGCTAGGGCAATCAGGCAAGAGAAAGAAATCAAGGGTATCCAGTTAGGAAAAGAAGAAGTCAAATTGTCCCTGTTTGCAGATGACATGATTGTATATTTAGAAAACCCCATCGTCTCAGCCCAAAATCTCCTTAAGCTGATAAGCAACTTCAGCAAAGTCTCAGGATACAAAATTAATGTGCAAAAATCACAAGCATTCTTATACACCAGCAACAGACAAGCAGAGAGCCAAATCAGGAATGAACTTCCATTCACAATTGCCTCAAAGAGAATAAAATACCTAGGAATCCAGCTTACAAGGGATGTAAAGGACCTCTTCAAGGAGAACTACAAACCACTGCTCAGTGAAATCAAAGAGGACACAAACAAATGGAAGAACATACCATGCTCATGGATAGGAAGAATCAATATCGTGAAAATGGCCATACTCCCCAAGGTTATTTATAGATTCAATGCCATCCCCATCAAGCTACCAATGAGTTTCTTCACAGAATTGGAAAAAACTGCTTTAAAGTTCATATGGAACCAAAAAAGAGCCCGCATTGCCAAGACAATCCTAAGTCAAAAGGACAAAGCTGGAGGCGTCACGCTACCTGACTTCAAACTATACTACAAGGCTACAGTAACCAAAACAGCATGGTACTGGTACCAAAACAGAGCTATAGACCAATGGAACAGAACAGAGTCCTCAGAAATAATACCACACATCTACAGCCATCTGATCTTTGACAAACCTGAGAGAAACAAGAAATGGGGAAAGGATTCCCTATTTAATAAATGGTGCTGGGAAAATTGGCTAGCCATAAGTAGAAAGCTGAAACTGGATCCTTTCCTTACCCCTTATACCAAGATTAATTCAAGATGGATTAGAGACTTAAATGTTAGACCTAATACCATAAAAACCCTAGAAGAAAATCTAGGTAGTACCATTCATGACATAGGCATGGGCAAGGACTTCATGTCTAAAACACCAAAAGCAATGGCAGCAAAAGCCAAAATTGACAAATGGGATCTAATTAAACTAAAGAGCTTTTGCACAGCAAAAGAAACTACCATCAGAGTGAACAGGCAACCTACAGAATGGGAGAAAATTTTTGCAACCTACTCATGTGACAAAGGGCTAATATCCAGAATCTACAAAGAACTCAAACAAATATACGAGAAAAAAGCAAACAACCCCATCAAAAAGTGGGGAAAGGATATGAACAGACATTTCTCAAAAGAAGATATTCATACAGCCAACAGACACATGAAAAAATGCTCATCATCACTGGCCATCAGAGAAATGCAAATCAAAACCACAATGAGATACCATCTCACACCAGTTAGAATGGCAATCATTAAGAAGTCAGGAAACAACAGGTGTTGGAGAGGATGTGGAGAAATAGGAACACTTTTACACTGTTGGTGGGATTGTAAACTAGTTCAACCATTATGGAAAACAGTATGGCAATTCCTCAAGGATCTAGAACTAGATGTACCATATGACCCAGCCATCCCACTACTGGGTATATACCCAAAGGATTATAAATTAGTCTACTACAAAGACACATGCACACGTATGTTTATTGCGGCACTATTCACAATAGCAAAGACTTGGAATCAACCCAAATGTCCATCTGTGACAGACTGGATTAAGAAAATGTGGCACATATACACCATGGAATACTATGCAGCCATAAAAAAGGATGAGTTTGCGTCCTTTGTAGGGACATGGATGCAGCTGGAAACCATCATTCTTAGCAAACTATCACAAGAAGAGAAAACCAAACACCGCATGTTCTCACTCATAGGTGGGAACTGAACAATGAGATCACTTGGACTCGGGAAGGGGAACATCACACACTGGGGTCTATCATGGGGAGGGGGGAGGAGGGAGGGATTGCATTGGGGAGTTATACATGATATAAATGATGAATTGATGGGTGCTGACGAGTTGATGGGTGCAGCACACCAACATGGCATAAGTATACATATGTAACAAACCTGCACGTTATGCACATGTACCCTAGAACTTAAAGTATAATAAAAAAAAAAAAAAAAAAAAAAAAAAGAGATGTGTCACTCCAACCTAAGACAGGTGCAGTTCCCAAGGGACTATCTTCTAGTCACTAATAATATAAGAAAGGAGGACCTGTCCAGAGCCGTGAGGCCCGGAAATTGCCACGGCCTCTGTTGCTTAAGCTCCGCATTGTGGAGACAAGAGGGCGCACTTCCTGGTTCTTCATCATCAACTTTTCCCACCCGCGCGTAGATAACCTCCCGCGCCCGGGAAAGACTAAGTCTACCGAGCATGCACCTGGTGACGTCTTTCATTGTTCTCCTCCCCGCCTGCTCTGAGCCCTTCCTCTTCCCTGCCAGCCTATATAAGGCATTGCACCACCGCCATTAAACGAGACTTGATCAGGATACTGTCTTGTCTCCATTTTTGTGTCTCTTGTCTCTCTAAATTCCCACCCCCTCCTCCAAGGTCTGTGTTAACGATCCCGCTGGATGGGACAGTTGATCATTTTTAGGTATATCTGTTGGGACTTTGTGTGTTTTTGTTTGAAAAAAATTCTGAATTCTGTTTAGCTCATGTACTTGGTTTTAAAATTTTTTTATTTTCTTTCCTTTTTTTTTTTCTTTTTTTTTTTTTTTCTGTTGACTTGCTTGAGTTCCCTAGAGAGTCTGGATGCTAATCCTTTGTTGGATGAATAGTTTGCAAATATTTTATTTCATTCTTCTTGGTGTTTCTTTACTCTGTTGATTGTTTCCTTTGTTGTGCAGATGGTTCTTAGTTTGATGTAATCTTCTTTGTCTATTTTTGTTTTGTTGCCTGTGCTTTTGAGACTTTAATAAAATCTTTGCCCAGACCAGTATCCTAAAGTGTTCCCCTATGTTTTCTTGTAGTAGTTACACAGGTTTTGGTTCCATGGTTGAGGCTTTAATGCATTTTGTGTTGATTTTTATACATTCTGTGAGATTAGAGCCTATTTTTATTACTCTTGCAGAAGGATAAACATTTTCCCCAACACCATTTATTGAAGAGACTGCCCTTTCCGCAGTGAATGTTCTACATACATTTGTCAAAAATCAGTTGGCTATAAATACAACAATGTATTTCTGGGTTCTCTATTCTGTTCCATTGGTCTATGTGTCTGTTTCTACGCCAGTACCATGTTGTCTTGATTACTATAATTTCATAGTATATTTTGAAGTCAGGTAGTGTGATGTGTGCTATCTTTGGCTTTGGTTTCTTTTCTTTTACGGTCAGGATTGCGTTGACTATCAGGGGTCATTTGTCCTCCCATACGAACTTTAGGATTGCTTTTTCTATCTCTGTGAAGAATGTCACTGGAATTTTGATAGGGATCGCATTGAATCTGTAGATCACTTTTGACAGTATCATCATTTTCACAATGTTAATTCTTTCAATTTATGAACATGTGAGGTTTACTAATTTTCTTTTTTTTTTTTGGTGTGTGTCTTCTCAACTTCTTTCATCAGTGCTCTATAGCTTTTCCTTTTTTTTTTTTTTTTTTTTTGGTGTGTGTCTTCTCAACTTCTTTCATCAGTGCTCTATAGCTTTTCCTTTAGAGACTTTTACCTCTTGGTTAAATTTAGTCCCGGTTAGTTTAATTTTTTGTAGCTATTGTGAATATAATATTGCTTTCTTAATTTAGTTTTCTGCCAGTTTGTTGTTGGTGTTTAAAAACGCTACTAATTTTTGTCTGTTTAATTTTGGACCTGAAACTTTTTGAAATATATTTTACAGTCTAAGAGTTTTTGTGAAATTTCTCTAGTTTTCTACATGTAAGATAATGTTATCGTCATATCTGGTCAATCTGACTTCCTCCTTACCAACTTGGATGCTCTTTCTTTCTTTCTGTTACCGAATTGCTCTTACTAGGACTTCTGGCACTGCAGTAGAATCATTCTTCTCACTTGTACATAGAACATTCTCCAAAATATATGACATGATAAGCCACAGAACAAGTCAACAAATTTAAAAAGATCAAAATCACATAGTTTATATTTTAACTACAATGGTATAAAACTAGAAATCCATAACAGAAGGAAAACCAGAAGATTCACAAACATGTGGATATTAAAATAAACTCTCCTGAAAAACTAACGGGTCAAAAAAGAATTCAAATAGGAAATTTAAAAAATTTTATAACAAATGAAAATAGAAACTGAACTAGCCCATTTCACACTGCTGATAAAGACATACTTGAAACTGGGAAGAAAAGGAGGTTAATTTGACTTACAATTCCATATGACTTTGGGGGTGGTGTCTCACAATTATGACAGAGGGTGAAAGTCACCTCTTACATGGTAGTGGCTAGAGAGATTGAGGAAGAAGCAAAAGCAAAAACCCTTGAAAAACCTATCAGATCTCTTGAGACCTAAGTCACTATCATGAGAATAGTATGGGAAAGACCGGCCCCCAAGATTCAGTTACCTTCCCCTGGGTCTTTCTCACAACACGTGCAAATTCTTGGAGATATAATTCAAGTTGAGATTTGGCTGGAGTTACAGTCAAACCATATCATACTGCCCCTGTCTCCTCCAAATCTCATGTCCTCACATTTCAAAACTAATCACGCCTTTCCAGCAGCCCCCTGAAGTCTCAACTCATTTCAGCATTAATCCAAAACTCCATAGTCCAAAGTCTCATTTGAAAAAAGGCAAGTCCCTTCCAACCATGAGCCTATAAAATAAAAAGCAAGCTAGTTTCTTCATAGATACAACAGGGGTACAGGCGTTGGGTAAATACAGCCATTTCAAATGGGAGAAATTGACCAAAAAGAAGTAATTATGGGGCCGATGCAAGTCTGAAATCCATCAGGGCAGTCAAATTTTAAAGCTCCAAAATGATCTCATTTGACTTCAGGTCTCACATCCAGGTGATGCTGATGCAAGAGGTAGATTCCCATGGTTTGGGGCAGTTCTGCCCCTGTGGTTTTGCAGGGTACAGCCTCCCTCCTGGCTGCTTTCCTGGGCTGGTGTTGAGTGTCTGTGACTTTTCCAGGTGCATGGTACAAGCTGTCAGTGGATCTACCATTCTGGGATCTGGAGGATGGTGGCCCTCTTCTCACAGCTTCACTAGGCAGTGCCCCAGTAGGGACTCTGTATGGGGGCTCTGAACCCACATTTCCTTTCCATACTGCTCTACCTAGAGGTTCTCCATGAGGGCCCTGTCCCTACAGTAAACTTTTGTCTGGGCATCCAGTTGTTTCCATACATCTTCTGAAATCTAGGAAGAGGATCCCAAACCTCAATTCTTGACTTCTGTGAACCCATCGGCTCAACACCAAGTGGAATTGCCAAGGCCTGGGGCTTCCACCCTCTGAAGCCACAGCAGGAGCTATACATTGGCCCCTTTCAGCCATGGTTGTAGAGACTGGGACACAGAGCACCAATTCCCTAGGCTGCACACAGCACGAGGACTCTGGGCTTGGCCTATGAAACTACTTTTTCCTCCTGGATCTTTGGGCCTGTGATGGGAGGGGCTACTGTGAAAGTCTCTGACATAACCTGGAGACTTTTTCCCCATTGTCTTGGGGATTAACATTAGGCTTCTTGTTATCTATGCAAATTTTTGTAGCTGGCTTGAATTTCTCCTCATAAAATGGGTTTTTCTTTTCTACTGCATCATTAGGCTGCAAGTTTTCTGAACTTTTATGTTGTTTCCCTTCTAAAACGGAATGCTTTTTACAGCACCCAAGTCATGTTTTGAATGCTTTGCTGCTTAGAATTTTTTTCCACCAGATACCCTAAATCATCTCTCTCAAGTTCAAAGTTCCACAAATCTCTAGGGCAGGGTCAAAATGCGCCAGTCTCTTTGCCAAAACATAGCAAGAGTCACCTTTGCTCCAGTTCCCAACAAGTTCCTCATCTCCATCTGAGACCATCTCAGGCTGGACCTTATTGTCATGTCATATCAACAATTTTGGTAAAGCCATTTAAGAAGTCTCTAAGTGGTACCAAACTTTCCCACACTTTTCTGTCTTCTTCTGAGCCCTCCAAACTGTTCCAACCTCTCCCTGTTACCCAGTTTCAAATCACTTCCACATTTTCGGGTATCTTTTCAGCAACACCCCTCTCCTGGTACCAATTTACTCTATTAGTCTGTTTTCATGCTACTGCTAATGACATACATGAGGCTGGGAAAAAAAGGAGGTTTAATTTGACTTACAGTTCCACATGGCTGGGGAGGTCTCACAATTATGGCAAAGGGAAAAAATGCACTTCTTACATAGTGGTGGCAAGAGGGAATGAGGAAGAAGCAAAAGCGGAAACCCCTGATAAATCCATCAGATCTCGTGAGACTTAAGTCACTATCATGAAAATAGCATGGGAAAGAACTGACCTCGTTATTTAATTACCTCCACCTGGGTCTTTCCCATGACATGTGGAATTCTGGGAGACACAATTCCGGGTGAGATTTGGGTGCAGACATAGCCAAGCCATATCAGGAACACAGTACGTCAAAACTTATGGTATGCATCAAAAGCTGTTTCAAGAGGGAATTTTATAGCAATAAATGCATACATGTATAAAAAGAAGGAACTCAGATAAACAATCTAATGTTACACCTCAAGGAACAAGAAGAGGATCAAACTAAACCCAAATTTAGTAAAATAAAAAAATAACAAAAACTAAACTATTAATAAGTGAAATATAGACTAGAAAAACAAAAGAAATTATCAATGTGAGTTTATTTTTTAAAGATAAAATTGACAAATCTTTAGCTAGAGTAAGAAAGACAAGAGTCAATTAAGCAAAATCAGAAAGAGTAGACATTACAATTGGTACCACAAAAATACAAAGAATCATAAAAGATTACTATGAATAATTATATACCAAATATTGAATGTTCTTTTCTCTAGTATCAGGAGTAAGATACTTACGTCCACTCTTACCAGTTCTACTCAACATACTTCTGGAAGTCCTACCCAGAGCAATTGGACAAACAAAAGAAATAAATACCTTCCAATTAAAAAGGAAGATGTTGACTAGGAGTAGTGGCTCATGCCTATAATCCCAGCACTTTGGGAGGCCAAGGTGGGCAGATCAGTTGAGGTCAGGAGTTCAAGACAAGTCTGGTCAATATGGTGAAACCCTGTCTCTATTAAAAATGCAAAAATTCACCGTGCATGGTGGTGCACGCCTGTAATCTCAGCTACTCAGAAGGTTGAGGCATGAGAATTGCTTGAATCTGGGAGGCGGAGGTTGCAATAAGCCAAGATTGTGCCACTGCACTCCTGCTTAGGCAACAGAGCAAGACTCTGTCTCAAAAAAAAAAAAAAAAAAAAAAAAAAAGTCATATTATCTGTTTTCACATGAAATGATGTTATATATACAAAACTCTGAGGTGACCACCAAATAACTATTAGAATTAAAAAAAATTCAGTAAAGTTTCAGGAATCAAAATTAGCATTCAAAAACCAGTAACGTTTCTATACACTAACAATGAACCATCTGAAAAAGAAATGAAAAAAAAGTTATTTACAATAGCTACAGAAAAAATTCACTTAGGAATAAATTTAACCATGGAGATTAAATATATGCAACTGAAAACTACAAAACATTGATTAAGAAAGACACAAAAATATCCCACTCTCATAAATTGGAAGAAATAATATCATTAAAGTATTCATACTACATAAAGTAATCTACATTCAGTGCACTCCCTCTCAAAATCTCAATATTTTTCACAGAAATAGAAAAAAAAATCTAAAATATCCGTGAAACTGCAGGAGACCCTGAATAGCCAAAATAATCTTGAGTAAAAAGAAAAAAGCTGGAGGCATCACACCATCCAATTAAAAAATATGTCACAAAATAATCAAAACAATATGCTACTGGCATAAAAGCAGACACACAGACCAAAGGAACAGAATATGGACACCAGAAATAAATGCACAAGTTTGCAGTTAATTGATTTTCAACAAAGATGCCAAGTACACACAATGGGGAAGGAAAAGTCTTTTAATAAATATTCTTGGAAAAACTTAATATACATATGCACAAAAATAAAATTAGATCCTAATTTGACCCCATCTACAAAAATCAACTCAAAATGAGCTGAAGATTTAAACAGAACACCTGAAACTACTAGAAGAAAAGGGAAAACTTTCATGACTGTCCGGCAATTAGTTATTTTAGATATTATCCAAAAAACTGGGCCCCAAGAAAAAAATAGGTAAGTGAGATCATATAGAACTAAAAGGCTGCTCCACAGAGAAGGAAAAAACGGGGTGAAGACATAGCATACAGAATTCTGTCTTCCAGAACCTCATTTGCTAGAGCTGAATGGACATTTGAGGAAAGGAGCTGAATAGACATTACCCAAAAGAAGACGTACAAATGTCCAGCAGATAAATAATATAATATGCAACATTGCTACTACATCAGAGAAGTGTAGATTAAAACCAAAATTACCTCATGACTGTTAGAATGGCTGTTATCAAAAATACGGACAATGACAAGTATTAGCAAAAATGTGGCAAAATTGAAATCTGTGTGCACTGTTGGTGGAAATGCAACTTAATCCAGTCATTATGAACAGTATGAAGATCCGTCAAAAAATTAAAAATAAAACTACCATGTGATCCACCAATCACACTACTGGCTATATAGCCAAAGGAAATGAAATTGCTACGCTGAAAAGCTATCTGCACTTCCATCTTCACTGCAGCATTATTCATAGTAGCCAAGATATGGAATCAGCCTAACTATCTATCAACGGATGAGTGGATTAAAAAATGTGGTATACACACATAATGGAATATTACTCAGTCTTAAAAAGAAAATCTTGTTATTCGAACCAATGATTAACCTGAAATACATGATATTAAGTGATATAAACCAGATATAGAAAGACATACACTGCATGATCTAATTCATATGTGAAATCTAAAAATATCTAACTTATATAAAAGAAGTAGAGAGTAAAATGAGGGTTACAAGCAGGTGGATTTAGATAGGAATTGGGATTATGTTGCTCAAAATATAAAAAACTTTTATTAGAAAAAAACAATAAATTCAAGAGATCTTTTGTACAACATTATGACTGTAGTTAATAACAATGAATGCATACTTGAAAATTGCTGAAAGAGGCTGGGCATGGTGTCTCACGCCTGTAATCCCAGCACTTTGAGAGGCCGAGGTGGGTGGATCACCTGAGGTCAGGAGTTTGAGACCAGCCTGGCCAACATGGCAAGACCCCACCTCTATTAAAAATACAAAAATTAGCCAGGTGTGGTGGTATGTGCCTGTAATTCCAGCTACTAAGGAGGTTGAGGCAGGAGAATCACTAGAACCTAGGAGGCAGAGGTTGCAGTGAGCTGAGATTGTGCCATTGCACTCCATCCAGACTGGGCGACAGAGTGAGTCTCCATCTAAAAAAAAAAAAAAAAGACAAAAAATAAAGAAAATTGCTAAAAGAGTAGTTTTAAGTGTTCTCACCACAGGTAAATAAGTATGTTAAGTAATGCATATGTTAGTAGTTTTAGACATTTCACAATCTATACATATTTCAAAATATGTTGCACACCATAAATATATACAATTTTGATTAACCAATTGAAAAATTAATTTAAAATGTTTAACAACAAACCGAAAATCAAATATCATCTGTATCATACATCTGCTGCATATACATGTTCTTCTGCATATACTAGTTCTGTTCCCTAAACTTATGCTTGTGGAATGGGAAGAATGACTGACTTCATACTTGACATACTTGACAACATAAAACAGTATTTCAAGTAATAGTCAGATTTTAGTGAAAACTATTAAATAGAAAAAGAAAAAATTCATAGGATGGAGAGAGTCAGGGATGATGTGGTGGTTTCCCACTGTACTTTCAATATTATACCCATCTCATACTATTATTTTAAGGTCTAATTAAGATTATGTAAAAGGTTAAGTATCGTGCCCATTTTGGAATAAGTACTTAATAAATAATAAATGTCTATTACATGTACATGTAAATATCTATTAAATGTACATTTAAATATTAAATATCTATTACATATTGAGAAACGTGGGTAGAAGTTTCCAAATGAAGAAAGAGTATAAGCAAAAGAATGATGAAAAGAATGAAAGTCATATGTTGAGAAAATAGTGTAGGAATTGTCTTGATTAAATTGGAGAAACAATTAAGGAAATAAGTGATGGAAAGATGTAAGGTCAAATAGATTCGTTAAAAGGTCTGATAGACTGACCATTATTGACATACTTGACAAAGTAAAACACTATTTCAAGTAACTAAATTTCAAGTGGGAAAGCCTGTACTTTGGGGTGAGATTTTAGTGGTAATTATTAACATTTACTATTGTTTCTATTTTATCTTCCATGTTAAGCTATATTGGAAAACATAAAAACCCAGAAAATATAAAACCTTAGAAAAATAATTTATAATTTCATCATTTCAATCAAAATAAACATTTTGGTTCATTTCCCCCGTAGGACTAATTTATTAACTCATTTGTTTAAAAATATTACAATTGATATTATAAGGCACTTATACCTTGGTACCTTGTTTTTGTTGTAACTGAACATTATAACACAGGCATGTTCCCACATGGCTGAATGCTGTATGTAGCAATCCTTCAATGGATTTGTATCACCAGACCACTTTCTCCTTACTTTGTCTTGCTTCATAGACTTCAGTCATACCAACAGACTTGTATGTTTCTTTCTTATGTACATGTTATGTACATGTCTACAATTTTTCTTTCTCTGTCCCATTAATCAAACTATTTCCCACCTCTAACTTTCCACCCGATTTACTTATCATTTATTTAGTGTGGGCTTATGCACTAGCTCCTCTACAATTTATCTCATCACTAAGGTCAGAGTTCTAAGCATCAACAAAGGGGAGACTAGTCAATTTTGTTAGAAGAGTTTTGAATGAAATAGAGTGATACATGAATAAATTGAGATATGGGGGAAGATTTTAAGTAGAGATATCCAATAGATAGAGAATATGTGAATCATCAGCTTGAAAGAGTTTTTTTTTTTTTTTTTTTTTCATCATATAGCAGAAATGGAATACATGGGGTCACACAGAACACAATATTAGAGTGTGGAATACAAAAAAAAAAAAAAAAAAAAGAAGAGAAAAGTAGAGAAAAAATGATAGAGTTTTGGGAGATATTAACATACAGGAAACTGATCAAAAGAAGAAAATCCCAAAAAGGAGATTGAAAGAAATGGAAGGAGGGTTAGACTACTAGAATCCTGTGGTATAATGAAAAGCACCGGAGCATGGTTTTCATAAGGGAGGGATCCATAAAGCCAAATGTCACAGACAAGTCAAGTAAAAGGTATTTAGTCATGTACTAATTATATTTATTTTTATTTTTGAGAGTGATGAAGGAATAAGAAAGATGATAGCAATCTGAAGGCCAAGTATGTGGTATTAAAGATTCATCATGTACTCTGATCACTCTTTAATTCAGATTTCTCAAATATAAATAGTAACAGTTTGGGAAATAACCATGTGCCAGATACTGTACTAAGAAAATTTTTGTCATAATTCATCAACTCAGCATAAGAGCTCTAATAAGTTAGTTATAAAATAAATATATTTTTCCAATTTACAGAGGTGGAAAACCATAGAGTCAAGAAAAGTCTAAGTACCTTTTAAGGAAAACCCTGTAATACAAAGGTGACATGTTTGAGAAACAATCAAATTTTCTTACCACAATTGACAAGCATGCAGTTCTGGTACATCCCTTGCTGGACTTTTTCCTAATTATTCCATATTTGTGATGTTATTTTAAAGGCTATTGTCATTTTCATTTAATTTTTAATTATTTGATTCCAGCATATAGGAACAAAATTGATTTTATATATTGATATTGCATCTGGAAACCTTGCTCAACAAACAATTTTGGTAGCTTTTAATTGTTATTGTTCTATCAGATTTTATATGCAAACATGTCATCTCAATAAAGACCCCTTCCTTTCCAAGCTGGATTTATTTTATTTCCTTTTCTTACCTGATTATAATGCCTATAAACTCTAATAAAATGTTTAATAAAAGTGGTGAGATTAAACACCCTTATCTTGTTCCTGATTTTAGGAGGAATGTTTCAAATCTTATGAATAAAATTAACTATGATGCTAGCTATAGGTTTCCCATAAATGCTCATTATTGGGTTAAGGGCATTCCTTTCTATTCCTCATTTGTTGAGAATTTTTATCAGGCATAGGTGTTGAAATTTGTCAAATACTTTCTTTGTCTTCTGGTTTTAGTGGTGAAAAACTCAGGCTTCAATTACTCATACCAAGGGATAATTTGGAGGGGGTTTTCTCCAGCAGGGGCTGTGAAAACGGGACCTTTGTATGTCATGACATTAGCAGTAGGTGTACCAATTATTGCTTATGCACATGTGATTTTATAACATATCTCTGATGAAAGACTGATACCAAATTTTCATTCTCCCCACACAGACTTTATCATATATTTATTTTCCCTTTTTAGGACATACCAGAGATAGTTCATTCTTTCTTGTGGTACTTCAGAATATTCTTATTTATCAAAGGTAGCCTCTCTGCTTTAAGGGTTAGAAAAGATATTAGGAAAGAAATATTAGAAAGGAAACAGCATATCCCTATTTCATGCTGTGCCTCAGCAATTGAGTTCTCAAGGATCCTGCCTTTTCCTTATGGAGTCAGTGTATCAGGCTATTTTTAGTAGAATTATTAAATAACCAAAAAGCCTCAGAACTCTGAGTGCAAAGTAAAGAGATCAAAAGTCTTTGTTGCCACTTCCTTGCTCTTTAATCCTAGAAAAATCATTTAAGCTCTTTGTGCCTCAATATCTGGATTTATAAGATGAACTGGATTGAATATTTTAACAGGTCATTCCAAGTTCCTAAATTCTATTATCTCTACTTTTGTCAATTCTGAGAGCACCTCTGGGAACCATCCCCTCTTACAAATCATTTGCTATATAAAATTTGCAAATCCTAAAAGTAGTCCTCAAACAAAGATAATGAAGCATATATGTGTATGTGAGATTCTGAAGCTTGGAATCTGAGGATAGCCTTTAGAAACTGGTCTGATTTTTGTGACCTATTAGTTTCAATAATTCATCATATTAGAAGTGTCTCTAATGGGATTTGCATCTGTATTTGCATCTTCGGCTTTTTGACTTCTTGGTCTTTGTATGAGTGCAATTATGTTTTAGACTGAAATGTTGTATATGAAACTTTGTGCTCTTAGGATAGATTAGAAATGGAGGCCGGGCGCGGTGGCTCAAGCCTGTAATCCCAGCACTTTGGGAGGCCGAGACGGGTGGATCACGAGGTCAGGAGATTGAGACCATCCTGGCTAACACGGTGAAACCCCGTCTCTACTTAAAAACCTACAAAAAACTAGCCGGGCGAGGTGGTGGCACCTGTAGTCCCAGCTACCCGGGAAGCTGAGGCAGGAGAATGGCCTGAATCCGGGAGGCGGAGCTTGCAGTGAGCTGAGATTCGGCCACTGCACTCCAGCCTGGGTGACAGAGCGAGACTCCGTCTCAAAAAAAAAAAAAAAAAAGAAAATTTTTGTTTGAGAAAGAGAACCTAAACACCAATTGCAGATATAAAAAAATGGTTGTTAATTTAACATTTTACCTATAAGGGAGGACTTAGGGAGGGACATAGGATCCTAGAAAAATATGTATTTTCAGATACCTGAATTAACCTTTTCTCCCTTCTAAGTCAGCTTGTATGCAAGAAGGAAGAAAGTAAGAATTTTGTCTCCAATCCACAATTTCTTAATGCAAGTCTTATTATAGTTTATTTACTTTAAAATGGATTAAGACGTGGGATGGGGAAACTATTTGAAAGGGGTAGGACTGCAGTGAAGAAGAACTTTAGGCATTATTTTTCTCTGGTATTTGTATATCATCAGTCTCTAGAAGAATAAGTGGACATTTTTATTTTGAATTTCTTTCAGCCCAATAATTCTTATTCACTCTGCTCTTGAGGAAGTTGCCTCTACTTGTGTTCTGAAATCAATCCAAAACCAGACATTTCAGGTTCAGACTATAGAACCTTACAAAAATTGATCCACTAGAGTAACTAGTGACTTATTGAGAAGAGGTAGTGTATTTCTGGTTTGTTTTTGTAACTCTATAACACTGTTTTATAAATTATCTGGACTATTTTGTCTTTGCCTTTATGCTATTTGCTCTCTTTGTACAGGAATAGGAACCTGAATGCAGAAGGATTTTTGAAGGTTTTAGCAATGTCACTTAGAAAAGCTACAGTACTTGAATTTCAAAATTCTCATACCCTGATGTTTTATTGTTACCTAATGCAAGCAAATTGTTAAAGTGAAAAGTATTTGGTCTTTCAAATTTGGCAACCAACATTTAAATCCTGACTCTACTACTTAGCTTGTATGAAATTAGTATGTCATTTAACCTCTCAGATCCTGAATTTCTGAAGTGCACACATCTGGCAATAATAGCTTCTTACAAGCCATTGAGTGAATTACGTGAAAAATGCATGTAAACCAGCCAAAAGTTTTTGGCAAGCCATTGGAAATTTTCAAATATTTATTCTCTTCCCTTTGCTTTTGGTCTTAATCATTTCTAGGTCTTTTTAACAGCATTTTTGTGTTCCTAATATGGTGAAAAGTAATTAACATGGAAGGCTTGGAAGGCAACTGAGCAGGTAAATTTTTAAATGTTATTATTATTTTTTTCTATTTAAAGAAGACACAATTTGGGTTCAAATACATTCAGTCAATTTGATGTTTTAAACTTCTACCATTTCCATATTCTTCTCTGAATACAAGTAAATTTTTTAAAAATCAAACTTCTAAAGTACCTTTACATAAATTGATTTGTTTATGGTTCTACCAATGGGGATTTGAAAAAAATACTCCTGGCATTAGCCAAACTTCAAAGGATTAGTATTCAACACTGCCATCACTTCTGACAACAACTGTAAGTTTGGGGGTTCTCAAACCATCAGCAGGTTCAATAATTCAATAGAAATACTCACAAAGCTCATTGAAAGCTAGTATATACATGGTTATTATTTACTATAGGACGGGTTACAGGTTAAAGTTAGCCAAAAGAAGAGATGTAGAGGGTGGGGTCTTGGAGAGTTCCAAAGGCAGAGTTTCTGCTGTCCTCTCCTTTGGAGTGAAGATGTCTTACCCTCCCAGCATGTATGTGTAACTATACACATGAGCATGATCTATCAGGGAAGTTCACCCAAGCCTTGGTGTCCAGAGATTTATTAGAGCTCTATTACACGGGAATGATTGATTGATTGGTTTCCCACATGATTGATATCAGCCTCTAGGTTAACTGATTCAACATGTCCCAATGTCCCCACCCTAAATCATGTTGTTGGTATTTCTGGTCCACCCCATTCTATGATTATCACATCTGGCTGGCTTCACCCTGAGATCCTGAGTGGTTAGCCTCTGAGCTAAACAAACACAATCTTATCAGGTATAAAATAGATTACTTCCCAAAATGTGATGGCAAAGACCAGACATCTTTGGGGGTAAGGCCAAATTTTTCACTACATAAATCTGAATATTTTTTTCTTTCTTTTTCTCTTCTCTAGAAAGCAGTCTATTAGTAGCTTCACTCATTATATATATATATCATAACTTTTTTTATAGAACCCTTAAAATTCCACAGTACATTCATGCCCTCTTAGTATTGGGAAAATCTTTTAATATATTTTACTCATTTTTTCCATTGTTTTCCATACCACTTTAACCATTTGGGGTTCCTTATATTGAATTGCAATGGCAGAAATCAGTACAACCAGAATGAATGGATTTAAGTGTCAGTTGAGTGGTAGAAACTCAAGAGGACTTCAGAGTTTCAAGACAGTGATTTGGCAGACTAGTGATTAGAAGAAATCAGAGAATTCAGGGGTATTGGGAAGACTACCCAAATTGGTGTTATTCAAACAGTAAATCATGACCTTTGGATATTTATTAAATTATTCCTCATTGTGGGTTATAGACAGAAATACTGCTCACCTTGCTCTGATAGCAAGTCAGCTCAGTAAACCAAGAGAATGAACTTCCAACTTTTCCTGGTCTATGAGCTCCTACGAGTAGCACTTTTGACAAGGTAATAGAATATTAGCATATATGTGTGAATATTAGCAAGGAGGAATGAAGGAAGGAATAGGAAGCAAGGAGGTATGAAGTTCTGCAATTCAATTATCAACTTGAACTAACTAGGTTCGTTAAGTGTAGCAATTGTTCTGCAACACCTGGAAATTCTATGCACATATTTCTATCTAGACTCGTCCTGCTTTTGGTTTTTTGCTGCTACTCTACTAGTTTCCAACCAGGACTTCTGTCCAAGTGCTAAGAAACATCATCACTACCAGTTCCTGCCCCAGTGTCAAAGATGCTTAATTACATATCCAATCTAGTCTTGTATTTCCTTCTTTTTGGCTGTATAACATGGAATATGGCCTTGGGTCCCACCATACATTCTTTATTGCCTGGAAGCCTTTCTTGCTGACAACCCTAAGTTCTATGTTCCTCTAAAAGTTTCTAAACAACATTGTGCTTCACTTCAAAATTATGACAAGAACTAATGTTTCTTTTCTAAGATATCTTTTTACCATCAAATAGTGTTATTTTGCAGGTTTATTACCTGTATTATCAGTTTTTGCTTTGTATTGTTTTGAGTTTATTACAAAGATAGAAGCATGAAACAAAACATCTTTTTTGAAAAAGGGTAATAATCTTGTTATTTTCAGGCTAACCATAATTATTTCCAAAATAGTATTTGAAATGTAACATACTGATATGTTTTTATTGTCAACTTTAGTCAAATTATTTGGTCCTCAATATCCTCTTTGAAGAAGATGAAGAAAAAAAAACTCGTTATTTTCAATGTTAATAAATAAGCTGATGACAACAAAAGATATTTCTGCCTGTTTTGGTAAAATACTATGCAGATTTATACCATAACATGCTTGCATCATTTTTATTATAAAGCAAACTGACAGGAAAAAGGAACTATAGATTTAGACTAACAGCAGATTTCCATAGTCATGTTTCAAGCTTTCTGGGCCATGCGTGTTTCCAATATTAAGTTCCTAATTTTGAAAATTCAAGATGGCTAACACACTGTATATTATCTATCACTGCCAGCAGGGTCTGAAATATACTTAGATGAGCTCATAATATCACAACATTAAAAAAAAGAAAAAAATAATATTTTCACAAACCGAAATGCCTAAAAAACATACATAGCCTCGCAGTAGCTTGGGTCAAGTTTTAGCTTCAAATATGTTTATCACAAATTTATAAAACATGTTTGTTTTAAATATGTAATTTTTCAGAGACATGGAATCAACCCAGATGCCCCAAAATGGTGAATTGGATAATGTGGTGCATATACACAGTGAAAAATGTAGTGCATACACATGATGGAACTACACATTGCCATAAAAAATAGTAAAAGCAGGCTGGCACATTGGCTCATGCCTGTAATCTCAGCTCTTTGGGAGGCCGAGGTGGGTGGATAATTTGAGGCCAGCAGGTCCAGAATAGCCTGTTCAACATGACAAAGCCCCATCTCTACTAAAACTACAAAAGTTAGCTGGATGTGGTGGTGCGTGCCTGTAATTCATGCTACTAGGGAAGCTGAGGCAGGAGAATCTCTTGAACTCGGGAGGGAGAGGTTGCACTGAGCCAAGATCACATCACTGCTCTCCAGCCTGGGTGACAGAGAGAGACTCCACCTCAATAATAATAATAACAACAACAACAACAACAACAACAACATCTCCTTAGCAGCAACAGGAATGCAACTGGAAGCCATTAACCTAAGTGAATAAATGTAGGAGCAGAAAACCAAATACTGTAACTTCTCTAAGTTCTCACTTATAAGTAGAAGCTAAACACTGAGTACACACGCACATAAAGATGGGAACGATAGATAATGGAGACTACTAGAGGAGAAAGAGTGGATGTGGGATAAGGATTGAAAAACTACCTATTGGATATTATGTTCACTATCTGCATGACAGGATCATTTGGACACCAAACCTTAGCGACACGCATTTTATCCATGTAAAAAACCTGCACATGTATTTCCTGAAGCAAAAATGAAAGTAGAAAAAAATAATAAAAATACATAATTTTGGAATTGAAGATAATCAATTTGATGCCTATCATCAGGATTAATTATTTTATTTTTGATAATATTATTTTTATACGAATTCCTGATTATACTACAGAATTTCACAATTATGTTTAGTTTGTTTGTTATCCCAACAAATCACTTCAACAAACTTGGAAATTTTGACAAAAATTAAAGAAATTCATTTGTTGTAATTCATGTCAGTAGTGCTAGGAACCACTTATAATAGCCATTATAAGAAATGCAATTGAAAATGAAAATATTTATGCAATAAAGGTCCTACTTTACTTTTATTGTAAGTCAAATATTTTGTTATAATTTTAAACAGTTCTTTAATATGAAAGTATTATACATTCATGTTAATGTAAGATTTGATATGTTATCATTCTTTCTCAATTTTTGCAGTATGTGGTACTAGTTGACCAAAGACTTAAAATATTAAGAATTGACTTTGTCTGTTTTCTTAAAACAATACCAGATGTCTTTGAAGTGTATTCCTATATTTTATGTACAAATTTATACAACTGACTATCACTTAGATATTGGGAGTATTTTTTATAGAACTCTGATACAAAACATTTCATAATTTTGCAAAACCAGTTTTAACTGCTTTGCAGTTGTTACAGAATACCAAAGACGAGTTTGACTTAGTTTTTACCTATGAATAAGATAAAATGACACCAATGTGGTAACAGGTTCCCATTATTGTGTAGCATGTAGGTGAACCTATCTTATTACTGAGATAGAAGATACCTGGTTCAAAGACATGCAACAAGAAGAATTTTTGCAAACCACTTGACTAAAACTAAAATTGTTAAGAATTACAAGCAAGAAATAACTTAAAAAGTAACACAAACATTTCAGCACAAGGTAATACACAAAAAGAATAAGACAGTTAAGAAAGACATGATAAGGGATACATCGAAACACCCCTGGACGTATATCTTTTGACCAAGAGCGAAATACAGATGTTGCCTAGTTGGCTTGATAAGTTGGCATCATCTGGAGATAAACCTTTCTATGATAATGTTTAACACAAATGTTTTGTCACATAAAGACACAGTATATTTTAATAGCTATTTTTCAGTGAATATCTGTTATTAATAGTTACTAGTATACAGTATAATTAATGGTTACTAGTTCGAATGGTGCTATATATTAGATTCCTGATTTTAATTTATGAAAATTGTCATCATTAATCTGATCTCTGCAATGTTTATTTCAAGGCTTCAATGAACCAAGATCATGTTATAATTTAATTCTAAATATGACATCTACAATTTCTTAAACATTTATGACTAAATGAGATAATATATGTAAAATTCTGGGGCCCAACAAGAGTTGAATAATTGTAATTTCTTTTTTCACACTAAACAGTATTTTCCCTAAGGATTTAAGATATGACCCTTACTATGAATAAACATACACATAACTATTAAGCAACTTATAAAATATTAAATGCTTTAACAAAAGAAAGGTTTCTTTGCCTAAAAAAGAATAGCCAGAAGGAATTTTATATATTGACAAACACACGTTACTAATTTAAAACCTTTCATACATATGTTTAAAATTTTTATGATTAAGAGATTACATTTTGCAGAAAAATTATTGGCAGATAATGTGAAAATTTTCACTTCTCAAAAGCTAAAAAGTAAAGAATTTTACTGTTCCTATATGAAGATGTAGAAAATGCTGTAGATTCTTGGATTTGTTGAGAATTAAAACATTTTAGACAAATTATGGTCATTTTTATTGATGTTAGAAAGGTGACGATTTATAATTCCTTATAAAAAATCTCTTTCTATGTATGCATACACATTGTACACATTCTGTTGTTTCTGTTTCTCTACAGCACTTTCACCAATACAGTTATTGACGTATTTAAGTTGGTATTTTTTTTTGGAAGGGGTGGAGAAAAGATAGGGAAAGTGATCCAGAGGAAATGATTTAGTCGAGTCCTTCAGGAAAATAGAGTAAGCCTATTTCTTATCACAGGGAAGCCTATATCTTCACCATAAGGAAGGTGAAGATTTCTTTTTTCTTTTTCTTTTCTTTTTTGAGACGGAGTCTTGCTCTGTCCACCAGGCTGGAGTGCGGTGGCGCTATCTCGGCTCACTGCAAGCTCCGCCTCCCGGGTTCCCGCCATTCTCCTGCCTCAGCCTCCCGAGTAGCTGGGACTACAGGCGCCCACCACGGCGCCTGGCTAACTTGTTTTTTGTATTTTTAGTAGAGACGGGGTTTCACCGTGGTCTGGATCTCCTGACATTGTGATCCGCCCGCCTCGGCCTCCCAAAGTGCTGGGATTACAGGCGTGAGCCACCGCGCCTGGCAAAGGAAGGTGAAGATTTCTAAAGAGAACTGGCATTTTTAGAAACCATAGATATAATTTTGGTGATATAAGTTTTGCTTTTTCCCAATTAAATACATTCTGGAAACATGTTTATTCTGCATCAAGAAAAACTTATTTTTATAAAATATATTAAATTTATTAAAGGTTTTCTATGGCCCTGTAAGATGAAATTTTAAAAGAGAATTATGTAACTATGGACAGAGTATCTTTTACATATATTCCTTTTTTCAAATATCAGAATATTTGTGTGTCTCTTGAGAGGAAATATATCCTAGTTTTCTTCAGAGTGGAATGGCATTTACTTTCATTTATTGAACAAATAAACATATCAGATTTTGTGCTATATTATGTGTGTGTGTGTTGGTGGGGGCATATTTATATTTTCCCATGCTTTCAAGAGTTTAGGGGTAGGTATGAAAAAATATAATTAGAGGATAGCTACAGTGATGGTTATGTTTATGAGTCAACTTGACTGGGCCAGGAGGTCCCAGATAGTTGGTCAAACATTATTATGGATGTTTCTGTTGTGAGGGTGTTTTCAGATGAAACTGATGGCTGATTTGGTAGACTGAGTAAAGCAGATTTTTCTTCCTGATGTGTGTTATCCTCACTTAATCTGTTGATGGCCTGAAAGAACAAAAAAGGTGATGCTCCTGCAAATAAAAGGCAATTTCTCCTGCCTGACTGCTTGAGCTGGAGCACCAGTCTTTTGCTGCCTGTGAACTCAAACTGAAACATTAGCTTTTCCTGTTTCTTCTGACTTTTAGACTGGAGCTTACACTACTTATTCTCCTGGGTCTCCAGCTTGTCACATACAGATCTTGAGACTTCTCAGTATTCGTAATTGCATGAGCCAGTCTCTTTCTATATATGTGTGTACACATCCTATTAGTTCTGTTTCTCTACAGAATTTTGACTAATACAGTTGTTGATACAGTTAAGTTGGTATTTTTGGGGGGGTGGGGGAATAGGGGACAAGATAGAGAAAATGATCCAGAGGAAATTATTTAGCTGAGTCCTTCAGGAAAGTAGAGTAAACCTATTTTTCCTATAAGAGGAAGAGGCTACTCTAGAAAGAAAAGTGGTGAAGTTGAGATATAAAGGAGACGATAAAATTAGTGATCCAAAGAAAGGTGCATATCAAAACCAGAGTATGTTATAGGAAAGAGTTTGGTTTTATTTTGAAAGCCACGGAGGTCATTGAATGGTTGTAAGCAGAAAGGTGGTTTGTGTTTGCATTTCAGAAAGATGTCTTAGGCCATTGTGCAAGAATCAGTCAGTAAAGAGCTATGATCCCCCTGGAGCGGTGGTTATTGCCTGTAATCCCAGCACTGTGGGATGCCAAGGCAGGTGGATCACTTGAGCTCAGGGGTTCAAGGCCACCCTGGCCAACACGGTGAAACCCCATCTCTACCAAAAATACAAAAGTTAGCCGGGTGTGGTGGTGCATGCCTGTAATCCTAGCTACTCAGGAGGCTGAGGCAGGAGAAGTGCTTGAATATGGGAGGTGGAGGTTGCAGTGAGCTGAAATTGTGCCACTGCACTCCAGCCTGGGTGACAGAGCCAGACCCTGTCTCAAAAAAATAAAATAAATAAAAAATAAGAAAGGGCCATGTTTGAAATTGAGGGAAAAAGTTAGAGGACTGTTGAAGAAATTCAGACACATAAGTCCTGGAATATAGTTGTTTACTGAAGGGATGGAGAGAAAGGACAACATACAAGAGATACAAGGGAGGGAGAATAAACAGGTCACTTAGAAAGATTAAATATGCAGATCAAAAGAGAGGAATGACACAAGGTCTCTCCTATATTCTTGGCTTGGGAGACTGAGTGGTTGGTGATGACATTCCTTGAGATACTGATAATATAGACTGAGCATGGTGGCTTACACCTGTAATCCCAGAACGTGGGGAGTCTGAGGTGGGAGGATCACTTGAGCCCAGGAGTTCCAGATCAACTGGGCAACATGATGAAACCCTATCTCTACAAAAAATACAAAATACTAATTGCCCCACTCCACTTCAGTCTGGGTGATAGAGTGAGATCTGTCTCAATAGATAGATAGATAGATAGATAGATAGATAGATAGATAGATAGATAGATAGATAGATAAATAAATAAATAAGAATAAAGTGATATTGAAGAAATGTAAAGTATAATTGAGTTTAACAAAAAATACTTTAAATGTGAAGTGTCTGTGGGACTGTGCAGAGGTGATGTGTAGTATATTGTGATAAACTCCTTGACAACAGGTCATAAACTCAAATTTACCTTTCAGTACCCTCAGAAGCAGTCAATCTCTTTCATAATAACATGATCATAAACATATGCTTGTTCAAATGTTTTAATATGAAGAATTCATGTGGTTAAGCACTGATGCTTCTTTTGTATCTATGAGTGTATATACATAGATACACACATACACATAACACATTCTATAAGAGAAAGGGTACATTTTCTAATCCTTAGTTCAGATTCAGTCATTGAAGAGGCTATGTATTTGCATAATAATGTGAAAAAATATGAACTAATTTGTAATTATAATAATTTAAATAGAAGACTGGCACAAGAGATTCTTTAAGAAATGATTTCTCCAAATGGTTATCTTACCTGGATGAATTTCTGGGGAAAAATACTTGAAATACTTGTAATACAAAACACTTGAAAAAATTAACCTCACTTTCATTTCTCTATTGAGCTAAAATGAACATATTCAACGAAAAGTGGTAGTTCAGGTGTAAACTTTTATGTAGCATTTAAGCTTAGAAAGAGTGTCTGTTCCCCTCATTATACAGTTATTTTTTTCATGTGGACTGTGGTACCTGATATAAAAGTCCCATATTTAGGTTGATATCCTCAAACAATTTTGATGGCTTATATCTCCATCAAAATAATTTGAAGACTTCAACACTAAGTTACAACTCCACAAACAATATAGAATTAACTACAGGACATGTGCATTGATGTATGTGCTGGCTGATCTGGGATGTCTTCTTTGGTCTAAGGCAAGAGATCAAGGGTTGCATAGAGCTTCTTTAAGCCTTAGTCTCTTTCCATCATTTGAAGGGGGATATCCTGCTGGCATCATTTTCTTTCACTCTCTCTCTCTTCTCTCAAACCTGAAAGCAGCAGTATTCTGCAGAAAGCAGATCTGAACAGAATGGGACTTTCAATGGTAACTCTTAAATAAAAAGAAAGCTTTTTTAATCAATGTGCAATGTTCATTCATTTGAAAGAATATTTTAAGTCCCTACCACATGTCAAACATTTTCAGATTACAATATATACAGCCATGATGAAAACAGATATTATTTATACTTTTAAGCAGCTAAAACATGAGTGGGGAATGTAAGTACTAATGAAGAAAAAAAAAAAAAGGCACCCAAACACAAATCATCATGCTTTATTGTTTCCCTTTGTCAATGTCTAACCTTCTCAAGGTTAACTTCTGATACCAAGGAAGTGGCCTTCCATTTCTGGGCAATCATGGGTCTGGGAGAAGACATATTTCCATAAATTCTTGTTGCTGTAGTTATTTTGCAAATGCATTATTTGTTTTCAAGTGATTTGTTTGGAATAAAGTGGTTAAAAGATAATACAAATAAAAAGAATCAGTGTATAAAAATATTTGCAATTATTTTATGCTATAAGTGTTTTAATTTTCATAGGGAATTGTGTTAACTTTGTGCACCAAAATCTATTTTATATATTTTAATATTTTTACCAATTTTCTGGACTTCAACACAAATTATAATTTATTTTCATTAATTATGTCTGTATTTATTTACTAATATTTAATAAATTTTAAAATATTTTTCTCTGACAAAAATTGTATTTTCTGAATTCAACTCTGCAGAACTATAACTGGTGGCAAAATTTGTAATTTATAAAAATGTAAATGTAGCCAATCTATGTTTTTAAAAAGCAAATCCCTCTTAGGATTAATATAAATAATCTTCCCCAAGCCAAAAATTAAAAGAACAGTTCTTCTGCAAAGGATTTAAAAATTTATACAGTTGTGTGTTTACATAAAAATTGAATTTAAAATGTTGCAAATTCTAATAGAAACACAAAAATGCTGGCATTTGTTCTGCCAGTCACCCACTTGAACCTCTTCCATGTGCACTTTCCTTTCTTTCTGGCCTAAAACAAACATTGTAATTAACTTCCATTCCAGCTGTCATTAAAACAACAATGCAAAAATACTGAAATGATCATTTAAACATTGAAAAATTACCAATGGACTTGCCAATAGACAATTGTTTCATTTATTGCAAAAAAATAAAATAAAATCTAAGATTATTGAACCTCTTCCTCCCATAAGCCATTCTCATCTTTGGCTTACGGTCAAAATATGCTGAGTATATACAATTGTTGCTTTTACCAGTATCTCTTACTTAATCAACTCATAGGGCAACAACTTATAGGAAAGTAATGTGTTTTTCTTAAAGTCTTAATATTATTTAGTCCCATTTTGCCTATAACAAATTCCTCAAATTTCATAGCATATGTGTGATTTTTATCTTTCATGTTCCTAATTTAGATTTTTTTTCATATGTGTGTTTTCTGTTAGCTCTCGTCTTAGCTTTAGTTGATAGTGAGTGGGGATGGGATTGGCAAGGGATAGGAAGAAAGCCTGTGCTCACACAGGTCTTCTTTCCTTGAAGTCTTGCTCATGTTCTCATTGGAGAGTATTATATCAAACTGAAGAGCCAACTATGTGCAAAAGGCAAATCCAAGAGATTTTGAGAAAGTCAGTTCAAATTTGATTCTTTAACTGTCATGTTTTCTAGAAAGCCTTTCCTAAAGTTTACAGCTGGGGTAAGTATCCTTTATCAGTTTGCACTCAATATTGTTTGTATCTATGCATCTGTTGCATAAACATGTATGTGTATATGCAACTACATACATAGAACACATGTACTACATTGCATTACAATTATCCCTCCTTAAACTATGAGTGCTTTCGAGATAGGGAGTGCACCTAGTAATACTAAAATCATCAAGATTTGCAATAATATTTGAACATAGGATAATTTTCATGCATATTAGTTGAACTAAGGTGAATTTCATATATATGAATATAGCAATTTCAAGTATCTCTTATCAGTATCAGTTATTCATAAAGCATCTAAATTTATTTTCCATTTATGTAGTAGTCCATGTTTTTTCTACTTGTTTTAATGTGATTATAGTCAATAAGAGGAAACATTAAGTATGAAGTATAACTTGAATTTGCCACAATGTGTTGATAAGGGACACCAGTATACTCTTCTTTACCATCAGCATTCAGCTTTGTAATTGATTAACTATGTTTGCCTACCATTGATTACATATGATAATTTTCTATATTTGACACTTGTTTTAAAATTAGAATTTAATTATATTAACTTTCATTAATAGCTTTTATAGATAATCTCTGATTTCAAAGATTAATTTGAATGTTATTTTAGAAATACTCCATGTTGATGACTAATGTGTACTAGTAGATATGTAAAATTAATTACATAATTATATTTCTAAATCTTGAAGTCATGCTAAAATTATAATGGCACTAACTAGACATGGATAATTGGGTTATTTTCACATATTAGTGAATAACAAGATGAAGGGAAAGTTTTCATTTGGTTTAGTGTATTAAAATCAAGCTTAAATTTAATGACACAATCAAAATAAAGTTGAAATTTTTCATTTTCTAATTTAATACAAAAACCCACCTGAAAATATCTGTGAAAGAAGCTATGACACTTGTGATATGAACGTTCATTATCTACTAGAATACGGGTACAAGCAGACTCTACACATCTGCTAAATTGTCCAAAAAATTAATGCAGAAGGCATAGATAACTTGGATTAAAATTGGAATAAAGTATTATGTAAAAAGATAAGGTCTATTCAAATGATACAAATGATTAAAAATGGCCTTTCCTGTTGCTTAGAGAACTCTGGTGGTAAATAAGGAAGTAAATTTTGATTGCTATAATCAATGTCTTTCCCTTCCCTGATAGGTTTTCTCCTATTTGTAAGAACAGATATATTTACAAAAGCCACCTCAAATATTCCTTGACCAGTCACTGTTTAAACGGACTTCTGGTAGTGATTGGGTAATAAAGAACTTAGAATCCTTATGAAAATCTAAGCACACACAAAACTATAAATGGCAATAAGTACTTAAGAGTGATAGAAATAATGGTATAGTCAGATTAACAATAATGTTAGAGAACTTTGTTGAGGCCATAACAATATCTTGCTATGATATGTATAGACTTTGTCAGACAAATTAAATAATAAAAATAGTATTATACACTATTGAGTACCATGCCACTGTATAGTATTATGCTAAACACTACTCTATGAGGTGGCTCCTATTATTTTAATTTTACTACTATGAAAATCAAGTAACTTGTATATGAGATACATGGCTGATAAGTTTTAGAATTGAATTTGAAATTAAGATTCTCAATTTTAATTCACTGACTCTAAATTTTAAGCTCTTTCCCTTATACCATGCTGACTCTCAGTATCACCTTAAACTCAATTTGTCTTATTCAAACAATGTAGTTTCATTTGGGAAACAATAATACAAGCTTTCAGGAATAAAAGCTTGTGACAAAAGAGAAGAAAAAATGAGAGTTTAGGGTGAAGACCTCAAGTTTCCAGGCATACTGTTATAGCTACTGCTTAGATGACCTATTTTTCACTGAATACCAGTCAGCTCTGGACAGAATGGAATCACCTTAGAATTGTATTTGGCCTGTAACAAAAAGGCCAGAAATATCTGTGGCTTAAATATGATTGATAGAGGTTTACTTATCTCTTTCATAAAAAAAAAAAAAAATAGAAATATGCATCCCATAGCTATTTTGATTGTTATGTAATGACATCAGTCAAGGATGTAGATTGCTTCTATTTTTTTCATTTTACCATTCTTTGTGTGGGTCTTGCATCTTTAGGATCACCTCAAGATCCAAAATGGCTGATAGAACTCTAGTCATCATATCTGCGTTTCAGAAAAGCAGCAGGAATTTGGGAGCAGGTGTAAGCCAGATCTCTGCTCGCTTCTAAATGAGCTTTCTTCAAATCCTATGTAACAACTTTCACTTGTTTTTGATTAGCCACCTCTGGTTGCATGAGAGATTGAAAAATGTAGTTATTTAGCTATGCCAATTTCTAAATAAAGTGGAATCTGGAATTCGTTACTAAGGAAGAAGTGAAACATATGTACTAAGTAGCTATCTGATATTCTAACATGCATTACCCATGCAACTTCAGAATCTTGGCTCTCTTATTAAGGTTAATTGAGAGTTTATGAAATCTCCACTGGGAGGGTCTCTCACTGGGTGATCTAGGAATTTCCACAGTCAAATAAGTTGAAAAATTCAGTTAAACTCTTATGATGTGCTCCGCATCACAAAGCTGCCTGTCTACTTACATTTTCTTCCGAACCCATCAAAAGGAACTAACTTCATTAACAAGGTAAGATCAAACTATATTATGTATGCAATTTAATATTCTAAAGTTTCCATCCTTCTAGATGCCATATTCATGATAAATTATCAAAATCATGCTTATATTTTCAAGGTCCACTTTTTATTTCCATAATTTACATTTATAAATATGTATTACATAATAGTAACATGTCCTCATAATATTCAGATATCATGCCCACAGGAGACATTTCAAATGATGCAATTTCTAATATGGAGAAAAATTCTGACAAGTTTATAGTCACTTCTGTTTTCTTTTTCTTTTATCTAAAGTAAATGAAATCCTTAGTAAGAAAAAAAGATGTTACAGGAAGTAGTGCAGCACCCTAGAAAAAGCATGGACTTTGAACTTAAATAATTTTTTTTTTTTTTTTTTTTTTTTTTTTTTTTTTTTTTTTTTTTTTTTTTTTTTTTTGAGATGGAGTCTCACTCTGTAACCAGGCTGGAGTGCAGGGGCGTGATCTCAGCTCACTGCAACCTCCGCCTCCCGGGTTCAAACAAATCTCCTGCCTCAGCCTCTCCAATAGCTGGGATTACAGGTGTGTGCCACCATGTCCAGCTAATTTTTGTGTTTTTCAGTAGAGACAGGGTTTTACCATGTTGGCCAGGATGGTCTTGATCTCTTGACCTCGTGATCTGCCCACCTCGGCCTCCCAAAGTGCTGTGAAAACTTAAATAAATTTCAGTGTAAATCCCTTCTCAAACTATTATTTACTTGCTATGTGAGTTTGCAGAAATTAAGTAAATTCCCTCGGCGTCATTTTTTACTGTAATCTTTAATTGTAAAATTGTGATCTCATTGTGTAAATATAAACTTGTTACATAAAAAGATATATCTTTAATTGTAAAATTGTGATGAAATGACACCTATTTCTCAATTTATATTAAAAATTTTAAACTGCATGTAAAACATTAGGTCAGGATGCAAAATTGTAATGGGATTTTAATAGTTACTTTATGATGCAAACTTGTATAATATGAATTGCAAAGTAATGTTACTTGTGTGGTAATCATACTGAGTTTTTTTTTTTTTTTTTTTTTTTTTTTTTTTGAGATGGAGTCTCGCTTAGTCGCCTAGGGTGGAGTGCAGTGGTGCGATCTCAGCTCATTGCAAGCTCCGCCTCCCGGGTTGACGTCATTCTCCTGCCTCAGCCTCCTGAGTAGCTGGGACTACAGGCGCCTGTCACCATGCCCGGCTAATTTTTTGTACTTTTTAGTAGAGACGGGGTTTCACCGTGTTAGCCAGGATGGTCTTCATCTCCTGACCTCGTGATCTGCCCACCTCAGCCTCCCAAAGTGCTTGGATTACAGGCATGAGCCACTGGGCCCAGCCAATCATACTAATTTTTAGACACATTTATAATAACGTTTGCCCCACAAATTAACCTTTGATTTTCTTCTTCCATGAAATATACAAAAACAACTTGTTTCATTTCTGAAGGACAAAAAGTAAGTAATATTTATTTCATATGAAGATAATAATATGAAAATTTCGACTAAAAGCCAGTGATGACCACCATGAAACTAGTATGTTTGCAGGATAATGACATACAGTGGACAATGGCATAAATTTTCCATTTAAAGTTATTGAGGCCAACTGTAGTGTCTCACGTCTGTAATCCCAGCACTTTGGGAGTCTGAGGCAAGTGGATCACGAGGTCAAGAGATTGAGACCATTCCTGGCCAACATGGAGAAACCCCGTCTCTACTAAAAATACAAAAATTAGCTGAGCATGGTGTTGAGTGCCTATAGTCCCAGCTACTTGGGAGGCTGAGGCAGGAGATTCATTTGAATCCGGGAGGCAGAGGTTGCAGTGAGCCGAGATCATGCCACTGTACTCCAGCGTGGTGACAGAGTGAGACTTCTGTCTAAAAAAAAAAAAAAAAAAGCTATTGAAACTGTTTCTTTGAAGCAGTTTTGACAAGTTTTCAAATTCTGAGTTGTGAATAAACAAACACCCAACTAACATTTACCTCCTCTCCATTTCCCTGATGACCTCAATCCATATTAATCTAAATCATCACCCTTGACCTGAACACAGGCTTTGGGCGGGGTCCATTTGCTTGTGTATACATAAAGGATATTTTCCCCCAACAAGTCTATAAATTCCTTGAATTTAGGCCTAATGCAGTCTTACAGTCTTTCAAAACAACAAGAAAAAATTGTCTTGCATGTAGAATATATTTACTGAAAGTAAATTTGGACAATAATAAATATTCATAACTGAAAAGACCAAGAAATGCCACCAGTGATCAAAATAGCCTCTTTTCTGTAGGTCACTACAATGACATATATGATGACTGATATATATGATGACCCTTTATGTTGGCCATACTAGACTCTGGCTCCCAGATAGACCTGTTCCACTGTTTAATTATGTGGGTGATTCTGGTGTATAGCTATGCCTAAGGACCTCCTTATATGATACATACAAGAAAAATCTGCCTATTTACTCAAATCGTCAGCCTACCAACACGGCAACCTTTCTCTGTGACAATGCAACCCAAATTCCAGAAATTGAGTACCTGCTCTCTCAAGTCACCAGTTAAGAGATTCAGAGCATGAGTAGCAAATGCATGGATTTGCCCGATTGAACACATTCTACAGTTTGGAGTCAGCACACTGAGTTTTTCTAACCAATTCTTGTTGTCCTGAAAGGACTGGGAATCCTGGACATAGCACAGTACCTATAAACTGAATTTGTTCTCAGGCTAGTCCTTTAAGTAGCAGGAAATGAACAGACTGTAAAAATAAAAAAATGAAAACAGCAAACAAGCAATGAAAAACTGTGTTGCTCCCTCTTGGAACATGACAACTCCTGCTTTAGAACCTGTTGAGAATTCTGTAACCTAATGGGGAAAAATACATCATCTGTTTTACATAAACTACAGTTTCATGTTTTGCCTCCCAAATTCTTATTTGAATATCTGGAAACTTGTGGAACAGTTGCCATACTCACCATAAAATGTAGAACAACTGAACAAAGCAAGTGATCATCCCCCATAGCACAATGGAGCAATATAATGGATACGCCCAATAAGACCAGTTCAGTAAACTATTTGGGAAGAGCTTCAATACCTGATGCATGAGTGTAGGTATCCTTGAGAGTTAAGTACCCTAAAGTCATCCCTTAAGAGACCCCCAGAAAAATATACAGAGAACAGAAAATATAAGGCATTCAGAATCGTGAAGTTAAACCAATGGGGATTATAAACCAGTGAAATTTGTTTATATGTGCCTTGGTAACTAACTCATTTATATTTAGGCTTCTATTCAAAGTCTAAAAACCTAGTGTCTGTCATATGTACTATATATGAACTAGTTTTTTAGTGAGCAGGAGTTGTGTGAAGATAAGCCCTGGTTACTTTGTAATCCAGGAGAGCAAATAAAGTAAGTTTTCTCTAAAAAGAAGTAGGGTTATGTTGACATGTTAGGGCTCAGGGTCGGTCATCACAAGGCTAAACTAATGAATCTAGAGTGTAAGTCAGGCAGCATGCAAAAGGAACAGATTGCCAAATAAAATGTGGTCACTTGAGAAGCTAAAAACTGGAATTTATAAATGCAAGGGTCCTTTCTTATAGACAAGAGAAACTGCACTCTGGGCGGAAAGCAAGAGGTTGAGAGGCAGCCAGTGTAGTCAACAAACAGAAAAATGAAGTAATAAGTTATGAAGCAGCAGATATATGAACAGGTATGACCATGTTTTATTCAATGTTTCCAACCACAAGTAGAAATAAATACTGGAAGGTTTGACTGGATTTCGTAAACAGTGTTTGAGCATGAACTTTGTCTTGAATCTACCTGAAATTTTAGTTCTTTTAAGTTGCAGATACTACATGGCTATTGACAGCCCCTCAGGAGGCTAGAATTATAGGACCTGGGCTCCAGTGACATTTATCCTAATAATTAACTGCACTAGCTTTTTTAATGGCAACCATTTCCCAACCATCCAATATTTCCTTCTTCCAGATTCTACTTTAATTTTTTACCTGTCTGATGACTTTCTCACATAACCGTTGCTAAAATTATCTGAAGATATCCAAGTCTTGCCTGAATTTCATGCTTTAGACTATGTCCTACCTGCTTACTTGACAAACATTAACAAATACTGGATCTGCCTACAAGAACGTATTCCCCTGCAGCATCTAGGTTTTTTTTTTTTTTTTTTTTTTTTTTTTTTTGAGACAGAGTCTCGCTCTGTCGCCCAGGCTGGAGTGCAGTGGCCGGATCTCAGCTCACTGCAAGCTCCGCCTCCCGGGTTTACGCCATTCTCCTGCCTCAGCCTCCCGAGTAGCTGGGACTACCGGCGCCCGCCACTTCGCCCGGCTAGTTTTTTTGTAGTTTTTAGTAGAGACGGGGTTTCACCATGTTAGCCAGGATGGTCTCGATCTCCTGACCTTGTGATTCTCCCGTCTCGGCCTCCCAAAGTGCTGGGATTACAGGCTTGAGCCACCACGCCCGGCCTACATCTAGGTTCTATATCAGCCTTTTTACTGCCTGTTACGATGATGTAGACCTTCCGGAGCAAGTGTGATTTAAAATGAACTTCATGTTTTAGTTTAAAGAATTGGAAAACAAAAATACACTAAAATGTAAGTTTGCAAAACAACAAAAATCTTGAGACTTAGATTGCCACCTCAAGGTAACCATTTGCTTTAATGAAGTGGTAGGGAATCTACCATCAGGCCATGTTTCTGTGTATATGACGGCGATTGAACAGCCATGAGCTCAGCCACAGGGCAGGGTCTTTCCTCCAATCTTTGTCTGGAGCTGAACGATGATCTAGGACTTTTCACCTCTCCGAGAGTTTCTTCAGGATGTGACCTCTCTCTGTTTTGCATACTACTGTGTTATTGAATTCGCTACCAAGCCTGTCCTTTTCTTTCTTATTTGAATTTGTCAATCACATCACCTCTTTAAATAGGAGCCGGAGTTCAATTTCAAAGTTATTAATCTCCTTTAAACATGCTTGTTTTGGGTTTTCAGTCACTCCTACTCAGATAGAGGGAATATCTTTTTAGCTAGTATTTTTTTCATAACCATCACTTCCTCTTTGAAGTTTCAAAATAAAGTATTGACTATTTTCTATAAACAACTTCATCTGAAGGCCCATTAAGTCAGTAACCTGGAACAGATGAGCTGGTTCAGCTAGCATCTACCACCAGGAATTATGCGGGATCACCATGGATCTGGTCCTCACTTTTTCAGGTTGAGAAAAATATTTGTATCATTTTTGTAGATTTTTTCAGATTCTGGAAGATGAATTTGTAGTAATATAATAGACCAAAATGACATATTATTAGGTTACCTTGCTTAAAAAGTGGTTCTACAGGCCGGGCGCGGTGGCTCAGGCCTGTAATCCCAGCACTTTGGGAGGCCGAGGCGGGTGGATCACGAGGTCAGGAGATCGAGACCCTCCTGGCTAACACGGTGAAACCCCGTCTCTACTAAAAATACCAAAAAAACTAGCCGGGCGCGGTGGCGGGCGCCTGTAGTCCCAGCTACTCGGGAGGCTGAGGCAGGAGAATGGCGTAAACCCAGGAGGCGGAGCTTGCAGTGAGCTGAGATCCGGCCACTGCACTCCAGCCTGGGCGACAGAGCGAGACTCCGTCTCAAAAAAAAAAAAAAAAAAAAAAGTGGTTCTACAAAGAGTTGTTCACTCTGCCACTCAGGAGACTAAACAACAAATCTGCAGGTAGTGATATGAGCATACAATAGAACAAGAACTGCTGGATGTGTCCGAAGTATTTTGTCAAATTATGGGATATGGATAACTCATCCAAATTTATATTAAAAGTATTCACGATGAGTAACTGCAATTGGTATTTTAGGTCAAGCCATTATAATTATCCTGTAAGCAACATCAGAAATTTCATTTTCCATCTGTTTTAGTTGCTCATTCTAGATTCCATTAAATTGAATCAAAAATGTCATAAACAGCACAATTCTTAATTCATGCATTTAAATATGACTATGATAGGGTTTTAGGGTCACACCCATGTCCCTTTAGTTAGATAGAGGAGATATTTAGATGCCAATATATTTAGAAGCCTCCCTTTTGGATATGTAATTGTTGTCCATTACACTTTCAGTGGTTAGATGGGTCTGAAATTATTTCCAATTCCTGAAGATAAACATTATAATCCCTATTGCACAGACAACGTATTTCACTCTCTAAAGAAGACAAAATCATAGGCAATGACCATTTTCAAGGTAATTTATTCTTTTCTCATGTATCTAGTTTTTATTTCTAAAACTAGCTTGCCTTGAAGATTAAAATGTATTGGCCTCTCTTCTTAAAAAGAAAACGTAGTGCTCTGGCAGATTTAGAAATGTCCTTGCCTCTGTGGCTTATTGTCACTTGGTAAATTCTTGAAGCTGATTATTCTAATTCGAGGCCTGAGTCCCCCTTTCAAAAGTATGTAATATATGTAGCCCCATACTTTACTATGGATAAAAACTAGAATAATTTATTTAAAATTCTCGGACCACAAAATATTAGACTAATGAGCACCCCTATAAATAATAGCCTGAACCTGACTTACAGAAGGATGCATTATTGTACATAATAGCACTCTGCAAAATGCTGTTTACTCATAAGTGTTCCAATTGTATTGCAGAGACTTAAAAGCTATCTTACTCAATAAAGCACATTTTGAAAAATGTATCTGTTTTCTTAATCCATGGGTAATTATTTAGATGTATTTTAAGCATATACATTTCTTCTAGTTAGATCCATTTTCATTGAGATTAAAATGTTGGTAATTTATAAGTATTTGATTTAGATCTGCCAGGTACACTTATATTTTGTCATAAAGTAGAGAAGTTTGGTACCTTTGCTGCTATTAATTTTATGAGAGTTGTAGAAAGATGAAGTATTAAACACAAATTAAATCTGAGCACTGTCTGTAATCTTTTTTATTTTTACACAGTTTTGATGATTGACCCTACTAAAATATTAACCACCTGGGGAACAATATCATGTCTATGTTCTGACAAACAAAAACAGAAGCCTTTCTTTATTAGCCCACCTGTCCTTAAGCACACAATTAATTTCCATTTACTGAAAACAATCTAAACTAATTTGCATGAGATTTTTCCAAGGTGTCGTTTACATTTTTCTGCATTTGTTTTGTAATCCTGGTTATATTTCTAAATCAGAGGAAGAAACAGATAGTGTTCACTTATATAATTGATTATTTAGGCATTAATATTTAGTACTTGTCAAGAGCTGAATTACCTAGTATTTTACCTTATATTTCAGCTGAGTTACCTGCCACAGTTTCATGGACGTGAAGGGGTGGCCTGCCCCTCCACACCTGTGGGCGTTTCTCTTTAGGTGGAACGAGAGACTTGAGAAAAGAAATGAGACACAGAGAGGAAGTATAGAGAAAGAAAAAGAGGGCCCAGGGGACCAGCACTCAGCATACAGAGGACCCATGCCAGCACCGGTCTCTGAGTTCCTTTAGTACTTATTGATAATTATCTTTACCATCTTAAAGATAAAGGAGTGGCAGGACAATAGGATCATTGTAGGGAGAAAATTAGCAGTAAGACATATGGATAAAGATCTCTGTGACATGAATAAGTTCAAAGGAAAATGCTGTGCCGTGATATGCATATGCAAACATCTCCATAAACCTTTTAGCAGCATTGTTCCAGCAAGTCCCACCTTTTGCCCTAAGGTGGTTTTCTCCTTTCTCAGTAAACAGAACATACAATCGGGTCTCACACCAAGATGTTCCATTGCCCAGGGACGGGCAGGAGACAGATGCTTTTCTCTATCTTAACTGCCAACATCCACAAAAAGGCCTTCTTTCCTCTTGCACTAGTCCTCCTCAGCACAGCCCCTTCACGGGTGTCGGGCTGGGGGACGATCAGGTCCTTCTGTTCCCACGAGGCCATATTTCAGAATATCACATGGGGAGAAACCTTGGACAATACCTAGCTTTCCTAGGCAGAGGTCCCTGTGACCTTTGGCCGTGTACGTGTCTCTGGGTACTTGAGATTAAGAGAATGGTGATGACTTTTAACCAGCAAGCTGCCTTCAGGCACTTATTTAACAAAGAAACATCCTGTGCAGCCCAAAATCCATTAAACCTTGAGTCACCACAGCACATGTCTCTTGCAAGGACAAGGTTGGCAGTAGGGTCACAGATTAACGGCATCTCAAATACAGAACAAAATGGAGTCTCTTATGTCTACTTCTTTCTATATAGACACAGTAACAGTCTGATCTTTCTTTTCCCCATAGGATGTTGGTAGAAAACATGATATTCCTGGGTCAGAGACAAACGACCTTTTTTTACAAAACAGCAAAATAGTGTATGCTCGCTGTTGTTTTAGTTTCCTTTGCCTCTATGTCTGAGAAGGGAATATGGAATAACCCAGATGGACATTGCTTACACAGTCATTTTGCATCATAGCTGATATAAACTTAAGCTTAGGCTACTGGAATGTTTCTTTTTTTTTTTTTTTTTTTTGAGACGGAGTCTTGCTCTGTCACCCGGGCTGGAGTGCAGTGGCCGGATCTCAGCTCACTGCAAGCTCCGCCTCCCGGGTTCACGCCATTCTCCTGCCTCAGCCTCCCGAGTAGCTGGGACTACAGGCGCCCACCACCTCGCCCGGCTAGTTTTTTGTATTTTTAGTAGAGACGGGGTTTCACCGTGTTAGCCAGGATGGTCTTGATCTCCTGACCTCGTGATCCGCCCATCTCGGCCTCCCAAAGTGCTGGGATTACAGGCTTGAGCCACCACGCCCGGCCTTGGAATGTTTCATAAAGCAAGTCTGCCGAAACTTTTCCCTAGAGGGACACATTATCTTTGTTATACTGTGGAGTAAACACACCTGCACGTTTCTCAAGAAGGAGCCACTATCTCTATCTCCCAAAGCTATTCCCTGTACAAAAATCCTTGAAAAGTGGTCTGGAGCAAAATATATGCAGTAAGATCCATGGAGAATTGTCTCCCAACAATATAGAGATCTATTTTTAGGGTGCCTAGTAGGCAAAATAATATCAACTAAGACAGTTTTATTATTTTAGATATAATATTGACAGGCTTATTGTACAAATGGACAATGGCCGGATCATATATGAAAACAGAACCCATTCTGATACACAACCTTTGCAGCAACCAGAACTGGAAGCTGAAATATCACCTCTGCATACATCAGCCCCAAACAGTTAGCATTTGTTCAACGCCTGCCAGCTTGCATATTTTGTCTCCTGGCTTGTAAGGATCAACTAGAGAAAGTCAAATATATTCCCCAAACCAATCACATAGAATGCCCCGGTTTAAGTTAGCCTGGCCCCAGCTTCTTGTCAACAATCTCCAATTAGGCTTTAACTGAAGTCTTTCCTCTATTTACCATGAATCTTTCCCATTACACTGACTTCCTTGAGTCTCTGTCAAATGCAAGTGATAGGACTGTCTCCCTTGCTACAGCAGGCTCTAGAGAGCCTCTATTTATTCTCATTATAGAAAGTGTTCATAATATACATACTTAATGAATATAAAAATTATAACTGAATCCAACAATAGCTTAACTTCTATAATAGAGACCAGATTAAGACATCATGGCTATGCATATGTATGTGTATGCATGTATTTAAAAATCTTTTTTCTAGAAATTAAAAAAAAAACTAATCTAAACAGTAGAATCTTTGTGGACTTGTGTATAGTTTTGATGTAATATGGATACTCAACATTAAATAATAAGCAAAAAATCTCAGTTTTCTTATAGATTCAGTCACCGGATGTTTATAAAATGACATGTAGCTAGAGACACTCACTATGAATAGCTTTTTTAAAAGCCCTATACCATATCCATATAAATATTTAAAATCCATTAAAAGTTGTATTGGTTTTATAACCCTACTGCCCATGAAATGGTTTAGATAAGATAACCTTCTACACTGTTTTTCTTTAGTGCAAAGGGAGAAGCAATTTTGCAAGCAGCAGCTGGCTTTATCAACATTGGTGACATTTTGCAGCAAAGTGAAAGGTAAGAGATAGAAAGATTTTTAAAATATATTCTTGCTATAAAGTCCAAAAAAATTTAATGCAGAATGTGCTGTTCTTTATAATTTTGGCTGTGCTTCATAGATACAAGGTTTTATTGTAGTAGATGAGTGAGAATATTTTAGAGGTAGAGTAGTGAAGTCCTCAACTTGCTCTTACAGAATTGAACATCAAAGGAGAAGTGAAGAGGTACATGTTTGGGATTAGTACCCATTTTGTAGTGCCCTAACTATTAAATGAAATTGCATGGAGATTTCATAATCAACACTATCATCTCTGTGAAGCACAAATACGAAGGACTCATAACTTTTTCCTCTGCTTTCTGTTTGGATGAACGGAGGCAAGATGGCGCACTTCCGGGTTCTTCATCCCCCCCCCCAACTTTTCCCGCGCACGCGAAAATCCAGCCGGCGACCCGGGAAGGTGCAGACCAACTAGGCATGCGCCAGGTGATGTCAATCTGAAGAGACCAAGATTTACCTGGTCGCACCTGCGGAACGCCCCCGGACACGCCCGTGCCCCACCTATCGCCCTCCCACTCCTAGAAAAGCCGCTCCGGAGGATCGCCACGCGCGGACTTCCCAGCTTCCCCACTGCGGTCGATTCCTCACTGCGGTCGGAACTGTTGGAACTCCGTCCGAGAGCTGTACGGGTGACTCTGGGGGCCCCTTTTGTCGGGGGGGGGGGGGGGGGGGCCAACAGACCTCTCCCTACCCACCTTCTTCCCTTGAAGCTAGGTGACCAAAATAAACTTGCAGTTTTGCTCCTACCCCTTGCCTAGTCGCTGGTTCTTTTGTACCCGCTCTGGTGGTCTTAGAAAAACAAAACACTTTCTATACTTTCCTATACTGCCAAAAATATCTTCATGGCAAATAACATTAATGAAATAATTGGGCTAATTATAGACTTAGAATAATAGATGTTCCAGCTATGGATTAACTAAAAGTAGAATAGTGGAGAAGATTAGAATGATTCCTACTCATGCTTCAGAAAAATCTCATGAATATATAGGGACCTTAGAAACAAGACTATTTCAAGATCCATATCTATAACATTTCTGATATGTAATTGTCAGCCTCAAACTTCCTTTTCAAAAAGTTTATTCAAGTTAAAGCAGCCCCTTTCATGTTTGAAAGGTTTAAATATTAAGAATACCTGCCTAATAATGAGGTAAAATAGGCTATCCTATCATATCTACCCCATTTTTAACCTCCATGTAAATACAGCCGCCCTTTAAAAATATTAAAAAACTGACAGGCCTTTTCCATATTATCCTTAGGTTCCAGAACAAGCATGCCTAATTAACTTGACCAATCTCTATGATGCCCTCTTGCTAATCTCTGAGCTTTTAATTTATCTTCTTTTGGATGCCATTTATTTGTAGACATTCTTCAAAAGGACGGTGTTGCTCCAGGAATTCTCCAGAGTGAACTAATTAATTCATAACTTAATAGGAACACTAACACTCTTGATACGAACATTCTGTTCAGTATGTATATATTAGCATTTTAAGCTATAAAGGAGTACTACTCCAGATTTATATTAAGTGAATTTGTTCCATATTTATGCAATTAGCCTTTTAAATCTGCATTTTGAAATTATGGTTTTTCAGATTACATATCATTTCATTTTTTTCTGAATCCTGACTCCATGGTCATTGTCTCTTGTTATTTAGTAGGTGGATTATCTTCTAGTTTTTGTGTCAGGTAGTCACCAAATGACTTTATTTTCTTTGACTTCTGTAATTTCTTTGATAAGAATGTAGAAGATAGTAGAAGGGTGAGTATTGCACCGTTTGGCAGCCACCTAAGCAGCTCTAAACTTTTCCCTACCCAGTGCGCTCAACTCACATAGGCTGAGGGAACAGAAGCCTGTGGTTGGAACCTCATGGTTCAAGCATGGAATGGTAAAGACGATTTTCAAAAAAGGGAATAAATACCTTTCCTAGAAGATTGGTGAGTTTGTTTGTTCATGCTTATATTAAAAGAATATCATGGAATGGGTGGCTTACAAACAATAGAAATGTATATCTCACCCTTCTGAAGGCAGGCAAGTCCTAGATCATGGTGGTAGCACATTAAGGGCCTGATGAAAATGCTTTTTCTCACTGTAATTTCAAAGAAGGGTGATGAATCTCTTTGAGGCCTCTTTTCTAAGGGCACTAAGCACCTAATTTCTTAATCATCTTCCAAAGGCCTCACCTCCTAATATGACAACCTAGGACATTAGGCTATCAACCTGTGAAGTTGGAGGTGGGGCAACCATTCAGTTAATTGTAATGGAAAATAAGCACTTTTATACTTTTTTTTTTTTTTTTTTGAGACAGAGTCTGGCTCTGTCGCCCAGGCTGGAGTGCGGTGGCCGGATCTCAGCTCACTGCAAGCTCCGCCTCCCAGGTTCACGCCATTCTCCTGCCTCCGCCTCCCAAGTAGCTGGGACTACAGGCGCCCGCCTGGTCGCCCGGCTAGTTTTTTGTATTCTTTAGTAGAGACGGGGTTTCACCGTATTAGCCAGGATGGTCTCCATCTCCTGACCTTGTGATCCGCCCGTCTCGGCCTCCCAAAGTGCTTATACATTTTTTAAAAAGAGAAAAGAAAGATCACATTTCTGCATCAAGCTTAGGTTCCAGAAAAAATGATGGTCTGCCAGAATGAGGTAGATGATAAAGAAATTCACTTTGGGGAAATGAGTTCAAAATAATACATGCTGAGTTTTAGTAAAATTTTATATTAAGCCTTTTAGGTAGTTGTGTCTATAGAATTGGTAATGTGTGTGAAACACTAAACCTAAAATTGCATATTAACAGCCTTTTATATGGAAATGGTAGCTAGCGCAAAGGAGTGAGTGAAATCAGAGAGAGGGTGTTGGTAGAGAAAATAGAACAGAAGTCATTTTATTGAAAATAATCCAGAGAAGCAATTCCTTGGTGCTGATTATGGACAGTCACTGATGGAACTGTAGTTATATGGAAAGAAAACCACCAGATGATGCTTTCTTGTCCCACCTGAAATAACACCACAAAAAGTTCTACTTAGAATCCATGACCTATCTTTCAGGCCAAATTCTTTGTTTCTCTATTAAGCTAATTCTTGACATTCGCCTAAAACATGCCTAAAGTGAATCTAGGTTTTTATACGGTTTTATTTTACCTGGTCTTCTGTATTTAAAAAAAATAAAAATGAAATAAAACCAAAGAAACAAAAAAAATATTTATTTTGAATAAATTACTATGTTGGATGTTGGATATACATTTAGAAGATAAAAACCAAAAGCTAGAAGAACAATTTACTGATATGCAGAATGAATAAAAGCATTTCTTTTCAAGCTTCTAGAATTCACTGCTGCTTCAAATCTTTTTCTAGAATAATAAAGGTCCAAGTGGGCAGATAAAAATGCTAATTAAATTGGCTTTTAGGGCCAGCACTGTGGGGTTTGTGATAATTAGTAGCCATTCTCTGTCACATTAGACAGATGAGGCTTAACCTCAAAACTAGCAGAAGAAAAGCAACTTTCTTAGGAACCTTGTGCAGGTCCTCTGACTCATTTTTTTTTTTTTTTTTTTTTGATTAGTCATTTTCAAAGGATTTCTATTTGACTTCTTGCAGGATACTCATGTTTTCTGCAATGCAATAGCATTTGCAATTTAGTTTTTTTTTGTTCCTTGTTTTTGTTTGTTTTGTTTTGTTTTGAATTCCATTGAATTTATTAAATGAGGAGGGGCAAGGACTTGTCAGTCATTTGAGATACTATCTTTGGCTAAATTTGGTCTGTGACTTTCTCAGGGCAAGAAAGAGTGACTGTTTTAGTGAACTAAAAGGTCAATTTGACTTAATGAAAAGTTTGAAAAATTTAGGAAAAACTGATTGTTTTGCTGGATTGATAAAGTCAGACAATAATTTTGATGTCTTGGGAATAAAGAGGGACTCAAGTAGTCTAAGAGAATACCCTGCTGCAACTATTTACTTTCAGCAAGATTAATAACTTATTCTGAAATATAGAATCTTACTGTAACTCTACATTTGTGAAAAGTGTCTTGGACTAAATTATGTTTAAAATAGTTCTTATGGTTAAATTGAATCAAATTTGGTATTAGGTTTTTTCCCAATAAATCCTTTGTTTGAATTATTTTCTAGTAAATATTATTATTTGGTGTCAGATCTGAGTACTACTGAAAATAAACTTTATCTACTTCCTCAACACTTATTTCAGTTTTAAAAATATCCTGATCTTTGACTGTATCAGGTACCGGTGTCCTTATGTTGTTTTCCTGTTCATGCTGTTTTCAACGACCTTTTGAAATGGCAACATCTTGAGAAAAGTTAAAATAATCACAAAGGGTAGTCTACAGTCTCACTCCTCAATTTTTATATAAATGAAAACTTTCGTCAAACTATAGTTTAGATTCTAGACCATAACTATTATTCTTAAATTTAGAATAAGACCTCAAACATTAGTCATACTGTGGTGAAACTAAATTATGCTTTTGCTTCACTGTAAATCAATTCATACATAATTTCATCCAAAAACCTGTTTTCAAATTAGGCCCAAACTTCCAAATCCCTGAAATCACTGTTGATATTTCTAGGCCAGCTGCTTCTAGCAACCTTGCCTTGCCCCCAAACACACAGCCTTTACAACATCTCTATTTCACTCTCTCTCACACACACATTGAGTGGCATTCACACCTGTGAGACACTCTCCGTGCTGTTTTTAAACTCTTTCACTTAAAAATGCACATCAGCATTAATATGAATATGAGTCATGCTGTCCACGGAAAAAGCTCAATGACTGCCTAATGTTTAAAGAATAGAATTATAGCTTTTATTTGAAGATTGTAGCTTTTATCTTTTGTGGCACTTCTCACAATCATGTAAATTTCCCTAGATGACAAAGTTGCCCAGAGAGGGATGCATACACTTGCTCTAGCCCAGACCCCTGAAAGCATCCTTAATTCCTCCCAACCCATCAGCCAGGCTGTTAACCCTATCTTCCACACTGAACTTGCCACCTCCAGGACCACCCTTCTCATGTCTAGTCACTACATGTTTTGCCTAGGCCACAGTAACATCCTCCTCCCTGGGTTTCTTGCTTTCATTCTCAATTGGCTGTGGTCCGTTCTTTACACAGCAGAAAGAGTGATCTTCTATAGGCAAATATCAGAGTATGCCTTGCTAAATAAAACCATAGAATTAAATTCAGGCAACTCTCCAAGTGTTGTAAGTCTTTGCATGGCCAGTTCCAGTCGCCCTGACCCTCCTGCATCTTCTGTTTTTTGCTTGCTGGGCTCCAGGTGCACAGCTCTGTTCTGTAAAAGAAAACACAGAGGCTTTTTCTGACTTAGCACCTTCGCCTGAATAGCCTGTTTACCACCCGTCTCCAGTGATTCTCTTCATTACTTCCCATCACGTAACCATGTTTGCTTCCTTTATAGACTTTCAGCAAACACTGATGTTACCTTTTATTTACTATGTGTTCATTTTCTTCCTGCGCCTAGTAAAATGCAAGTTTTCTGAGGGTGATGCCTTGCCTCTTTCCTTCACCATTTTATATACTGTGTCTGAACTCATGTCTGATTAGGAGATGCTCAATATTTATTGACTTGTGATCCATGTATTCATTCACTGAACAATATCAAAAACCCAATTCCAGATACCAATTATTTACTTACAATATCAAGCACGTTTTACATATTCTATTGTGATACAATTTTGCACATTAAAGAGCACCAACACACATAAAGGAGGATGACATCATGGAAAGAATATGGCTTTCAGCCATAGACAAATTTCAGCTTTTAGCACTTACTAACTCTGACCATCTGAGATGATTTTTTGGCCACTGGTGTAAGAATGATGTTTACACTTGGGAAGAGTGATCAGGCTGCGACCGTAAAGAGCATGAATAAGGATTCCAAGATGTTCGTAATGTTTCATTTCTTGATCTGGGAAGTAGTTACACAAGTGTGTTCCATGATAATTCAATGATTTGTACATTTATAATAGATGTGATTTTCTGTGTGTGTTTGTGTGTACATCATTCCTAAATTGAATGTAAATACAATAGTAAATTGCTGGGTCCAACGGTCTGAACAATGCTCAGTTCTTGAAAGTTATTGCCAATTTTTTTTTCTAAAAATTACTGCCAATTTACATTCCCATCATTTGCTCACTCATCCAATCAACATATGTTTACTGTTTACTCTCTATATCACCAGTACTAACAGTCATTTGACAACTCAGAAACTTATTAAAATATATCTTTCACAATAGTCAAATTCATAACATTTAAAATTTTTCATAACTAGTGAGGAAGCATAATTTGTAGTAATTTTGTTTTCCACTGAAATGTGTTTTCTTGTTAATTATCCATTCAGATTGTGTAAATTTTCGTTACAACTTTTTATGTTTTTAAAGTACTAAATAATTCTTGAATAGTGTGTACTATTATCTCTAATTTTTCTTTTTATAAATTAGGATTCTGAAGAGAGATTGAGGCTTCATAAAATTTCTACCAAACTTATCTTTCACTTATGCTCTCATTCTTTTATTCAACAAAAGATTGGAATGGAATATACTAAAATATTGTGAGAAACTTGACTTACAAGTAAAGATAATTTGATTTTTCCTATTTATATATTTGAAATTTTAACATTTTCCAAACACAGTGTTTATAATTTAAATAAATAAAAGCTAAGCAAGGTAGATGTCATGCACATCCTTGTGAAGAGACCACCAAACAGGCTTTGTGTGAGCAACATGGCTGTTTATTTCACCTGGGTGCAGGCGGGCTGAGTCCGAAGAGAGTCAGTGAAGGGAGATAAGGGTGGAGTTGTTTTATAGGATTTGGGTAGGTAAAGAAAAATTACAGTCAAAGGGGGGTTGTTCTCTGGCGGGCAGGAGTGGGGGTCACAAGGTGCTCAGTGGGGGAGCTTTTTGAGCCAGGATGAGCCAGGAAAAGGAATTTCACAAGATAATATCATCGCTTAAGGCAAGGACCGGCCATTTTCACTTCTTTTGTGGTGGAATGTCATCAGTTAAGGCGGGGCAGGGCATTTGCACTTCTTTTGTGATTCTTCAGTTACTTCAAGCCACCTGGGCATATACAAGCAAGTCACAGGGGATGCGATGGCTTGGCTTAGGCTCAGTGGTCTGACATTCCTGCCTTCTTATCTTAATAAGAAAAATAAAACAAAATAGTGTTGAAGTGTTGGGGCTGCGAAAATTTTTGGGGGGTGGTATGGAGAGAGAATGGGCAATGTTTCTCAGGGCTGCTTCAAGCGAGATTAGGGGTGGCGTGGGAACCTAGAGTGGAAGAGATAAAGCTGAAGGAAGATTTTGTGGTAAGGGGTGATATTGTGGGGTCGTTAGAAGAAACATTTGTCGTATAGAACGATTGGTGATGACCTGGATACAGTTTTGGATGAATTGAGAAACTAAACGGAAGATACAAGGTAAGAGAAGGAGAAAAAACAGGTATTGAAGGACTAAGAATTGGGAGGACCTAGGACATCTAATTAGAGAGTGCCCAAGGAGGCTCAGCATAGCCTTGCCAGCAAAGACTATTCATTTACTTTAAGAGGGAATTTAGAGTTGCAGTTTGGGATAGCATTAGGAGATATCAGCTGTGATGGCTTGGAGAAACAGTGTAAACCGGCAGTGTAAACATGAGCAGGGCATTTATAAGTAGTTGAGAACAGTGAATAGGAGTATGACTAGACAGAAGACAGTAGGGATGAAAGTTTTTTGGGGTACAGCCTAAGTTGGTCTGGTGTCTGAAATGAGACTGGGACCTAATAAAAAGGAGTGTCCACACAGGAGTTCAAATGGGCTGGAACCTGTAGCATTCCGAGGACAGGCCTGAATTCTGAGAAAGGAAAGTGGTAAAAGTATCGTCTAGTCCTTTTTATGTTGGTGGCTGAGCTTGGTGAGGTGTGTTTTTAAAAGACTATTAGTCTGTTCTACCTTTCCTGAAGATTGAGGACGGTAAAGGATATAAAGGTTTCACTGAATACCAAGAGCCTGAGAAACTTTTTGGGTGATTTGACTATTAAAGGCTGGTCCGTTATCAGACTGTATAGAGGTAGGAAGGTCAAACCGAGGAATTATGTCTGAAATGACCACGGTGGCCTTCTCAGACCCTGTAGGAAAGGCCTCTACCCATGCAGTGACAGTGTCTACCCAGACTAAGAGATATTTCAGTTTTCTGACTTGGAGCATGTGAGTAAAGTCAATTTGCCAGTCCTGAGCAGGGTCAAATCCTTGAGCTTGACGTGTAGGAAAGGGAGGGGCCTGAATAATCCCTGAGGGGTAGTTGAATAGCAGATGGAATACTGAGAAGTGATCTCCTTGAGGATAGATTTCCATGACGGAAAGGAAATGAGAGGTTCTAAGAGACAGGCTAGAGGCTTGTAACCTATGTGGAAGAGGTTATGAAATGACAACAGAATAGAATGGGCCTGTGAGGCTGGAAGGAGGTATTCTCCTTGGTCTAAGAACCATTTGCCTTGTGTGGGAAGAGATTGATAGGTGGAAGTTTCAGCGGGGGAGTAGGTGGGAGTGGCCGATGTGAAGGAGGAAAACTGCCAGGAGGGATAGAAGTAGGAATGCTAGCTGTTTTTTAGCTGCCTTATCAGCATAAGCATTGTCCTAAGCAAAGGTTGGCGGAAGACAATAGATTTTGGAATTTATGAGAACTGTAGAGAGCTGAGCACAGTTTGTGATTTTTAGGGCCTCTAACAGTATTAAAGCAGTGGCAGCCACTGCGTGCAGACCTGAGGACTAGGCTAAAACAGTAAGGTCGTTTGGACAGAAAGGCTATAGGATGCGGTCCTGGCTCTTGTGTGAGAATTCTGTCCGCACTAACCATGCCTAGGAAGGAAAGGAGTTGTTGTTTTGTAGAAGGGATTGGGGTTTGGGAGACTAGCCAGACACGATCAGCAGGGAGAGTAAGTGTGTATTTATGAGAATTATGTCGAGATAGGTAACAGATGAGGAAGAAATTTGGGCTTGACTGAAGTAATGGGGGTTGTCCATGAGGCCTTGCAGCAGTACAGCCCAGGTAATTTGCTGAGCCTGATGGGTGTCAGGGTCAGTCTAAGTGAAAGAGCGAAGAGAGGCTGGGATGAAGGGTGTAAAGGAATAGTAACGAAAGCATGTTTGAGATCCAGAATAGAATACTGGGTTGTGGAGGGAGGTATTGAGGATAGGAGAGTATATGGCTTTGGCACTACGGGGTGGATAGGCAAGACAATTTGGTTGATAAGGTGCAGATCGTGAACTAACCTGTAAGCCTTGTCTGGTTTTAGGACAGGTAAATGGGGGAATTGTAAAGGGAGTTTACAGGCTTTAAAAGGCAATGCTGTAGCAGGCAAGTGATAACAGGCTTTAGTCCTTTTAAAGCGTGTTGCGGGATGGGATATTGGCGTTGAGTGGGGTAAGAGTGATTGGGTTTAATGAGATGGTAAGGGGTGACTGATCAGTCGCCAAGGAGAGGTATCCTATACTTGTGGGTTAAGGCGGGGGGATAGGAGGGGAAGACGCAAAGGAGGTTTTGGGTTGGAGAGAGGGGTAGCAATGAGATGTGGCTGTAGTCCAGGAATAGTCAGGGAAGCAGATAATTTGGTTAAAATATCTCGGCCTAATAAGGGAACTGGGCAAGTGGGGATAACTAAAAAAGAGTGCATAAAGGAGTGTTGTCCAAGTCGGCACCAGAGTGGGGGAGTTTTAAGAGGTTTAGAAGCCTAGCTGTCAATACCCACAACAGTTATGGAGGCAAGGGAAACAGGCTCTTGAAAAGAAGGTAATGTGGAGTGGGTAGCCTCTGTATTGATTAAGAAGGGGATGGACTTACCCTCCACTGTAAGAGTTACCCAAAGCGTCTGTGATGGTCCAGGAGGCTTCCGAGGCGCTGGGGCAGTGTTGATATTCAGCGGTTAAGCCGAGAAGGTCTGGAAAGGAGTCAGTCAGAGAGCCTTGGGCCAGAGTGCCAGGGGCTCTGGGAGTGGCTGCCAGGAGAATTGGACAGTCCGATTTCCAGTGGGATCCCGCACAGATGGGACATGGCTTAGGAGGAATCCTGGGCTGCAGGCATTCCTTGGCCCAGTGGCCAGATTTCCAACACTTGTAGCAAGCTCCTGGCAAAGGAGGTTCTGAAGGAACCCCTGGCATCTGTGGTTCAGGTGTTTGGAGTTGTGTGCTGGAGATGTGGCTGGGGTTTATCTCACAGTGGAGGCAAGGAATTGCAACTCAGAAATAAGTTGCTACTTGGCTGCCTCTACTCTATTACTGTATACCTTGAAGGCGAGGTTCATTAAGTCCTGTTGTGGGGTTTGAGGGCTGGAATTTAATTTTTGGAGCTTTATTTAATGTTGGGAGCAGATTGGGTAATAAAATAAAATGCATATTAAGAATAAGACGGCCTTCTGACCTTTCAGGGTCTAGGGCTGAAAAGCGTCTCAGGGTTGCTGCTAAACAGGCCACGAATTGGGCTAGGTTTTTCATATTTGATGAAAAAGAGCCTAAATGCTAACTAATTTGGGAGAGGTCGGATAAAGAAAAAGGAACATTAACCGTGACAATGCCTTTAGCTCTAGCCACTTTTTTAAGAGGAAATTGCTGGACAGGTTGGGGAGGGCTAGTCGCAGAACGAAACTGTAAGCCAAACCGGGTGTGAGGAGGGGAGGTGATAAAAGAATTATAGAGGGGAGCAGAGGCTGAGGAAAAATTGGGACCTAGTTTGGCCTGGCGAGGAGGGGAGAGGCCCGATGGGTCTGTAGAAAAGGAAGATTAGAAAGACTCAGCGAGGCTTGGGGTTGTGACTGAGGGGACAGGCAGGAGGGAAAGGAGGAAGATTTGGGACGAGTTGCATTGGGAACAGAGACTAGGGAGGGACCGATGTGTAAAAGAATGCCTGGACATCAGGGACCTCAGACCGTTTGCCCATTTTACGACAAGAATTATTTAGATCTTGTAGGATGGAAAAATCAAAAATGCCGTTTTCTGGCTATTTGGAATTACTGTCAAGTTTGTATTGGGGTCAAGCAGCATTGTAGAAGAAAATAAGGCATTTATTCGATCAGGTATGAGTTGAAGAGGTTTTAAGTTCTTGAGAACACAGGCTACAGAGAAGGACGAATGGAGGGTGGAAGGTTGCCCATGGTGAAGGAGGCTAGCCCAGAGAAAAGAGAGTAGAGACACAGAGAGAAGGAGTTTGGGGGTTCTTGCCCTCCAGAAAAGCAGGAAAGGGGTTGGGGAGCAGAAATAAGGTATTGGGGCACAAAAATAAGAGATCAGGGCACAAAAATAAGAGGTCAGTGTTCTTGCCCCTCCCCCAGAAAAGCAGAGAAGGGGTAGAGACAGGGAGAGAAGGGGTCCGGTGCTTGCCCCTCCCCCAGAAAAGCGGGGCTTGCCACTAAGGGTGAAGGACCAAGGCAGGCATCCCTGAAGCGTGGTCAGACACCTCTGAAACGTGGGTGAGTAATGAGAGAGGCATCCCTGAAATGATTAAACACCAAGGGAAGGCTGCCTTCCCCAGTCGGTGATGGATGCCAGCATTTTGGGTCCACGGATAAAACGTGTCTCCTTCGTCTATACCAGAAAATGAAAGGAATTGAAATTAAGAAAAAGGAGAGATTGAAGGGTGGCACCAAGAATGAAAGGAGAAAGAGGTCGAGGGATAGTGAGAGAGGTTGAAGAAGAGCGTAAAAAGGGGCCACTTACCCGATTTAAAATTGGTGAGATGTTCCTTAGCTGGTTGGTCTGAGGACCAGAGGTCATAGGTAGATCTTTCCCACAGAGCAAAGAGCAGGAGGACAGGTGATTGATCTCCCAAGAGAAGTCCCCTGATCCGAGTCATGGCACCAAAATGACATGGGCGTCCATGTGAAGGGACCACCAAACAGGTTTTGTGTGAGCAACATGGTTGTTTATTTCACCTGGGTGCAGGCCGGCTGAGTCCGAAAAGAGAGTCAGCGAAGGGAGATAAGGGTGGGGCCGTTTTATAGGATTTGGGTAGGTAAAGAAAAATTACAGTCAAAGGGGGGTTGTTCTCTGGCAGGCAGCAGTGGGGGGTCACAAGGTGCTCAGTGGGAGAGCTTTTTGAGCCAGGATGAGCCAGGAAAAGGAATTTCACAAGATAATATAATCGCTTAAGGCAAGGACTGACCATTTTCACTTCTTTTGTGGTGAAATGTCATCAGTTAAGGGGAGGCAGGGCATTTGCATTTCTTTTGTGATTTCTCAGTTACTTCAGGCCATCTGTGCATATATGAGCAAGTCACAGGGGATGCGATGGCTTGGCTTAGGCTCAGAGGCCTGACGGTAGAGAGTACAGAATTTGATGCGTAGAATGTTTTATTTTCTTCATATCGCTCTTTATTACCCCCTTTATTATCTCCCCTTTCCTATCCCCATTTTCTCTATGCTGTAACAATTCTAGAATGATTATAATCTACTAAATTTGAAGTTCCTTGGTGGAGAATATTGATTTGTTTTTTCTAAGACCAACAGAGCAGGCACAAAAGAACCAGTGGGTAGGCAAGACTAGGAGCAAAACTGCAAATTTATTTTTGGTCACCTAGCTTCAGGGGAAGAAGGTGGGTAGGGAGAGGTCTGTCGGCCTCTGGCAAAGGAGGCCGACAGAGTCCCCCGGTGGGGCTCTGGGGCGGGGTTCCTGATACAGTCCGGACATCCCGACAGGAGTGGGGCTGGGAAGTCGGAGCGTGGCCTCCCTCCGGAGCGGCTTTTCTAGGAGTGGGAGGGCAATAGGCTGGGCATGGGCGTGTCCGGGGGGGCGTTCCTCAGGTGCGACCAGGTAAATCTTAGTCTCTTTGGATTGATGTCACCTGGCGCATGCCCGGTTGGTCTGCACCTTCCCCAGCGCTGGCTGCATTTTTGTGCTTGCAGGGAAAAGTTGGTGATGAAGAACCCGGAATTGCGCCATCTTACCTCCGTTCGTACAAACAAATATGTGCTCAGCTTTGTAAATAAATATATTGTGGGAGATTCAGCCCTTTTCTATTTTCCCTCAGTGTCAGCTGGTCTGAGAAATAAAGGGAAAGACTACAAAAGAGAGAATATTAAAGCTGGGTGTCGGGGGGACACATCACATATTGGTAGGTTCTATGATGTCCCCCGCACAAAACCAGCAAGATTTTATTAGTGATTTCCAAAAGGGGAGGGAGTGTATGAAAAGGGTGTGGGTCACAGAGATCACACGCTTCACAAGGTAATAAAATATCACAAGGCAAATGGAGGGAGAGCGAGATCATAGGACCGGGGGGAAATTAAAATTGCTAATGAAGTTTTGGACATGCATTGTCATTGAGGACAACTGGTCTGACCAAAATTTATTAGGAGAGAATTTTCTTATCCTAATAGACCTGGGAGCACTACAGGAGACCAGGTCTTATTTCATCCCTTATCTGCAGCCATAAAAGACAGACATTCCCAGAGCGGCCATTTCAGAGACCTCCCCTTAGGAAAGCATTCTCTTTCTCAGGAATTTTCCTTGCTGAGAAAAAGAACTCAATGATATTTCTCCTATTTGCTTTTGAAAGAAGAGAAGCAAACAAAGTTCTCTGGCCCACAGGCAGCCAGACTTTAAGGTTATCTCCCTTGTTCCCTGAAAATCGCTGTCATCCTGTTCTTAAGGTGCCCAGATTTCATATTATTCAAATACACATGCTCTACAAAAAAATCTGTGCAGTTAACACAATCATCACAGGGTCCTGAGGTGACATTTATCCTCAGCTTATGAAGATGATGGGATTAAGAGATTAAAGTAAAGACAGGCATAGGAAATCACAAGAGTATTGATTGGGGAAGTGATAAGTGTCCATGAAATCTTCACAATTTATGTTCAGAGATTGCAGAAAAGACAGGCATAAGAAATTATAAAAGTATTAATTTGGGGAACTAACAAATGTCCATGAAATCATCACAATTTATGTTCTTCTGCCATGACTTCAGCCGGTCCCTCCATTTGGGATCCCTTACTTCCTGCAACACAAATATAGAAATCTAGCAAAAGAATTATGACCATAAAACTTTAGTGGCTTAGTAGCAATAGTAGTAGAAATTCTGTGTATCCTTTTAGAGACTGTTGATGAGAATTTTTTAAATTATAGATTGATGAAGGTAACCAGTTGCGATGGTTGAAAATATTTATTGACCATTTAATATATGTCAGTCATTCTGCTAAGCACTTTATTTGCCTCATCTTATTTAACTCACATAACATATCTACACTATAGGTTTTAATATTATCTCCATTTTACATAGGAGGAAACAAGGCCTTATAGAGATTGTGTAATCTATGCAAATACATGCAGCTAGTAAATCATAGACCCGGGATTCAACCTTGGAAATCTGAGCCCAGGGACAAGTACAAAAAATGATGATGTAAGTTACAGTGAGTATGGCAGTTCTACAGGTGAGTACATGGTTCCTATCCTCAAACCTCACAGTCTCCTCTTGGTAACACGTGACTACAATGTTCATCTTAACATGGTTGATAAATGTTATTCCGGAAGGAAGCACAAGGCCATGAAAGCATATAGGGGCTACATATACTCCATATAAATGTAGAATGCCTTTTCTTAACACCCCAAAAGTGCTTTCTATCATTACTAAAGCAATATAGATTCATTTAAATGCAAGTCAAATACCTGTATAGAAAAGTTAATAAGCCTACCACTCAGGGTGCTAATATCCTCTCAAATATTTATCTGTATAATTTTATAGAATTGGATCACAGAGCTCACACCCTGGTCACCAAACGCTCTGGCTCCATGACTCAGGCCTTTCCACATGGTGCTTCCTTAACCTGGACTATTCTTCCTTTTAAATTTCAACCGGCAAGTTTTTACCGCTTCTTCAGGTCTCAGCTGAAATGTAAGCCTCAAAATACATTAGTTTCCTTGTTAAAATCTTTTACGCTGTAACTAATATTTTTCATCATTGGACTTATTACAGCTATTATATAAATAAGCAATTTACATTTAATCAGAGATTTTTGTATTTACTACTAACTCTTCACCAATGACTATTTCCTTCGCAGTATATCAGAGCGACACATGCTGGAGAAGTGGTCACACATTAGCAGCTCCACTTAGAGGTTTATATGCTCTTATATTTAAATGTTAGACATTGAGTGTTTTAAGTTTCATTATAGGAGATTTTCCTGAAGATATTCTGTAGCAGAATTACTTGATAAATACATTTAAACTAATAATAAATGCTTAAAAAAACTTAATTATTTTTCCACCTCATCTTTAAAGTCTGAATAAAGTTTATTATATACCTACACCAGAAAGTAGTTATTAATTCTCTATAGCTGAACATCTACCTTGTTGTTATTTTTATGCTGTATATGCATGCTACAATGATAAAATACCATACTTTACACCCAATAAAATAAATACCTAGAAATAGAATGGCTCTATATAACTATATTTACGTTTTAAGACTATTGACATCTAAAACAGTAATAGAATGTAACAGAATACCTTTTAGAGATAAATAAAATATTCAATGCAGAGTCATTTATTCAATAATTTGAATTTATTCTCCTGGAAAAACATTCCTATCTATCTGCATTTTTATCAGGTATGTTCTACTTTTTTCCCTGTTTTTGTTGTTGAAATTCAATAAGTTCAAAAGAATAGTGAAGTAATAGACTTAGTTATTAATGATAATTTATTTAAAATTTGTCACATTAAAGTCATGTTTATATTTTGAAATATATAATCTACCTTTTCTCATACCAAGTTATCTGTAACACATCTATAAATCTTGAGTAGTTGATATTGATTTTATTTGGCATTATAACAGTGTTTTTGCATGCCTAACAGCTTAAAAGCAGAAGTTTGAGTGTGGTTATGAATTATTATAATACAATTATCATAAATTAAATGCTGTCACTTGCCACTTATCTTGCTTTATCATTAATTCAGGCTAGGGTTAGATAACTATAAATATAATTCGGGAACGCTTATCTATGTAACCTAATTTTATACCTAATTTTTAACCATTGTTCAAGATTTAATAATTTTAAAAATTAAGTAATGTGGTTAAGATGACTAATTGACTCCCTACAGCCCAGCCTCCTTTTCTTTCTTAGTAAGAAGACTATAATATTATTTAGGATAAAAATGAACCCTATTAAGATAATAGATTTCTATGGCTTTCTGGAAGCTAGTTATAGTTATATAGGTAAGTTTTGCCCTATTAAATGTAGGAAAAAGTATTGTCTGTGACTTCCACTAATTCTCTTCCTCCCCTTATTTTTCCCACTTGCTGCCTTGAGCTTAAGCAGTCATCTTTGACTGTGAGGGGCTGTTTTAAGTGGTGGCTACTTACAACGAAACCCAGGAACCAGTCCTTAAGTGTCTGTATCTGGATTTGTTTCTACAAGGATTAGCCTTTGTGTTGGAGAAAAGTCATTTGGTATGTTTTGTATATGCAACCAAATTTACTCATAAGTAAAACATATTGATACTCATCTCAAATATCCAAACTTACTCAGAAACCAGATCGACAATTCAGTTGTCTGTTGCCTATATGAAATGTATGAGACTTCCTCAACTGTAAATTCTAAAGTGAAGAAGATAAGCTGCATTTATTGCCCAGCACTGCAGATATATCAAAGGAGCTCCTAAGGACCTCAATGCTTTTCTTCCACTCACACCATTATAATATTATCTTCTAAATACTCACTCTTTGTTTATTATCTATTGCTATTAATTATCTGTTAATATGTAAGAAATTACCACAAACTTAGAGGCTTAAAATAACATATGTTTGTGATCTTGCAGATTCTGTAGATCAGGAGTCTGGGCATGGCTTTGGTGTGCTCCCTGCTTCAGAGTCTCCTCTGAAAGCAGCAGTTGAGGTACCAGTGTGGCCACAATCTTATCTCAAAGATCAGCTGCTTCCAAACTTATATGGTTGTTGTGGAATTCACTTCCTTATGGGCTACGAGAGAGAGGTCTCAGCTCTTTCTTGGCTGTCGGCCAGAGGCTGCTCTCAGTTTCTGACTGGTTGTTGACCACAGGCCACTTACACTACCTTGCCACAGGGACTTACTGACTACTTACTTACAACATGACTACTTACTGCATGCTAGACAGCAAGGAAGAGAATCTCTGCCAAGGCAAGTCGTTACAATCTTATGGTATTTATCATAGGTTGAAACAATATATTTATCCCAATTACTACAATGAACTTCAGAAACTTCATAGAAACCAGAATTTGATTATATATGCTCTTAAAAGTTGTTCCTCCACATTGTGAAATTGTAATGACTTTTTAGTCTTTGAAAACCCATTCAATGATGTACATTTATTCTTATCTTTTTAGTGCTCATTTGATTAAATATGCTCTTAAAAGTTGTTTCTCCACATTGTGAAATTGTAATAACATTTTTTGTCTTTGAAACCCCATTCAGTGATGTACATTTATTCTTATCTTTCTGGTCTTTACTTCTTATCAAGCATTTCATTTTAAAAATCATTTATATTAGAATTAAATTATTCCTGTACAACAGTATAATCTTTGAGTTTTATGGTTTTATATTACCTGTTAACTGCAAATATCAGTTAAAACCAGGACTGTATTTATTTTGAATTTTAAAAATATTGGAAGCTTTCCAGTATGTTTATTTTCTATCAATGCATATGTAGAATTTGCCTGAGAAGAAATTTACAACCTGAATTCTGAGCTATGACAGTGATGTGTTAAGTATATGGTGATTATAAAATTAGCAATATCTGTTGCATAAAGTGGATTTGGTAGCATATGACAATAAATATATGAATTCCCTTGGTTATTTAGGGAATTGCATAAGAAAAATGAAAAATCTACTCTCATTTAACTAAATATTGAAAAATGTTGAAAAAATAAACCAAATATGATGAAATAATTAAGATAAGTAAGAGTTCTCCAGGCAGTTATTGCATGTGAAAATTTCTCCAAATTTGTATTCTAGTCATGTTACACCTCTGATTTTTTACTAACTAACTGAGTTAAAGCAGCAAATCATTTAACAATTTCAAGTCACAATTTCTTTATTGGCAAAATAAGGAGACTAATACTGACTACATGTACATGTTATAAGGCTTAAACTGGACAATGTGAAAGCCCATCACAAATTACTGGACAAATGTTACTCATTAAAATGTATATGATAATACTTTGTGCAATATGAAACACCATTTATCCCCAATGTATTTTAATTGAAATGCAGCATACAGATTTTTTCTATAATAGTATTATTGGTGTATATGTTGGAAGTTTGCTTATTCAGCAAATAGTATGCCTCATAAGCACATATTTGTTATGGGGCTGTAAAAAGACACAAGTAATTTTTACATATTTCTATTATTATCTATATTAATTGTGATAGGCAGAATGTACCTAACATAGTTGAGGTCTGCACAAATGCTGTTTTTAGCAGGGAAACTGGCTGGAATTTGGTGAACTACAAAACATGAAAAAAATGCTGAGTTGCTGAGGTCTTCTCAAAAGGAGAGTTATACTTGTTGTAAGTTTATGTGTTATTCAGGTAACTATTTCCTCCTCTTAAAAGATTATCAGCTTGATTTCACTTTGTTGTTGTCACTAATAATTCTCCCAGTAAGGAAGTGTCTTAATTGTTCTCTTCAATGTTCTTCCTTCTTCAGGAAACTTGGAGATTGCAGTTGAAAGAGTTGGTTTTCCTTGGTCTAATGACCAGTAGAAGAATGGTAGAACTTAGTTCCATTTAGAAGTAACCAGGTGAAGAAACAATATAAAAGATGTATAGAGAAGGAGGTAAAAAATACTAATCATATTTCTACATTGATTGTAGGTTAGTCCTCTGCGACCCACAGTCAACATAGAAATATGAGTCATTTTCCCTATTGTGTTTGTTTTTTGTTTTTTTTTTCTAATTTTTAAAATCCATCTTTATTGCTTGTGTAGGAAGTTTGTATATGGAATACATTGAATGAAAGACTGTGGATTCAAAAAATGATTTAGATATAGATATAGATATAGAAATAGACTAGATATAGAAACCCGAGCCAGATATAACTTTAAATCTTTGTTCTGCAACAATCAAATGGGAGGAAATAAAATTTGCTATATACTATGTTTGGAGTATTAATCAAAATATTCTTTACTCACTTTTTTATAAATGCCTTCAGCATTTTATCAAAACAACACATGCTAACGAGAATAATAATCTTTATGTCTGTATATTGAAAGAGTATTTTAAAATCTTTTTCTGAAATTTGACCTCTTACCAACATTTGATTTTATTATTTCTTCCTTCACAAAACACTCTCTTCCATTACCATCCATGACACCATACTTTGACACCATATTTGTCCTCTGCTTCGTAAGTCAACCATCTCAGTCTCAAAAGAGTCATTATCATAGATCTAGGCAACACATGGAGTTTCCTGGTGCTCTCTTTCATTCTTCTCATTTTTTTCTCTCCTCTGAGGTGATTTCATCTTTTTCTGTATTATTATTTATCATCCATATAATAATAATTCAACTCATCAATGTGTATAACCAGACCAGATCTCTTTCTTCGGAGCCCCGTGTGTATGTGTGTGTATGTGTGTGTATGCACATATATATATATCCCAAACTTCAACTACCCTTGAATATTTCTATCTCATCTTAAATTTGATATGCCTAAGACTAAACTGATAATACAAATACCTTTCTCCTAAAATAAAGTAAATAAAAAGGCAATAATCCAGCATCATTCCTTTCTTTTAATCTAACATGTCATATCTTGATAAGTTTCACCATATTCCATCTGGGCATACAAGTCCAAAACTTAGGAAATTTCATCAGCGCTAGCTACTGGCTTCTCTCTCCTCACACACTTATTTATCATCAAATTCTAAACATTTATGTCTTCATTACATGCCTTGTTTGTCTACTTCTCTGCCACTAGCACCCTAGTTCAAGCTACTATTTTCTCCCATCTAGACTACTGCAACCATGTCCTGGTTAAAACTCCTAGAGTCCACTCTGACTCCTTTTAGATCTGCTCTTCAGACTGTAACTCTGTCTCAGGACACATTTCTGACACTGCCATGTCCCCCACCAAATTTTTGAAATTACCTAATTGATTTCCCTTTGTTTTCAGAAAAAAGGCTAAAGTACTTAGAGTACAGAACACTTGCCTGGCTCCCAGTCTCCTTTTGTGCCACTTTCTACTGATGTTTCAGTGCCTCAGGTTTGCTTTCATTTTTGTCTGCTACAGGGAGCGTATGCATGCTGCACCTTGTCTTGTGCATGCTCGTCAACCTCTCCCACCCTGCCTATTTTTTATGAATTCCCTCAATACTGGCTCAAATACATTTTCATAGGAACGCTTGCTGTGGTGCTCCGGTGTGTTGAGGTTCTCTAGTTAAAAACTCTCATATGCAATGGTTCTTTCCTGTGTAACATTCTTCTCAGTCCCATTTTGTGTGTCTTTTTTGGTGTGATTATCTGAATAATGTCTGTCTCTTTCTGTAGACACTAGACTTTCCCTCCTCACTCACCTGCAGTGCCCAGAGCATGGGAGCCTAAATAAGTATTTTGTTCATACTTCTGTTGATGTAAAGAGCTCCACAACATCTAGGCTTTATAATAATATTGTTACTTTATGCCTACATATCTTTATCATTGTCCATATTCACTTTTTAAATTTATATCAAGTTGATTGGGGAAGTTATTTTATGAAGTATTTTGAGTAATAATGATAGTGAATTTATATAGCACTTCTTTGGAGAAGCAATCATACACTTCAAACAAAAATGATTTATGTGTGTGATTTTTTTCTAAATCTTCAATTCACCTTTCTTTAAAATAAAGCATTAAAAGCAGAAGTACCTTGACTTGTATTATACCCATAATGTTAAATGGAAATAAAATACCATTACACTGCCTTGTTCTTTAGGGTCTATCAGAGCATGAAATCAATATCACCATAAGCTGAAGTACAATCAAATATTCTTTCCAATTTCTGTCACTTGCTGTCACCTGCATTTTGAATTTCATAACACTTTTTTCACACACTCTCTTTCCACACATTTCTGAAAAATTCGCACAACCATCTAGATTTATCAAAGGGTCATCATTGAACTGAATGCTATTAAAATTTGAATATGAGATATAATTCACGTAATGTGAGCATGATAGCATGATTGTCTCACTTTCCTTTTAGACTCTGCCTGTATATGCTGTTCTCGTTGGAATACAGGGTAGTGCAATAAAAAAATTCAAGTTTGTGAAACAGAATTCATCAGTGTAATGATTTAGTTATTGACAGCAGGGTGTGACACACTTGGAGTAGCTAGTCACTAAAATATATCAACCTGCTGGAATTAGGCAAACATTAAGCATGACAAAACATTATGCAGCCTGGTTTTAAAAGCTCAAAGGAGTTGTAAAAGAAAGAGCTTAGGAACAAATTAGTAAGCTGAAATAGTGAGGTGAGATGAGAAAAATGAAAGGAAATTTAAATCACAGAATAATAGATAGAAATAATTATTTGTCACAGAGAAGGTACTTAAAATAACCAAAAGAATGAAGAGGGAAACATTAAAAAATAATAATAAAAACTTCTTAAAGTCTGAGAAAAACCAACATTCTTAGATTGAAAGGATCTAGCAAGCACTCAATAGAATGAATTTAAAAGAAGTTCACCTCTGGACATAGATTGAAGTAAATTTTAGAGGATTAAGTATTAAACATTCCCTTCTAACCTCTTCCAGTGAAAATATATATATATATATATATATATATATATATATATATATATATATATATGGCCTGTTTTAGGAAGCTAACAGGCTGTCATTCTAATATGTTGTGACTATTCATCTGCTCAGACTTAATCTTTCATCTTATTCTATGCATTATACTAATAAGCAGATTAAGTTTTCCAAAATTTTAACACAAAACTTAGACCCACATTTTCTCTCTATCCTAGAATTACCTCCCCAAAATAAGATGAGAATATGTGTATATATATGTGTGTGTGTGTGTGTATTCATTCCTTACCCTATTGGAAAGGTTTAAGGGTTTAAGAGTGAATGTTGGCCGGGCGCGGTGGCTCAAGCCTGTAATCCCAGCACTTTGGGAGGCCGAGACGGGCGGATCACGAGGTCAGGAGATCGAGACTATCCTGGCTAACCCGGTGAAACCCCGTCTCTATTAAAAAATACAAAAAACTAGCCGGGCGAGGTGGCGGCCGCCTGTAGTCCCAGCTACTTGGGAGGCTGAGGCAGGAGAATGGCGTAAACCCGGGAGGCGGAGCTTGCAGTGAGCTGAGATCTGGCCACTGCACTCCAGCCTGGGTGACAGAGTGAGACTCTGTCTCAAAAAAAAAAAAAAAAAAAAAAAAAAGAGTGAATGTTTTATATATATATATATATATATATATATATATATATATGAATTAGATTGACATCATATACCTCATTGTTAATATTAGATGAAACATAAATTTTCTGAGAAAACAATGTTACTCCTCACTTTTTCTAAAGGACATACTTTAGCAAAATGAAAAAACAAAACGAGGTAATGTGGCATAAGTATAAAATAAGTAATTCTGTATAAACACTCAAGTTTCATTTAAAAATATTTAAAAATAACTGTTCTAAAACATACTTTCATTTATTATATTAACAAATTGAAATTTAATAGCAATTTTAAAGTAAAATACCAGAAGATCTAAATAATAAGGTGGTTTCTGGAGCTGAGCACAATTTAGAACATTTGAGAAGAAGGAGAGTACAGGTAAAAGAGCAGTAATTTTCTCATCCTATTTTGGGGAGGTAACTCTAGGATAGAGAGAAAATGTGGGTCTATGTTTTGTGTTAAAATTTTGGAAAACTTAATCTGCTTATTAGTATAACACATAGTATAAAATGAAAGATTAAGTCTGAGCAGATGAATAGTCACAATATATTAGAATGACAATCTATTGTTATCTTCCTAGAACAGTCTGAAAACCATCACTGTTGTTTCCAAAGACATGTTAAAAACGAACACAACAAAAATTCTTTACGTAGGAAGTTTGGGAAAGGAGGGGGATTGTGAGTGTGTGTGTGCGTGTGAGAAATAGACAACAATTATCATCCAAAATAGAACTCAAGGTAAAAACCAAATTGCTACAATGAGGGATATTTCATATCAACTTTCTACAGTTAAGACACTAATTATAAGATCATTTGTAGTAAATTTTCTTTTGAGAAAAAAGAGCTTAGATCATTAATTGAACATATTTTTAAAAATAAGTTTCAAATTGAATAAATCCTAAACATATTTAAAAAACCGTTAAGACTGTAGAACTGGGACTAGGCCCTCAGGACTTTCAGAGCCTTCTTAAATATGAAATACCAGTGCAAAATGAAAAAAATATTATTTTCATTGCATCATTTTTTGAAAATGATAGGATAAAATACTCCATAAATATCAAAGAACATAGAAGTATGTGAGAAGATAGTTGTAATACTTATAGAAATATTAATATTTGAATGTATAAAGTACTGCTATTGATTTATAAGAAATAAAAAAATTATAGAAAAACTGGCGCCGGGCGCGGTGGCTCAAGCCTGTAATCCCAGCACTTTGGGAGGCGGAGATGGGCAGATCACGAGGTCAGGAGATCGAGACCATCCTGGCTAAAACGGTGAAACCCCGTTTCTACTAAAAAATACAAAAAACTAGCCGGGCGAGGTGGCGGGCGCCTGTAGTCCCAGCTACTCGGGAGGCTGAGGCAGGAGAATGGCGTAAACCTGGGAGGTGGAGCTTGCAGTGAGCTGAGATCCGGCCGCTGCACTCCAGCCTGGGCGACAGAGCAAGACTCCATCTCAAAAAAAAAAAAAAAAAAAAAAAAAGAAAAACTGGCAATGAAAACAAAGGTGTAAAACTTAAGACTATATGAAAAGAATATACAATATGTAAAGATTCTCAAATTTACTAGTAATCAGGAAAACACAAATTTAAAAAATAATATGTCAGGTGATAACATTAGAAAAGGTTAAAAAGATGCATAATATCAAATGTTGGTTAGGTGGAAGGTAAATATATTTTCATATACTGTCAAGTAGGATTATAAATTGGTAAAGATTTCAAATGATAATCTAGCATATGTAAACATATGATTTAATCAATCATTCATCACAATAATGGGAATATCTATTATACAGGAATGGTATGCCAAGTAGGCATAGCCACACTGTGGAGTACTAAGCAGGAATAAAAAGAAAAATAATAGATCTTTGTGTATGAAGAGCTTAAGATGTTAAATAAAAAACAATCAAAGGTTGAGTGACATCTACAGTATGACATCATAAGTGTAAAATACACTAACATACATAAACATATTTTCTTTGGGTACTATGTAGACATGTAAAACATTTTTAAAAAAACTGGGTTGACACACAGAAAAAATACATTAATGTTTAATGTTTATATTAATATCTACAGAAGAGACTAAATTGGAATAAAGTAGTGATTAAAAAGAAAATTTACTATTTCTGTATTGGTTAAATACTTCAATATTAGAGTATATTAGTAAACCATATTATATAATTAAAAATTAAAGTAAAAAGGGCAAGATTAAAAATTAAGGGCAAAAAAATAAGTAAAATTAGGGGGTTGAGTCATCAATGAGGTTCAACTCGCTCTAACTCTGAGGAGAAACAATATCCCTAATCCTTGCAGTTAAGAGTAAAAGGCATCGACATTACAGAAAGCTTAACTATCTGTTTAGACTTGAGAAAGAAAGGGTTGTATTCAGCTGGGCAAAGAAGAAATTAGCTATTAACACTTTTACATAAAATTCTAAGTACACATGTATTTTCAAGGCATTGTGTCTTAGTTGTGTTATTCTTGACATCAGTTACTTTTATTATAGTCTTATAGGTGGTATTGGATCAAAGAGGTGTTTCGACATTCAGATTTTCAGATACGGAATAGATGCATAAGAAAACTGTAATGTGGCCTCAACATGGAGTTTTGTGATTTAGAAGTAAAATTTCCAATATGAAGGTCAGTGTTTTGTTTTTTCACTGATACACCCAGTCATCAACAACCATGCTTATACAAGCCATATCATTTGGATATAGAATAATTGTTTTATCTCTGAGAGCAGAGACTTATTTTGAGCAAAGTGTTTTCCAAAAGACTGAATATGACATACAAAACCTATCTTACAGGTCTCAAAAAATGCAATAAGAACTAAATGAGAGGGTGCACATGAAAATGTATCCTAATATTAACTATTTGCACATTCAATGATTTATTTGTTCAACAAATGTTTACAAAGTACTGTGCACTGGATTATAGGTTCATGATACATGTTATAGGTTCATGTGCTGTGGGTGAAAAGGGATGATTAAGTAACAACCTCTATCCTTTTGATATTTGCATTTTAATTACTAAATAAAATATGTTCTCGGGTAGACTGTAATATGACACCATGTATAACAGAAATATATTATGATAGAAATATTTGTTTGGCTTGATGGTGTCTTTCTTTGAGGAGGTATTTATAAGCAAAGTTTTTAAGAATGAATAGGATGAGGAGAAAGATATGAGAAGTAGAGACTCCCAATCGCAAATGCCCCTCTATTTTTATACATATTGATTTCCTACTCTTTTCTAATTTCATAGTTTTGAGCATATTGTTTTCTGTCCTTGAAATGATTATCCCTTCACCTAGATGTCAACTCCTGTCTGGCAGCCCTATCTAGCCACTCAGAACCAAGTCACATGGAAATTCTTTATTATGACATCTCAGAATCATGATCTTCCCTAACCCCAGCACATTACTTCTTTAAACAGTTTGTACTTGATATATAACCTGCACCTGTGCCACATTCTTTTTGACTGAACAACTCTTTAAAAGCAAGGATTATGCTTGGCTATTCCTTAGTGTCATAAACAAATCCTTGCCCAGTTCTTTGCACAAGTTTGGGACTAAAAATATTTGCTAGATTAATTTTTCCTAAGGACTTACACTTTGAATGTGATTAGACCCAGTATGAGACATTCATGTGTAGTGACACAAGGTACAAGTGTGTTTTGGGGAGGTGTCAAGTAAGATGGGCTCACTGTGAATGTATATAGACATAGGTTTTAGCAAGTGCATAAAGAAGGGACGCTATGCGAATTAGAAATAAAAAGTAAGATGTTGAGGGCTCTCTTATCTAGAATAGTCAGTGTTCTTTGTGTACTTTACTAAGGGTTAGGAAAGACAGGATACAGGATAGTGAAAATGCCTTTTAATGGAACGTTACTTTCATTCCACCGTGTCATGGTAGTCGTGGCGTGTTTTACCAAACCATCAGTTTTCCTATTGCCATCCCCGTTTAATACAGTTTAATCAGGAACTGGACAGAGTAGCTCATACTAGTATGACTATTTTTGTTCTGTAAATTATGTAAAGTCTTTGGTTTAATAATAATTGAGTACTTATTTGCCCTATTTTGTGGTGAAATATTTTAAGGAACTGCTATTCTTCAGAGTTAAGCGACACTCAATTTATTCAGGTTTCTCAAATACATAGTCAATGTTTATTTATTTTATTTCTACTTTTGGAAAGGTAACCACTCAATAAAATTTTGTATTACCTTGAGGCAAAATTATTTAATGTAATCATTCCCTGAGTAGAAAATACTATCAGGACAAAATACACTTCTATTAAATTGTGGGTGGTGTAATCAAAGACGTAAAATCATTCATTAATGCAAGGGCTACATCTTATCAAAATTTGAAAAATTCCCAAGCAAAAATTTCCATGAAGCATGTAAAGTATCTGAAATATACAAAGGCTATATTAGGAACAAAGCATGGACTTTGTTCTCAATCACTAAAGAACTATCTAGATAATTTGTTCTTCATAAACCTTTTAAACACCAAGAAAAAACACTCATGACATTTTCTCTTCAAAGGGGTCTTAGGAAAGTAGGCTTTGAATCAATTTCTTTTTGAAAGTTGAGCTAAATAAATTCTATTCTAAACTTCAGCTGTGTTGTGGGTGAAAAGGAAAAGCTGTTATCTGAAATGAGGTCAAGTTCATAGCTGGCCCATAGGCAACTGTTCTCAAGTATTTGAGAATTTTATTCCTGCACCTGCAATATGATAGTGCCAGAACTGCTAACCCGCCTGCCCAGCTGTCCTGTCTATCAGATGCCTAGAGTCTGCTTGTTATTATAGCACATCTAAAAGGTAGCCCAAGACAACGAAGAGAAGGCATTACCTATTTGATCTTGATTCATACCATTGTTTGCACTGGTGCGATGTACTATATTTAGATACCTATGGTTCTGGATCATATAATGAGGCATAACTTATGATCAAATGACTTGGTAATGCAATCCACATTAATCAGCACTTAGCAGTACTTAAGAAGGGTATATACTGTCTTTGACAATTTTTTGTGGTTTCTGATAAATAAATTTAGGAGACACTAAATGACTAAATCATCTTGTGAAAACCAAATATGTTTCATTATTCAAATTATGATTAATTATAGAAATATCAGTCCTAGCAGTATCTGAATATGTCTGCATCATGAACATTCATAAGCTCTACTTGTCCAGGATGAATGACCAGTGTATGTTAGTGACACCTGCTGTCCTAAAAGGGCATGATAGTCTATGAGAAAAAGTCTCCTTTGGGTACTTGTGATGAAAATTCATTAGTCAATCTGTGGCTGAATTAATCATTCACCCTCTAAGACCTACCACTTATCTAGTTGTTTCTAAGCTGGCCTCTGTGCCTAGTCCTAGACCTTGAGGTTATTTAGATCTCAATGTACTTGAACTTTCTTTTGCATCTGACTTTGTTGTCCTCTCCTTATCAAAACTACCTTCTCTTGGTGTGAGAGACATAGCATCATCCTGGTTGATTTCCTGCTTTATTGACTGTCCTATTCTTTCTCCTTCACTATTTTTTTCCCTCTTTCTCCAAGAAGTGGGGGAATGCAAGAAGGGAGTGTATTCTTCAAGATTCTGTAATATCCTTCTTCCTTCATTTTTACTACTTTCCTGATGATGTCTCTTATAAAATTTTTTTAAAAGTCCAAACCCTTCCATCCTTCATGCCCATGTGTGTCAAATGGCAGTTTCTGCGTGTTGTTTTCTCCAGAAATTGCAAAGAACATTATTTTGACGTGTATTTACTCACACATCTGAATTTAGTTAAGTGGAGATTCTTCAGCATTATTTTTGTCTCTGTTTTTTTCTCATCCCTAATGACTCCAATATATGAGATGACAAAATTTAAAAAGCTTCATTTTCCTCTGATACATGTTCCAAAAAACGTGTTTCCTGTGACCTAGGAAATGCCCTCTTGGTTTCTTCCGAGCTCAGCTTTCACTGTTCATTTTGGCCACATTCTCTCCATGTCTATACTTCACTGAGCCACACTGCAGGGGTGGTGATCACAGGGGTGCAGAGAAGAGAAAGAGAAAAATGCTGTTGTAATAGGAGTGAAGTTGGTGGTGTCAAGTGAGATTCTACAAATCTGCACCTTGTGATAGGAAAACTATTTCCTGTTTGTACACTGAATAAAAACATTTTTTCACTGTATATAATTATAGCTTTCAGAAAAAGAGGCTGTCCAGTTTGAACACTGCTTGATAACTTGCTTTGCACTGTGCATAAATTTCTGAGCCTCTAATGCTTCCTGTGCAGCATTTTTAAGCATATTCTCTTCATCCTAACTTAGAAGTGAAGGTTTTGCTGTTAGCCAGTTTATTACCTACACATTTAGGACATATGGACACAAAATAAGTTCACAATAACTGTGCATAGAATGAATGGCCAACAATAAATAAATCAATAATTATTCCCCTTCCTGGCTAATAGTAAATAAGCCCCAAATTTTGCTGATTTCACTTATTCATGGAACTGTATATGGACTTTGTACACTCTGTTGAAATTAGTATAAGGAGAAAGAAATGTTTCGTTTGTTTTATTCATTCGAGAGAAATAAGAAACATAATACGAATGGAGCTTGTTAAACAGAAATTGCCAGAGCAGCAGTTAATGACCTACTTTGCCTCCCATGGAGTGTCATATCACTGTATTATTTTACTTTGAGTTTACTAAAAAAAAGTCATGTAAATTGTTCAGAGTGGTAGAGTGAATGATTATTTAGTCAGTCTATCTTGTACAAAAGATTCCAAGAATAGTATTTTGAAAATTGCATGCACACATGCATGTACATCACGCACACAGACACACAATACCTTCCCAAGATTTCCGCCAAAAATAGACGAACAAAGAGCTTTTGTATAAAGCATGGTGGATTTATTTATTTCCAAATCTGTCTCTTCAATGTCAACGTGCTTCATCAATCCTGCTAATTCTTTTTCTCTAGAGAAGACCTGTCAATATATATCTTAACGAATTGATACCATGTCAATAATTAGGCTTCTGGGACTTCTTTCTTTATCTGAAAGAATATGAAGGTCTTTTGTAGCTGACTTGAACAGTCAGATTTCTCCCCATTCATCAACTATCTCACAAAACATTTATTTTTATTAAATTTCAGATGATCAAATAAAATTTTAACTATACCCTGATTTATATAACTACTGAAATATTAAAGACTTTAATCTTATTTCAAGAAAGGCTTGGTTTAAAATGGCCTTAGAGTGTTAGCTTAATTAATATTCATGAATGTGGAAAGTTTGGAAACAATATATTCCTTAAGGCAGTTCAGCACTAAAATCCCAAGTTGTTGCTTGAGCAGGAGAAAACACATTCAAACAATCTTTTATTTACCATTGAAGAACATCACGGTCTCCTGTCGGACTGTGGCCTGTCTTTCCTGCTCTGGACTGGGGACAATGATTCTCCCACTCTTCTCCATACTCAATGTTTTGGTGTTCTTCCTTGCAGTTGGAACTATCTTCTTTATACAAATATGTATTACATTGGAATTCATGGTGGTAATATTCTTTGGGAAAAGATGCCCTCAGAGATTAACTTCTGAAGTCCATATAGTCAAGGTCAGGACGTCTCTGTAATTCGTTGGAAAAAAAGTATAGAACCAGCATATTCATCATAAATGACAATAATTCACAATATTTCTGCCAATGTGTCAAAACATTCATAGATTGACTGGAATCATGGTTTAATGTTGTAGGCAAGTAGTGGTGCCAAGTGGCTTAATTCTCATTTATCTATCATTAAAACACCACTGTGGAAATATGTGCTGTGTTACAGCCCATAATATTATGTTTAAAACCGACATTGACCTACCTATATTCTGTCCAAAAAGTGCAGAGCACGAATAAAGAAAAAAATAAAAACTTGTAAATAAGCAACCACTTATTTACTTAAAGGGCACCATTTCTTTAAATAAATAAGAAGATATTTCTGGTTCCTAATATTCCAATTCGTTAAATTGTTAAGTACCTGAATCTTAGATTTTTCACTGTTTAAATATATTAATATGATGAAAAGACATCTCATTCTTTTTTCCCCAAGCATTCTAAGTTGACTTTGATGAAATTAGCAATTTTCAGTAAAAAGACTTTAGGAACCAATTACTTGGGTCTGTTTTCATAGCATGTTGGTATCCAGAAAAGTAAAATTCATTATACCTTTGTTTTAGAAATGACAGGCAGGTACTTGTTTCTACAATGAGTTATTAATTATAAACCCATAATAGCTATTAATTTAAAAGCACAAAACACTTAAGAAACAATTTAGATAAATATTTTTTTGTTGTTGTTGAGACCGAGTTTTGCTCTTGTTGCCCAGGTTGGAGTGCAATGGCACAATCTAGGCTCACTGCAACCTCTGCCTCCGGCATTCAAGCAATTCTCCTGCCTCAGTCTCCCAAGTAGCTGTGATTACAGGTGCCTACCACCATGCCCATCTAATTTTCTGTATTTTTAGTAGAGATGGGGTTTCATCATTTTGGCCAGGCTGGTCTTGAACTCCTGACCTCAGGTGATCTGCCCATCTCGGCTTCCCAAAGTGCTGTGATTACAGGTGTGAGCCACCACACCCTACCCATAAATAAAACAATTTAAAATTACATCTATAAAAACTAGAATTATGAATTTTTAAAAAGAGATTTTTGTAGTCTCCTGAGACAAGGTGACTAGCAAAGCTGCTGACTTTGAGTAAAGCCCTTTGAGGCAGCAAGCCTTGGAGACCACTGAAAAATCTGTGGCCCAGACACTGTCTTAAAAGTCTTTAGAGTATGCTAGCCTGATAGAATTACAGGTGTCTGCAACCTCCACGGATGCTGGCTGGAGACTATAGTAACAAAAAATTGCCGCTTGGGTGCACCAGCCCCTGAATTTTGACAATACAGTTGCCTGAGGCAGCTACCAGATATATGTCTTTTAAATGGCAACTCCTTGCTTACTTGGGCACTGGTACAGACTACCTCATGGCTGGAGCACTACAGGTACTGCCCATTACAACCCCATCAATAAAATTGGATAGGCTCAACAGAGCTTAATTATTAAATGGAAATGGTACATTCAAGATGGGGCCTGACTGGGACCCCCAAGAGACCAGTAGATGTCATGAAGGGACAGAGTTATAATTATTGATGACACAGAATGGTTCACTAATGGCTATACAAAACTAAAAGCAGACTTGGTCATTTGGACTGGTGCCACCATCTGACCAGTGAATGCCATCTTTTGAATGAGATCAAATACAGATGTTGTGTCCAATGAACCAAATTACATGCAACTACATGAGTCACATGGTGATGACCGTGCATGCCACTCCATCACCATATTTTACTACATTTTCAGAGGCTTATGTAATGAGTCTCACTGGATCCAGACAAGCTGGTAACCATTGCACAGTGAACCTGCTTCACAGTTACAACTAAACCAAACTCAGATAATTAATAAAATATTAAATGACAGTCTTGAAACATACACACACACACACACGTTTAGGATGTGGTGACTGTGTCTTCAGAATCCTCCATTTTACTCATTACATTGTGTAGGAGTCATTTATTTTGATAATTGACCCAAATCCAGTTGCTGGACTGGCACTGGTTCACCTAAGTCAGTCAGCTAATAGACAACCTCATTGACTGGTTCAGGAGACAGGCTTATCACCTATGTTGACCCAATAAGAATAAAGCCCAGGAACTTCATTCAATAGTGGTGGTGGTGGTGGGTGCTGCTTTCATCTTCTTTTTAAAAATGCATGTTGTAGATAAAAAATAAAACTGTCTCAAGCTCTTTGCTTTCTTAAGAGAAGCCAGCTTGAGTAAAAAGCTGATAAACAGAAAATAGTAAAACTTATAAAACTGCCAAGAAATGAATCTGGTGCTTGATCAAAGCATGCTTAGAGCTTACCCTGGCACTGGACTAAGTCTTCTTGATTACCGAAACTAGGCTCAGCTGAATTTTTTGCTACTGTAAGTATCTTAAATTATAAAATAAGTGAAAGTTCATCAAATATTCCCTAGCTTATCACATAAATCTGTAGCTATTACACAGCTGGGAGTTGTTTTCTTTTTACTGTTGGTTTTCATCCAAGTATAGTCAATGTTAGACAGCCTTCCAGTAACATACAATGTTCCATTCTTAGAGGGCTTCATTTGAAGAATTATTTTTGATACAGCAGTAGCTTAATTTATGTAAATTAGTAAGAATTCGATATGAGCCATCCAATCAAGAAGAGTTCTGAAGAGACAAACTTAAGACTCCAGAAGAAAAGTTATTTTACATAGACATAGGTCAATAATAGTAATAAAAGCCACATATTACATGCCAAGGAATTTATATGTAATAGATTATGACTAATCTTTATATCAACTTGGTGAGGGCTGCCTTATTATCTTCATTTAATAGCTGAACAAATTGAGATTCAGGATATTTTTATAATGGATCAGGTTCATCCAGCTAATAAGCAGAGTCTTACATGGTCCAAATTCCTTTGAAAGGAAAAGCTATGCATTTAATCCACCTTAAGGCTTCTCTTTCACAAATTTACTTTCAGAAACGTTTACTTAGGGCCTGCTATATTCAAAGAGTGAGAGTTACACAAAATCATGAAATGTATTTCCTGAGAGTCAGAGAACAATCTTTCTCTAGAGAGAAAATGGACTACATTAAAAAATGAAAATAAATACAAATAATTGAATTCAGGGCAACAAGTAAAGGATAAAAAATAGGAAAAAAATAAAACCCTGATCATTAGTATAGAATGAATTCTAATTCTGAAATCATAAGTTTTAGAGACAGAGTTTTATTTGAGCTCAATCTGAAAGGAAGAGAAGATTTCTGTAGAGATGGAGGGATGAAGAGGTCATTCTTGGCTGTGGAACCTTTGTGAGTCAATGCATGAAGGCAGTAAAACTTAGAGCAAATAGAGAGCAGACCCATGAAAGCCTGACCTGGTGATAAATATGTGGTGACAATAGAAACTAGAAAAAAGAAATGTAACAAGATTTTCTCAGTCCAGAGATTGCAATCTTAAGGTCCATGGCCTGTACTTAGTCTGTATGGTTGCTTAATGTAAGCCAAATAATGTTTTTAAAATATTTGAATGATTGCAATTTTGGTCTATGATCCTCAGCGCTCTTTGTCTCTACCCCCACCTCTCATTTGATGCTAAGCTGCTTCACTCATCCACAGTGTACCTTGACTGGGACCAAACAGGCACCTTTACACCTTTACATCTATAGTGAAGACTCTGAAAATCCTTCCATAAAATGAGTATGGAGGACATGGACTTGACATGATTTCAACTGCTTTTACACAGATAACTCAAGCAGCAGTGTAGAGATAGGTAGAGCTACTAAAAAATTGTCATGAAGAAGGTTAGTTAGGAGGCCAGTATAATAATTTATTTAAAAAATATAGGAAAACTATGATCTAGGGACATCAGGAATGAAAAGGACTGATTTGAGAAATATGCAGAGTAGGCTGAATGGGACTTTCTAACTATTAATATATTAAGGAAACAAACAAAATAAATGGCCCTCATTGAGGGGACGCCTAAAAGGAAAATGGGATTCACACATACAACCATGAAAAACAATTTTTGATTTATGAGTGAGGATATCTTTGGTGGGTAGCCTGGATTCTATGAATGGCCATTGATTTTGGAAAACAAACTGAATGTTTTAATAAATATAATGGGGTGCTTAGTGAAAACTGGGACTTAAAATGGTCATTTGGAAAGAAATGAGCACTTTCTGCCCCTTGGAGTCAGGCTTATAGACATAAAATATATAGCTATATGTAAATACGTAGAAGAAAGCTATATGTTTTACATTTAGGGCAAACTGCTCTTAGCATTATGTAATGTATTTAATGTGACCATATAAGACAAAAATGTCACTATTTGGTGGAAGTCTTCATTCAAGATTTGAGCCAGATATAATGCAAATGTAGTTACTTCAGATTAAACTATGGTGCCTTTACCTGCGTGAATACCAATTTGTTGTTTCCTTAACAGAATTATGCACCATAAGTGTAGAAAACCCCTTTCCCTCTTCCACATATGGGTTTAGCCCATTTTTAACTTGAAAATTATATTTTCCTCTTTATATATGTGGCTGTGAATGCTCATCTAAGCATTTGGTCACAGGAGATTAAGAGTGGAAACCATATAGTAACAGAGATTTTGTGCAAGCTACAGAATCTTTTCATCTCTTGCCAATATAAAGAATGGAAAACAACTGTCCTGAGCTTGGAACAGCACTGCTTGGACTTGATTGTTGCTGTGGGACACGGGGTGTTGAGACTTAATAATCCATACTTCTGGAAACATATGGTCACCTAATCTGATTACCTTTATCCCATGGACCATGAGACTTCAATGCTTTTGATGTGAGTGGGTAGCCTTTTCCTTGAAGATAAGGAATGTTTCCACTGTAAAATCCAGGAAAAAGGTCAATTGAGTAATAGAAAATAAAGTAACTTTTAGACCACATGAGGAAAAATACTTCTTTTCTTTCTGTGCCTTTGGGCAAATTGTGCCTGAGATGAACAGCATAGACATATTTTGAGTAATTCTGAGAGTGGAAGTATGATTTTAGTAGATTTGGTATTAAAATAAAAACCAATGCTTTCAGATATATATTTACCCAATTTTTCTATGGCATGTGGCCTGCATGTGCCATTCCCTGCTGAGGAAATGGAGGACTGCAGTTAAGCTCCCAGCATTTTTCTCTCTGGGAATGACTCAAAATGTAAATGAGAACTCTCACTTGCCTGGGCTAAGCTCTAGCTTTCTATATTAGCTGGAGCCATCAGATGAGCTTTCATAAATTTAAACTTTGGAACAAAAAGTGACCATAACTAGGAGCTGTTAGAATAGAGTCACATCCTTTGAAATACAGAAAAAAGGCACCTGAATCGTGACTTTAGAGAGCCCTGAGGCTAATTTTCCTTCTTCTTTGTCATAAAACTCTTTCTTACTTCTGGAAATTTCATTGATATCTTTTTTATCAATCTGTTTGAATTTACAAGAAACATAGCTGATTACCACAGCTTTCAACCCAATTAACTTTATCATAGTATCCAATGTAGTGTTTAATCTGATGGAAGGATTTAGTTGCATATTTTGTTTGCTAAGCAAATTCTACATGGTGTATGTGGGGTTTGGAGAACTACACCCATTTTTAACTATTTACTTTCAGCGTCCTTTTTTTTTCTTTTTTTCTTTTTTTCTTTTTTAAGACAGAATCTTGCTCTGTCTCCCAGGCTGGAGTGCAGTGGCACAATCTTGGTTCACTGCAACCTCTGCATCCTGGGTTCAAGCAATTCTCCTGCCTCAGCTTCCCGAGTAGCTGGGATTACAGGCACCCACCACCACGTCCAGCTAATTTTTGTATTTTTACTAGAGACGGGGTTTTGCCATGTTGGCTAGGCTGGTCTCAGACTCCTGACCTCAGGTGGTCCGTCCACCTTGGCCTCTCAAAGAGCTGGGATTCCAGGCATGAGTCACCACACCTGGCCTAGTATCCCTTTTATAAAAGACTAACCTTCTCATCTGTTTTCTAGATCACTTCCTGATTCATGAAACACTTTCATTCGTCTAATATCCAAAAATATTTACTAATAATTGATCTCATCTGTCTCAGGCTGTCTCAGGCTGGGCCGGGTTAAGCTTTAATAATTAACAACCTGAAAATCTGAATTACTTTTAAAAACAAAAACTGATGTGTCACTCACACTACATTTTTTTCTCAGGGGTTAGCTATTGTTCTTATGTTTCCTTAATCTAGATTATAGACTAACAGAGCTTCCTCTATGTGAAATGTTGTCAATCATTCTGGAAAAGGAGAAAATAGAGCAAAGTAAAGAAGTATTGACATATAACTTCTGTCCTGAAGTTGTGTATCACTTATGCCTACATTTCTTTGACCAAAGTAGAGGGCTATGACCTCACACAAAAGAGCACTGAACACTGCTGAAGAGTCCCTCAATCTATCCCATTTATTGTATGCCAGATACTGTGGTAGTCATTTATTTTCTATAAATTTCTTTATCTAATGGATATTTAACTTATTTTTATGACTGGGGAGTCTGAGACTTAGAGAAGTCAAGTGCTTCTCCATAATCCAAAGAGCTGGCATATGACAGAACTGAGGTTTGAGCAACATTCTGACTATACGCCTCACTTGATTTTTTCTTTCCTTCCTTCCCCAATTAATCACCAAGTATTTCTTCTGTACTACCATGTAGCTTATGATTTCATCCACTTCTCAATTTCCGTTGCAATGAAAATAGCCTCAGAAACTCATGTATTCTTTTTAACCTAGATTATTTCAGTGCCCCACCCACAATGGTTTAATTGCCTCTCAACTTTCTTCCCTACAGTTACCCCATTCAGAAAGAAAGAAAAAAAAAAAAAATTCAAAACACAAGTCTGCAAATGGAACCTTTTTTCTTAGAAATGTTCAGTGACTTCTCACTACCTTGTCACAGGTTTTGAAAGGTTTGGTGACTAAATAAAAACTAGTTGATAAAGATCCTTCAAGACTTTGTTTATATCTTCCCAAGCAAATCATATACATATGCAAATGCTTAAGAAGCATTTTCAATCAAGAATAAAGAGATAACAAATAAACCAATAAAGTAAAAAATGAAATATTTAAAATCTAACAATACACATAAAACAATTTGCTAAGAGTTACTCAAAAAGCTAATTTTTGGGTCAAGATCGTGAGAGGTTGTACCTGTACATATTTTTATGGGTTCTGTCAGTGAAGACAAAGAGGGAATATTATTCAGTTGTTATTACATGTTACCATAACAGTAGAAGTACTAGAAGTTGAGAGTTTGAGAAACGACGGAATCAGGTGAACAGATGCAATTGAAAGGAAGTATAAGTTATGAGAAGTAATGTTTTAGAAATGAATTCTCCCAGATTACATTGAATGTTAGAAACCATAATTTGCTGGTACTCTAATGTCACTTACTCATCTGTAATTAAATGAGAGCTGAAAAATGTATGTTCCCTTCAATATATTAATTTTGCCATGTGACATAAATAATGTGAATTTGTATTATAATACATTTGTATCATTTTAAAAGTTCTTCATTTCAGTGTACATTAGACAAACCATTAGAGGAATACAGATCCACCTTCTTACCGCAATATGCTTACTCTTTCATACACGGACACAAACATCACACATTAGGGGCCTTTGTGTGTGTTTTTTGGATTACCTAGGGTTGTTTGCTTTAGAAAATAGGCTTTGAAATCAACCAAAATGTATCATAGACTAAAAACTGTGTGTCAAGATCTAAGTTAAAATGAAGACCTGATCCTACAGTCATACATTTACTATGCTTAATCGCAAATCTATTGACCTCTCCTCAACTTTAAACCATTTTGGCCTGATTCACAATTAGCTATTCTTCTCACCTTCTCGCTATTGTAGGAGCAACTGAATAGAAGCTGTCAGTTTGATCAATGAGTATATGCAGGAAGAGCCCATTTGAAGATATATCTTGATTTTTGCAGTAACTGGAATATTGAGATACACACAAAAGTATTGAGGTTGTCATAATCAGGTAATAGATACATTTATTAATTCATTATTTTATTTATAATAAAAAATTAGTAAATGCTTGCTATATGCTTAAGGATCTGTGCATGAGGCAGTAGGACACAGAACAAACAATAAATATGTAAGTAAATGTGAGTTTTATAGAGAAGAATAAAACATAATAAGACATAATAGGGAGTACTGGTGATTGTTATTTCTATTTTACATTAAACAGAGAATTAGAAAAGGCCTTGCTGACTAGGTGACATCTAAGCAATGTGCAGAGAGACATGAGGAAGAGTGTCATGTGGCTCTACAGGAAATGGGTAGTCAAGGTAGAGGAAGCATCAAACCTAGTTGCATGAAACACATCTATTCAAATTGTTTAAGGTGAAAAAGGAGGCGAGTGTGGCAGAGTTGAGAGTCCAAAAGGGAGAATGGTAGAAAATTAGGTCAGATAATTAAGGGTGAGGCAGATCATGTAAGGCCTTGGAGACTTTTGTTTCAGACTGTTTAACTCTGTATCAAAGTAGATTTCTTCTCTGCCTAGCAACAAACGCTACATATCTCAGTTTTCTATCCCATCAGACATGGCCATGTGCCTGAGTGAAAACCAACAAAATGTGACATAAAATGACCCATTTCATGTCCAACCCTAGCCTGTAAAAATCTCCCCGGTTTGATCATCATGCTTTTTCCCCAATTTACTGATTTGAGATGGATTATTGTAGTGACCCTGAGAGTCATACGTTCAAGAAGGCGGAGCCATCAGATTAAGTCTGTGGCTTTCCATCATCACAGGAAAGAGAGCTAGCTTCTCATCATGAACATATAGTTTAGTATTTATGAGAATAAAAATGAACATCCATCACATTTAAGCAATCACAGGCACTAAAAATCAGGCAATATGAGGATGGAGAGTTGATTGCTAGATGAGATTTATATTGACAATAGTTTCAGTGGAGTAGTGAGCATAAAAATCTTACATTCAATTGTAGGTACATTCAAGAGAAAACTAAGGGAGAAAAATTGGAGATGTGAGCATATAAAAGTCATTCAAAGAGTTTTTTTGTGAATGGGAGTAAATAAATGTGGTGATAGCTTGAGGGGCTGTAGGATCAAAGGAAATGTTTTTTACTGAGGAACTGTTGGAGTATTTTGAGAAGAATTATGCATAAGAGGGGAAAATGATTGTTTAGAATAGAAAAGCAGTTGCTGATATATTTGAGCTTGCAATTTCTTGCATGACCAAATGCAGGAATTATTGGTTTTAAGTGGAAATATGGAGAGTTTATTTATTTTATCAGATGGGAAAGCAAAACTAATTGGTATTTGTATAGGCGAATAAGAAGATGTGATGGAAACTTTTGGAAGCACTTGTTTTGTAGTTTTTAGAAAAGGAATCAATAGCTGAGACTGAGAAAGTGGAGACGAATTGGAGGCTTGATGAGAAATGAGAAGATATAATAGTTATCTAAATTATGGAAGACCAAATGTATTTGAGAAATGTATAGAAACATTATTATAGTTTCACTTCTGATTGATAATTATCATTGTGTGGTGGAAGCAGTAAGGTTACATGGTTTTCTTCAGTCATTACTTGCCCAGTTGTAGGCAGAAAGTTGAATTTAAACAAAATAATTATTTTGCTAGATGATTACCATAAAGTGAGCAAAAGGAAAGACAGTTAAGGCTATATGAAAAGATTGATAATGATAGTACATGTAATTTAATCCCATCAAGAAGAAACTTGTGAAAGAACAATGTATGTTCAACTAAAGTGGAAAAAAAATGTTGGAATTATAGTATGGCATAAGAAAGAAATTCATGGAACTACAGTAGATATTGGTTAGAGAGTATGAAAATTGAAAAGATTAAGGTGTGTATATGGCAATTGATAATGACAAAGTCTAAAGTGTAACTATGTATAAGATTAGCTGAAGTAGGAGGAGGGAAACAATAATAAAGAAAGGAGAGTCTGGATTGTTAAAATATATCATCTATATACATATGAAATTATAAATAATTATAGCAAAGAGATAGAATTGGAGAGAGAGAATTAGTGAGGCTTCAAGGAATGATAAATGACCAAAAGAATAATCTGATGACTGCAACAAGGATAGGCTGTAGTCACTTTAAAGTTGTAAGGTTTTTTTTAAGAGAGAAGGAAGCAACTGAAAGAAGGACAACGCTCCCACTACAGGCCTAATGAAGAGGGTGTGTTAAAAACTAATAGTTCACCTCTTGAGAGTGATTTCAGAGGAAACACTGTCATTTGATGAGAATCAGGTTTATGCTAGAGATCAAACTGGAGGAAAGAATGTTCAATGAAAAGTTTATGAATAAAGGGATTTTTCTCTTGATGGACCTTGACTTCTAGGATGGAAGGGAAGAAGGTTTGGAGGTAAGGGTTTAGTGGAGGAAAGGTTCAGCATAAAGTAAGCAAGGAATGATTTGGGGAAGAGTACAGTTAGTGCAGAGTAACCTGTGCATCTTGGATTCCTGGATATAAACCTTGAAGTGCCCTTGCCAGCAGACACCTATATTTTAATCTCTTTGTTTAGACTGCCTTGCAGAGATACCATGCTGAATTAACTTTTAGTGCAACTCTTAATACAAATTTTGAATAGCCTCAAATAGTCAATTCAAAATTGGATATTTATGGCAAATGAAAAGTTAAATATCCTGGTATTACTATAAACAGTTTTGTTTAAGATGATAATAATACTCTAAGTAACAGATGCCTTATAATAGTTAAGTTTGCTTTGAGCAAAACCATTAAGGAAAATATCATGCCATGTGGTCTATAGGATTAAAAATAGAGCTAGAGACTGAATTTAATCTTAATTCTTTTGATAGGTGATCAAGAGTTAGGATAGGAATTTCATACTGTTCAAGTTTTCTTTGGAAGCTTCAAAAGAGACCTAACATTATCTTTAGACATGTTGTTATATAAAAAACAGAGTTATCTACTTTCATATACTTTGCAATACTTGGTTTTACTGTTCAGTAATGATCACACCAATTTCTTTATCTTCATTATTATATTAAAATGAAACTGTATGTTGGTATTCTTACTCTGTTATTTGGTATATATTCACTTAGTTTGGTGCTTGATAAATGTAAGCATTTCAATGGTTTTAATCTTGGCTGCATGGTAGAATCACTTGGAAAGTTTTTAAAAATGCCTACGCTGATTCCTTACAACTGATTTATAATTCTCACTGGGGGCATATACCTTTTTTAAAAAAATTGTCCACAAGTGATTGTACTATGCAGTCAGCATTGAGAAGTACTGATTCAGACAATGTAGTCACAAACCAAGCAAAGGTAAGCATGAATAAACCAGAAAAGAAAAAATCCCTTTCCCTCAGTTGATGGCATTTTTACAGCTTTAATGCATCACTTATCCTTTTGTACAGGGTGAATTTTGCATGTCATTGTGTCTCCGACTAGACTATGAGTTCCTTAAACTGAGAGTCACATCTGATTTGCATTTATATTATGCTGAGCTTGAGCTTAAAGCAACAACTTTCACAGTTGTGCTTATTTTATTTTTATGACAGTTATTCTATCATTGAGAACATAGAGAATTGGTTTTATTTAATTAAGAAAAAATCCAAATAGGTGTTGTACCTCTGACACTTCTTTTTCATCCCTATTTACAGTGGCATTATCTTCTAAATTATTTTACATTATTGTTTTCTTTAAATAATCTATCATAATTACAATAATTAAATCTTATAGTATGGTATTTATGTTTCATATGTAGAAGATCAAATTAAAAAAATTATTTTACTTTAAGTTACAGGATACATAAGCAAAACATGCAGGTTTGTTACGTAGGTATATGTGTGTCACGGTGGTTTGCTGCACCTATTGACTGGTCCTCTACGTTCCTTCCCCTCATCCTCCACCCCCAAACAGGCCCCAGTGTGTGTTGTTCCCTTTCCTGTGTCCATGTGTTGTCACTGTTCAACTCCCACTTATAAGTGAGAACGTGTGGCATTTGGTTTCATGTTCCTGTGTTAGTTTGCTGAGGATGCTGACTTCCAGCTTCATCCATGGCCCTGCAAACGACATGAATTTTTTATGGCTGCATAGAATTCCATGGCGTATATGTACCACATTTTCTTTACCTAGTCTATCATTAATGGGCATTTAGGTTAATTCCATGACTTTGCTATTGTAAATAGTGCTCCAATGAACATATTTGTACATGGGTCTTTATTGTAGAATGATTTGTATTCTTTTGGGTATATACCCAGTAATAGGATTGCTGGGTCAAATGCTATTTCTGGTGATTCCTTGAGGAATCACCACACTGTCTACCACAATGGTTGAAATAATTTGCACTCCCACCAACAGCGTAAAAGCATTCCTGTTTCTCCACAGCCTCACCAGCATCTATTATTTCTTGACTTTTTAATAATCACCATTCTGACTGGTGTGAGATGATATTGTGGTTTGGATTTTCATTTCTCTAACGATCAGTGATGTTGAGCGTTTTTTTCATATGTTTATTGGCTGCATGAATGTCTTCTTTTGAGAAGTGTCTGTTCATATACTTTGCTAACTTTTTGATGGTCTTGCTTTTCTCTTGTAAGTTTGTTTAAGTTCCTTGTAGACAGACCTTTGTCAGATGGATAGATTGCAAAAACTTTCTCCCATTCTTTAGGGTGCCTGTTCACTTGGATGCTAGTTTCCTTTGCTGTGCAGGAGCTCCTTAGTTTAATTAGATAGCATTTGTCAATTTTGACTATTGTTGCAATTGCTTTTTGGGTTTTTGTCATGAAGTCTTTGCCCATGCCTCAGTCCAATGGTATTGCCTAGGTTTTCTTCTAGGGTTTTAATGGTTTTAAGCCTTTAATCCATCTTGAGTTAATTCTTGTATAAAGTATAAGGAATGAGTCCAGTTTCTGTTTTCTGCCTATGGCTGGCCAGTTTTCCCAGCACCATTTTTTAATAGGAGATCCTTTCCCCATTGCTCATTTTTGTTAGGTTTGCCGAAGATCAGATGGTTGTAGATGTGTAGTGTTATTTCTGAGATCTCTGTTCTGTTCCATTGCTCTATATGTTTTCTTTGGAAGCAGCACCATACTGTTTTGTTTACTGTAGCCTTGTAATATAATTTGAAATCAGGTAGCATGATGCTTCCAGCTTTGTTCTTTTTGCTGAGGACTGTCTTGGCTATACAGGGTCTTTAATTCTATATGAAATTTAAAGTAGTTTTTTTTCTAATTCTGTGAAGAATGTCAATGGTAGTTTGATGGGAATAGTAGTGAATCTATAAATTACTCTGGACAGTATGGCCATTTTCACAATATTGATTCTTTCTATCCATGAGGATGGAATGTTTCTCCAGTTGTTTGTATCCTATTTCCTTGAGCAGTGGTTTGTAGTTCTCCTTGAAGAGGTCCTTCACATCCCTTTTAAATTGTATCCCTAGGTATTTTATTCTCTTTGTAGTAATTGTGAATGGGAGTTCATTCATGATTTGGTTTTCTGAGTGTCTGTCATTGGTGTAAAGGAGTCCTTGTGATTTCTGCACATTGATTTTGTAACCTGGGACTTTGCCCAAGTTGCTTATTAGCTTAAGCAGTTTTGAGGCTGAGATGATGGGGTTTTCTAAATATAGAATTATGTCATCTGCAAACCCAGATATTTGGACTTCCCCTTTTCATATTTGAATATCCTTTATTTTCCTTGATTGATTGTCCTGGGCAGAACTTCCAATATTATGTTGAATAGGAGTGGTGAGAGAGGGTATCCTTGTCTTGTGCTGGTTTTCAAAGGGAATGCTTCCAGCTTTTGCCCATTCAATGTGATATTGGCTGTGGGTTTGTCAAAAATAGCTCTTATTACTTTGAGATATGTTCCATGAATACCTAGTTTATTTAGAGTTTGTAACATGAAGGGATGTTGAATTTTATCAAAGGCCTTTTCTGCATCTATTGAGATAATCATTTGGTTTTGTCTTTGGTTTTGTTTATGTGATGGATGATGTTTATTGATTTGTACATGTTTTACCAGCCTTGTTTCCCAGGGATGAAGCTGACTTGATCGTGGTGGATAAAGTTTTTGATGTGCTTCTGGATTTAGTTTGCCAGTATTTTATTGATCATTTTTACATCAATGTTATCAGGGATATTGACCTGAAGTATTATTTTTTTGTTGTGTCTCTGCCAGGTTTTGGTATCATGATTATGCTGGCTTCATAAAATGAGTGAAGGAGGAGTCCCTCCTTTTCAATTATTTGGAATAGTTTCATCAGGAATGGTATGAGGGCCTCTTTGTACTTTTGGTGTACTTCAATTGTGAATCCACCTGGTTCCGGGCTTTTAATTAGTGCCTCAATTTCAGAGGCTATTAATTAGTGCCTCAATTTCAGAACTTGTTTTTGCTCTACTCAGGGATTTGACTTCTTCCTGGTTTAGTCTTGGGAGGGTATATGTGTCCATGGTTTATTAATTTCTTCTAGATTTTCTAGTTTATTTATGTAGAAGTGTTTATAGTATTCTCTGATGGTAGTTTGCATTTCTGTGGGTCAGTGATGATACCCTCATTATCATTTTTTATTGTGTCTATTTGATTCTTTTCTCATTTCTTCTTTATTAGTATAGCTAGCCAGCTATTGTGTTAATTTTTTCAAAGAACCAGATCCTGGATTCAGTGATTTTTTTTAGAGGGTTTTTTATGTCTCTGTCTCCTTCAATTCTGCTCTGATCTTAGTTATTTCTTGTCTTCTGCTAGTTCTTGGATTCGTTTGCTCTTGCTTCTCTAGTTCTTTTAGTTGTGTTGTTAGGGTGTTGATTTTAGATCTTTCCCACTTCCTCATGTGGGCATTTAGTGCAATAAATTTCCCTCTTAACACTGCTTTAGCTGTGTTTCAGAGATTCGGCTATGTTGTCTCTTTGTTCTCTTTGGTTTCAAGGAATTTGATTTCTGCCTTAATTTCATTATTTGCCCAGGAGTCATTCAGGAGAAGGTTGTTCAATTTACATGTAATTGTGTGGTTTTAAGTGAGTTTCTTAATCCTGAGTTCTAATTTGATTGTACTGTGGTATGAGAGACTGTTTGTTATGATTTCCATTCTATTGCATTTGCTGAGGAGTGTTTTACTTCCAATTACGTGAACGATTTTAGAGTAAGTGCCATGTGGCGCTGAGAAGAATGCATATTCTGTTGATTTAGGATGGAGGGTTCTCTAGATGTCTATTAGGTACACTTGATACAGAGCTGAATTCAAATCCTCACTCTCCTTGTTAATTTTCTCTCTTGTTGATCTGTCTAATATTGACAGTGGGGTGGTAAAGTCTCCCACTATTATTGTGTGGGAATATAAGTCTTTTTGTAGGTCTCTAAGAAATTGTTTTATGAATCTAGGTGCTCCTGTATTAGGCACATATATATTTAGGATAGTTAGCTCTTCTTGTTGAATTGATCCTATTACCATTATGTAATGCCCTTCGTTGGCTTATTTTATCTTTGTTGGTTTAAAATCTGTTTTATCAGAGATGAGGGTTCAACCTCCTGCTTTTTTTGTTTGTTTGTTGTTTTGTTTTGTTTTTGCTTTCCATTTCCTTTGCTTGGTCGGTTTTCCTCCATCCTTTTGTTTTGTGCCTATGTGTGTCTTTGAACATGAGATGTGTCTCCTGAATACAGCACACTGGTGGACCTTGACTCTTTATCCATTTTGCCAATCTGTGTCTTTTAATTGGGACATTTAGCCCATTTGCACTTAAGGGTAGTATTGTTATGTGTGAATTTGATCCTGTCATTATGATGCTAGCATTGATGCAATTTCTTCATAGAGTCATTGTTCTTTATATTTTTGTGTTTTTTCAGTAACTGGTACTGGCTTTTCCTTTCCACATTTAGTGCTTCCTTCAGACGCTCATTCAAGGCAGACCTGGTGCTGAAGAAATCTCTCAGCATTTGCTTCTCTGGAAATGATTTTATTTCTCCTTTGCTTATGAAACTTAGTTTGCCTGGATATGAAATTCTGGGTTGAAAATTCTTTTCTTTAAGAATGTTGAATAGTGGCCCCCACTCTCTTCTGGTCTGTAGGATTTCTGCTGAAAGGTCCAGTGTTAGTTTGATGGAATTCCCTTTGTAGATGACCTGGCCTTTCTGTCTGACTGCCCTTAATACTTTTTCCTTCATTTTGATCCTGGAAAATCTAATGATTATGTGTCTTAGGGTTGATCTGTTTATGGGGTATCTTAGTGATATTCTCTGTATTTCCTGAATTTGCATGTTAGCCTGTCTTGCTAGATTGGGAAAGTTATCCTGGTTAATATCCTGAAGTGTATTTTCCAACTTGTTTTCATTCTCCCCATCACTTTCAGGTACTCTATTCAATCATAGGCTGGGTCTTTTTATCTACTCCCATATTTCTTGGAGGCTTTGTTCCTTCCCTTTCATTCTTTTTTTTCCTCTGATCTTGTCTGCATGCTTTATTTCAGCAAAGTGGTCTTCAGACTCTGATATCCTTTCTTCCACTTGGTCGATTCAACTATTGATACTTGTGTATGTTTCATAAAGTTCACATGCTGTGTTTTTCAGCTCCATCAGGTAATTTATGTTCCTCTCTAAACCGGTTATTCTAGTTATCAGTTCTTCTATTCTTATATCAATGTTCTTACCTTCTTTGCATCGGGTTAGAACATGCTCCTTTAGCTCAGTGGAGTTTTTTTATTACCCATCTCCTGAAGCCTATTTCTGTCAATTCATCCATCTCATCTTTCATTTAGTTCTGCACCCTTGGTGGAGAGGCATTGCTATCACTTGGAGGAGAAGAGACACTCTGACCTTTTGGGTTTTCAGCATTTTTTCACTGATTCTTTCTCATTTTCATGAGTTTGTCTAGTTTTGATCTTTGAGGCTGCTAACCCTTGGATGGGTTTTTTTTTGTGGGGACATATTTTGTTTTTGATGCTGTTGTTTTGATGCTGGTGATTGTATGTTTTTCCTTCAATGGTTAGATTCCTCTTCTGTAGGACTGCTGGGTTTGCTGTGGGTCTACTTCAGACCCTAATCATCTGGTTCACTCTCATGCCTGGAGATGTCACTCAAGGATGCTGGGGAACAGCAAAGATGGGTGCTTGGTCCTTCTTCTGGGATCTTTGATGACCTTGAGGGGCACTAACCTGATGCCAGTAGGATCACTCCTGTATAAGGTGTCTGACAACCCCTATTGGAGGATCTCACCCAGTTGGGTGGCACAGGGGAACAGGAACTGTTTAATGAGGCACTTTGACTGTTCCTTGGTGGAGGGGATGTGGTTTGCTGTGAAGAAACCTCTTGCCTGGGCTGCTCTAATTCCTCAGAACCACCAGGAGGAAAGGCTAAGTCTGCTGTTCCACAGAGACTGAAGCCACACCTCCACCTAAGGGCTCAGGCCCAGAGAGATCAGGGTTCTTTCTGCGCCTGAGCCTCTGGCTGGAGTTGTTGGAGTTCATTCAGAGAGGCCTTACCCAGTGAAGAAGGATGGGTCAACTTCAGGCCTGAAGAGGCACTGTGGCCACGGTCTGCCACAGCTGGTGTGTTGGGCTGCGGGGGACACTTCTTGAGACCAAGCTGTCCAGCCTCCCTGGCTCCAGGAGGGGAAAAGCACAGCCTGGAGCTATAGAAATGGATACTGCTCTTCCCCGGCCAAGGAAACTTAGCGGGTTAGGCAGTTATGCCTTCCATTGCTGGCTGCTGCCTCTCCCACAAGGACATCAAACTGCTTCAACAGCAGGCAGCCACTGCTGTGGTGCTGGTCGCCCCTCCCCACAGGAATTCTGAAGGCCTAAGCAGATTCTAGCTGAGAGGCTGTTGAGAATCTGCACAGCTCCTGGGTTGGGATCCTAGGCCCCAGTGGCGTGGGTTCACAAGTGGGAACTTCCAATCCATGGGTTGCACAGTTCTGTGGAAAAAGCACAATTTCCCCAGCTGGGTAGCATGCTCACTCACCGCATCCCTTGGTTAGGGAGTGGGGGTTCCGCTTCCCCATGTGGCTCTCTCAGGTGGGCAGCTGGACCACACTGCTCTTTCTTTCTCTCCGTGCATCATGCCAGCCACCTAGTCTGCGAGCGTCAGACATTTTAAATTGGTTTGGGAACCCTTGTAGGAGCTGAGATTTTTGCTATCAAAATAGGGATTAAATTTTTTAAAGAGATTGAATTCCATGCTTGGCAAGGCTGTTGAAATCTTTACTATTCAGGGTGAGTTATTTCATGCACTTGCACCTTCATCATGGAAATTGTGAACGCAAGTTGTCACTGATAACCAGATGCTGTGTTGGTGCTAATGTATGCAATTAATCAGATGGTAATCTTACAATACAGCAAAAAATAGAAGGTGGAAGAAACAAAAGAAACAACAATACAAATTTCACTGTCTTTAGAATTTCTAGAATTTCCCTCAGCCCACAGTCTACAATTTGACCATAAGGTAAGTGAAAATGAATATACAAAGCACAATACAAATGAGAAACCATTTTATTATTTTAGCCTAAAAATATAGAACCAGTAGAGATATATTTTAATGGATTTTTTTTTCAACCTTCTGCATTCTCATTTGATACCAAAGTTTGACACTCTTTTCAATCTAAGTCCACAATTTGGTTTAAGTGCCACTCCTGGAAGAAATATTTTTATAAGCATTTAATAAGAAATGGCTAGTAATTTTTTATAGAAGTGATCATTAATACCCCTAAATTGGTTCTGGTCTCAGCAATTAATCTTAGCAGAAAATATGAAACAGTATTCATGTGTTTTTTACCCATCTAGGACTTTGTTGATAAAATCTGAATAAAATAAACTCTCAAAGTTATTCATCAATGCAAGTTGTCATCTTATTTTTAAAGTGCACCACATCTTCTCTACCATTTCTACTGCTTTACTCCAAACTCTAGTAAACTTTCACATAGTTTATTACTACAGCTTCTTAATTCCCCTCTCCTTGTCTCTTATCTTTCGCAATTCCAATCTTTCTTTTACAGTTACCACCTAGATCTAACTGGCTTTGATTCAAATATGATTGTCACTTTTCCTGCTTAAAAAGAAAAAAAAAAAAAGAGTGAGAGAGAGAGAAAAAATCTTACCTCTACAATGCTTAGTAAAGTAACCCAAATGACTTTTGAGGTAATTTACATTCAGAGATTCATAGATTTTCAGAAACATGAGTTAATTAACGTCAGCTATAGAAGCATAGTTATTTAGATGAGACAGTGGCTGATAGGTTGGCACTAGGTGTCCAGTCTTTGGTGTGAATCTACTCCTGATTGGTGGATGTTTTAAAAAATGAGATGCTCTTAGTGATTTGTTGGTTTCCCAAGCATGTTCACTGAGAAAAATGTGTCATTGGTTAGAGATTCACACCAAATTTTGGTATTTCTGTAACTACAGAACTGTAATTGATTGGTTAAATAGGTATCTAACTGGTTTTAGTGGCTACTTACTATCACGGCTACAAAATAATCAGTTCTCCCAGAAATGTAAGAATTTATTTTTATGTCACCCCTCCTAATTTCATGTTTCAAGAGAGACCACCAAAGATTATCTAAATTTCAACCATTGTTGTTAATTTTCTTTGAAGGTGAGTTTGCTGTTGTTATAAAGAACTAATTTTATGCTTTACTTTTATGAATAAAAATTGAATAGCTTAATCTCATTGATCAGTTTAATTTCATCCTATTTTGTCTTTTCATTATTCATTGCATTATTTGTATAAGCAATAGATGTAAAGATGTATTTAAAATTTTACATATAGGCATTGGACAAATATTTTCCATTGGATATTGTAAAACAAGAGAAATATAAAACTGAACTGAATGCCTTGATCAAAATATGATCTGGGATTACTTAAGTATAACCAAGAAACAAATCCTATTAGCTTCTTAAGTCTACATTAAATAATCAGGTTGTCGTTTCTTTTAAGTTAGATGTAGATAGTTCAATGTTGCCTTTAGTGTTAAACCAGGCCCAACACCAAGTGTTGCCAATTTTGCAGATTTCCCATGCTTGGCCAAAAGAAAAATATAAGGCCATTTGTTATTCATCTAAAAAATTGAAATTTGATTTTAGGACCAAAGTCATGAGTTATCAACCATGTTACACAAATTAAGACACATTTAAAAAATTGTTTGATGTTTTCCAATTCCTATAGATAACAGCACTATTCTTGATAGTGTTTCCACTGATCGTTTAATATTTATTATTCCAGGAAGAGTTTTGTCACTTTGGACTCTCTTTAAAAGACTTAGTAAACTGAAGGTGGTAAGAAACTGTATACTTGGAATAGTTTATTAGGCCTAGAAAACACATTCAATAATTATTTAAATCGTTTGTCTTAGGCATATTTTAGGGGAGCTGAATTATAGATTTAGAGTGATCATTTTACTTAGCAAATCTCAAATATAGGCAAATTATACATAAACACACACCCATTCCACATGTAAGGAGAAAATACGTGACCAGAGTAACAAAAGTGGGTGTGAAAATCAGTAATTCCAGATGTCCCTTTGGTCTTAGGTAGAAACTACTTAAAGAAGTCATAAACTTGTTCCAAGGATCTTGGGTCAATAGGCAAGTTCTGTTGACCTTCATTTTCTAGAGGTCCTATATATAATGGAACCACTATTAAGGGTATAAAAGAGTACATATATTCATTTCTGATAACGTCTCTTCTATTTTTTAAGGATTTGATAAAATTAAGAATAAAATTCTTGAGCAAGAAGCAAAGGATTGCATGATTCATGTATAATTGTCCCAGTGTTATATATTTCCCTATTACTGGATAATGTATAGTATCTTTGATAAGTATACTATATATATATAGTATACTATATATATAGTACAAAGTCATAGATATTTATGACTATATATGTAAGTATACTATATATAGTATGGTATATATAATATACTATATATATAATACAAAGTCATAGATATTTGTTTAGCATGATGCTAAAGCATTTTCTCTAGATACCATACTATCTCTTTTACTGTGGTTCTCTACCTTTCTTACAATGATTTATTTTGTAGCATTAAAGCATAAGGTGATAATCATTCCCAAAACATACAATCAGTGTAAATATTTACACTTTTATTTTTAGTGATTTGACATGCTTTAGTAAAGACCACAATTTTAATTTATGGAGCAATCAATTTCTGGTGAAGATCAGATTTTACGAAAGATTACTCTATTCTGCTGTGGTGAAGTAAGAAAAAAAAAGGTAAGTTATTGCATCCTCAAACTACCATCGTCCCCTTTCACTTATAAGGTGAAACATAAAAACAGGAAGAATTGGTTTAGAATTTGTTATAGAGAGTCTAAAATATCAGACTCTGTGCATTGATAAGTCTTAGGAAATATAATTATGAAGTACTCTTTCTTTGGTTAAAAATAATAGAGATGATAGATTGAGACTGTAATACCTGTGGATGATAGCATAAGGAAGAGGAAGTAACAATTTTTCATAATCAGGCAACAAGGTAAAACATACTGAGTGGTTTCAGTTAACAATAGGTATTACACTAAGAATGGTACTAACAGATTTAATGATCACTACAATTATTGAACATTCCGTGGTTAATTTTACCAACATTAAAATTTATCTGAGGCAAGGAGAATAAATCTAGCTTACTAGATCAAGAGACGGGCTATGATAGGTCACTGGTCATTGATGTGTGTCATGCTGTTAATAACTCTAGAAAATAGCCTAATCTTTTGTGTATTTATGAAAAGATTATGATAACCTTGGAAGAATCAATTTTCATTCTTATGAATACTTCGCAACATATTATCTTTGTATCTATAGAGTCCCTTTCCCCTAAGAATTCTAAGAACATGGATGATTCCTTGGGGTTTTTATTTGTTTATTTACTTTTTAAATCATATATAGTATATGTATATTAATGTCAAGACCAACAATAATCTGCTTATGTGTAAGAACACTTCCAGAGCCTTTAAAAAGAATTATTCTATAGTATATAACTGGGAAGATGGATTTGCAAAGTAGACCCTACCTGTTATATTTTTGGGGAAATATCACAAGATGAAAGAGGTATCTTTCCGATATTAATTTCAAAATAAGAGTAAAAGGTTGTACTTGAGAAACTATCTAGTGTGTTGAAAATTCCATTTATTTGAATGGTTCTAGTTAATCAAGACCAGCAGTTCATTTCCCAGTCAGGTATGCCACAATAACTCTCTACCTGGGAGTTTTCCTTTATTATGTCTTTCATATTCTATTAGACATTTCTATTTTCCAGAAAATCACTTCTTCCCCTTTCAATCTTTTTTTTTTTTTTTTTTTGAGACGGAGTCTCTCTGTGTTGCCCAGGCTGGAGCGCAGTGGCCGGATCTCAGCTCACTGCAAGCTCCGCCTCCCAGGTTCACGCCATTCTCCTGCCTCAGCCTCCTGAGTAGCTGGGACTACAGGCGCCCGCCACCTCGCCCGGCTAGTTTTTTTGTATTTATTTTTAGGAGAGACGGGGCTTCACCGTGTTAGCCAGGATGGTCTCGATCTCCTGACCTCGTGATCCGCCCGTCTCGGCCTCCCAAAGTGCTGGGATTACAGGCTTGAGCCACCGCGCCCGGCCCCCCTTTCAATCTTAATACTAGTTAACATGCCTGATTTCTTTTTATTAAACTCACTTTAAAAATTATTCTGAAAATCTGCTGATCTATGACAGTGTCACCCTGTCAACAAGGAAGCTGAATTTTTGCCATTCTGTATGTATAAATAATACCTCTTGGAAGTTTAAAAGAAAAGTAGAGAATGTTTCAGTGTTAATATTACCCTCACAGCAACATAACTGGGCAAATTGTGTATAGTTATTGTTTTTTTTTTTTTTCTTATGTAGCATGGAGCATTTGCTTCTTCCAATGGGCCTCTGTTTGCAGTCTCCATAGGTTCTTATTCATAAACTTTCAATTCTTAAAGAATAGATGACTTTTTGTTCTTGTTTTTATTTGAGAAACCAATTGTTTTATCTAGTGTGCCATGTTTTTATTATTATTGTTATTATTATTTCTAGCTTGTTTACTTTCTAAGCCTTCTTTAAAAATATTCAGCTACATTTTCAAAGGTAGTCTATATTTTGATTTTATTATTTTGGTTGCTTATTTCTGAAAATAGTCTAAGGTTTCCTTTACTTCAGCCATTCAATCCACACCAGAACACAAGATAATAGTCTCTGAAAGTTTTTATAGTCAATTTCTCATTTTATTTTTCTTTACAATTTTCAGTCTTATGCAATACTTGTTGTTCCCTTCTCAATTATTTTTTAAAATATGTATAACTAGCTAGATGGTTCAAAATCTTCTCTCTTCTACCAAAATAATTTTAAATATTTTTTTCTCTCATGAAAACTCTGTCATTAAAAGTGCTATTTATTAAATGATCCACTTGGTTAAGGTCTTATAGTCCAGGGCACTAAGCATCTAATAAAATCCTGAATTCTATAGTAATTTTCTATTCATCTTCTTGAAGTTTAAGGAGTGCCTTAATTAATGGATTTTACTCAGATCTATAGCAGAGTTTAAATTAAACTTCTAAAGATTTGTCTGATGATATAACAATTTTATAACTGATTGCTATTTTCATGTGACGATCTTGAAGAAAGAATAAATATATTTGGAGGTCAACTGAAGAAACCTAAAGAAAATAAATATAAAAAATAAATATAGAAAATAAATTAAAAAAATAAATATAAGTTGGGTTGTGCCAATAAAGCTGAGAATGAAAACAATGCGAGGAAGGTATGTTTCAGAACATGGAAAAGAGGATGTTTTATAAATAGAATTTTTGAGTTAGATTTCTCTATTAATTTGATTGAAAAGGTTGGCTATTTGAATTTAATCTCCTAATTTTCCTAGAGCTCCTTTTTAATGTATAGTTGACTTTTCATATCAACATTTTTTTCATAATGACCCATTATTTTAATACAAAAATCTTACCTTTTCAACTCAAAAGTTTTAATTATAGTATAGGTTGCAGAGGTACAGAAAGGGTTACATAATAGGGAACAATACACGATGACCCTCTTTACACTAAATCCTTGCAAAAGGTATCCTTCCTTCCTTCCTTCCTTCCTTCCTTCCTTCCTTCCTTCCTTCCTTCCTTCCTTCCTTCCTTCCTTCCTTCCTTCCCTCCTTCCATTATTTTCTTTTATGTTCCTTCCAACTTTTATTTTTTAAGTTCAGGAAATACACATGCAGGTTTCTTACACAGGTAAATTACATGTTGCAGGTGTTTTGTGTACAAATTATTTTGTTACTGCATTAATTCATTTTCACACTGCTAATAGAGATATACTTGAGACTAGGTAATTTATAAAGGAAAGAGTTTTAATGGACTCACAGTTCCACGTGACTGGGGTGGTCTCACAGTCATGGTGGAAGGTAAAGGAGGAACAAAGTTACATCTTACATAGTGGCAGGCAAGAGAGCATGTGCAGGGGAATTGCTCTTTATAAAACCATCAGATCTTGTGAGATTTATTCACTATCATAAGAACAGCATGGGAAAAACCCACCCCCATGATTCAATTACCTCCAACTTGTTCCCTCCCATGATACATGTGGGGATTATGGGAGCTACAATTCAAGATGAGATTTGAGTGGGAACATAGTCAAACCATATCAGTTACCCAGGAATTGAGCATAGTACCTAATAAGTTGTTTTTTGATCCTCATCTTCCTCCTACCCTCCAACCTCAAGTAGGCCCTGGTGTCTATTGCTCTTGCTCCCTTCTTTGTGTCCATATGTGTTCAACATTGTGCTCCCAGTTATAAATAAGAACATGCCATATTTGGTGTGTTGTTCCTCCATTAATTTATGTAGAGTAATGGCCTCCAACTGCATTGCTGCTGCTGCAAAAGACATTTTATTCTTTCTTATGGCTGTGCAGTATTCCATGGTGTATATGTACCACATTTTTTTAATACATTACACTATTGATGGGTACCTAGATTGATTCCATTTCTTCCCTTTTGTGAATAGTGCTGCAATGAACATATACATGCATGTGTATTTATTGTAGAAGTGCTTATATTCCTTTGGGTAGATATCCAGTAATGTGGTTGCTGAGTTGAATGGTAGCTCTGTTTTAAGATTTTTTTTAAGAAACCTCCAGAGTGCTTTCCACAGTGGCTGCACTGATTTACATTACTACCAGCAGTGTGTAAGAGTTTCCCATTCCTCGGAACCTCACAACCTTACCGGCATCTGATATATATATATATATATAACTTTTTAATAGTAGCTACCCTGACTGGTGTGAGATGGTATCTGATTGTGATTTTGATTTGCATTTCTATAATAACTTGTGAGGCTGTGCATTTTCTTGTTGGCCTAGTGTATGTCTTTTGAAAAGTGACTGTTGATGTCCTTTGGACATTTTTTAATTGGGGTTATTATTTGCTTGTTGATTGGTTTCAACTCCTTATCAATTTTGGATATCAGACCTTTGTCAAATGCATAGTTTGTAAAAGTTTTCCCTCCTCCTGTAGGTTGTTTGTGTATGCTGTTGATCATTTATATTGCTGTGCAGAAGCTCTTTAGTTTAATTAAGTTCCATTTGTCAATTTGATTTTGTTACAGCTTTCTGTGAGTTTTTGTTATGAAACGTTTGCCAGGACCTATGTTCAGAATGGTATTTCTCAGGTTTTCTTCCAGGGTTTTTATAGCTTTAGGTTTCACAGTTAAGTTTTCAATCCACCTTGAGTTGATTATTGTATGTTTCAATCTACTAGATATGGTTAACCGGTTATCCCAGCACCATTTATTGAACAGGGAGTCCTTTCACCATGCTTGCTTTTGTTGAATTGTCAAAGATCAAATTGTTGTGTGTGTGTGGCCTTATTTCTGGGCTCCGTAACCTGTTCTAATTGTCTGTCTGAATTCATACCAGTACCATGCGGTTTTGGTTATTGTAGACTTGTTGTATACTTTGAAGTAGGTTAGTATGATGCTTCTAGTTTTGTTCTTTTTGCTTAGAATTGCTTTGGCTAGTCTCACTTTTTTTGTTTTATATGACCTTTAGAATAATTATTTCCAATCCTCTAAAAAATGTCATTGGTAGTTTGATAGAAATAGTATTGTATCTGTAAATTGTTTTAGGAAGTATGAGCATTTTAACATTTTTGATTCTTCCTACTCATGAGGATGGAATGTTTTTCCAGTTATTTGTGTCATCTCTTTTTCTTTCAGCAGTGTTTTATAATTCTTTTTGTAATGATCTTTCACCTATTTGGTTAGCTGTATTACCAGTTATTTTGTTGCTTTTGTGGCTATTGTAAATGGGATTGCATTATTGATATGGCTGTCTGCTTAGATGTTATCTACTGACTTTTGCCCATTGGCTTTATATCCTGAAAATTTTCTGAAGTTGTTTATCAGAACTAGGAGGCTTTGGGCAGAGACAATGGGGTTTTCTAGTTATAGAATCATATAGTCTGTGAAAAGAGATACTTTGACTTTTTTTCTTCTTATTTGGATGCTTTTTATTTCTTTCTCTTGCCTGATTGCTCTGGCTAGAACATCCAGAACTATGTTGAATAGGAGTGGCAAGAATGGGAATCCTTGTCTTGTTTTAGCTCTCAAGGGGAATGTTTCCAGCTTTTGCCTATTCACTGTAATGTTTGTTGTGGGGATTTCATAGATGGCTATTGTCATTTTGAGGTATATTTCTTAGATGCCTAGTTTGTTGAAGGTTTTTACCATGAATAGATATTGAATTTTATCAAAAGCCTTTTTTGCCTCTATTAAGATGATCACATGTATTTTGTTTTTATTTACGTTTAAGTGATGAATCACATTTATTGATTTGCATATGTTGAACCAATCTTGCATCCCTGGTACAAAGCCTACTTGTTCGTGGTGGATTAGTTTTTGATGTGCTGCTTGATTCAGTCTGCTAATATTTTGTTGATCTATTTTCATCAGAGACATTGACCTGAAGTTTTCTTTTGGGTTGTGTTTCAGTCAGGTTTTGATGTGAGAATGATGCTGGCCTCATAGAATGGGTTAGAGAGGAATCCCCTGACCTTGATTTTTGGAGTAATTTCAGTAAGATTGATACTGGTTCTTTATACATATGGAAGAATTTGGCTGTGAATATATCTGGTCTAGGGCATTTTTTTGGTTGACAGATTTTTTATTGCTGATTCAGTTTCAGAACTCATTATTGGTCTGTCCAAGGTTTCAATTTCTTGCTGATTCAATCTTGGGAGTTTGTATGTTTTCAAGAATTCATCCATTTCTTCTAGGTTTTCTAGTTTGTGTGCATAGAAATGTTCATAATGGATTCTGAGATTTTCTGGTATTTCTGTGAGATCAATGGGAATGTCCACTTTGTCACTTCCAATTATTTTTTTAAACCTTATCCTTTATTTTCCCTTATTAGTCTACCTAGTAGTCTATCAACCTTATGTAATCGTTCAAAAAACAAACTTTTGGTTCCACTGATCTTTTACATTTTTTTTTTAGTCTCCATTTTGTTCAGGTCAGCCGTTCTTTTGGTCATTTCTTTTCTTCTGCTAGCTTTTGGGTTGGTTTGCCCTTGTTTTTCTAGTTCCTCAAGGTATAACGTTAAGTTGTTAATTTGATATCTTTCTAACTCCTTGATGTAGGTATTTAGTGCTAGACACGTTCCTCTTAACACTGCTTTAGCTGTGTCCCAGAGATTCTGGTATGTTGTATCTTTTTTATTTGTTTCAAATAATTTATTGATTTCTTCTTTAATTTCATTGTTTACCCAAAAGTAATTCAGAAGGTAATTCTTTGATTTCTATGTAATTGTATGGTTTTGAGAGATCTTGGTATTTTTTTTTTTTCATTGTAGTCCATGGATGTGGTTGGTACAATTTTATTTTTTTGGAATTTCTTCAGAATGGCTTTATGGCTGAGTGTGTAGTTAGTTTTAGAGTATGTGTCATGTGCAGATGAGAGGAATGTATATTCTGTTGTTGGGTAGAGCATTCGGTAGATGTCTTTTAGGTCCATTTGATCAAGTGTCAAGTGTAAGTTTCAAATATTTTTATTAGTTTTCTCCCTTGATGATGTGTCTAATATTGTCAGCAGGGTGTTGAAGTCTCCCACTATTATTGTATGGTGGTTTAAGTCTCTTCATAGGTCTCTAAGAGCTTGTTTATGAATCTGAGTACTCCAGTGTTGGGTGCATATATATTTAGGGTAGTGAAGTCTTCTTGTAGAATTGAACACTTTATCATTATGTAATGCCTTTCTTTGTCCTTTTTGATCATTACTGGTTTAAAGCCAGCTTTATCTGAAATGAGAATAATGATCCCTGCTCTTTTATGTTTTCTATTTGCCTGATTGAACTTTCTCCACCCCTTACTTTGAGACTATGGGAGTCATTGCATGTGAGATGGGTCTCTTGAAGACAGCATACAGATATTTCTTGTTTCCTCATCCAACTTGCTACTGTCTGCCTTTTAAATGGGGCATTTAGCCTGTTTATATTCAAGGTGAATATTGATATATGTGGATTTGATCCTGTCATTGAATTGTTAGCTGGTTGTTATGTGTAGTTAATTGTGTAGTCACTTTATAGTTTCAATGGTCTATGTACTTAGGTGTGTCATTGTGGTGGCCAGTAATGATTTTCCATTTCCTTGTTTAGCACTCCCTTAAGGACCTCTTGTAAGGCAGGTCTGGTGGTAAAAAGTTCCCTTAACATTTGCCTGTCTGAAAATAATTTTGTTTATTCTTTGTTTATGAAGTTTAGTTTGGCTGTATATAAAATTGTTGGCTAGAATTTCTTTTCTTTAAGACTGTTGAATACAGATGCCCAATCTCTTCTAGCTTGTAGAGTCTCTGCTGAAAGGTCCACTATTAGCCTGATGAAGTTCTCTTTGGAGATTATCTGCCTCTTTTCTCTAGCTGCCTTTAATATGTTTTGTGTTGGCCTTGGAGAAGCTAACAAATATGTGTCGTTGGGATGGTCATCTTTTATGGTATCTCACAGGGGTTCTCCAAATTTCCTGAATTTGAATATTGATCTTTCTATTGAGGTTGGGAAAGTTTTCATGGATAATAATCTCAAATATATGTTCCAAGTTGCTTGTTCTCTCTCCATTTCAGGAATGCCAATGAGTCATAGGTTTCATCTCTTTATATAATCCTATAATCCTATAATTCTCAGAGGCTTTGTTCATTTTTTTTTTCCTTTAGAAAAACTTTGTCTTAGTTAATTAAAAAAATCTGGTCTTCAAACTCTAAGAGTCCTTCCTCAGCTTGATGTATTCTCCTGTTAATACTTCTAATTATGAAATTCTTGTAGTTTGTTTTTCAGTTCTAGCAGATCAGTTCTGTTCTTTCTTAAAATGGTTATTTCATATTTCAGCTCTTAAATTGTCTTACTGGATTCCTTAGATTCCTTGGATTGTGTTTTGACTTTCTTCTAGGTTTTGATGATCTTCATTGCTCTTTGAATTCTGAATTATCTGTCTATCATTTCAGCCATTACAGCCTGGTTAAGAATCATTGCTGGGGGGCTAATGTGATCATTTGCAGGTAAGAAGACGCTCTTCCTTTTAGAGTTGCCAGAGTCCTTGTACTGGTTTTTTGTCATCTGTTTGGAATGATGATCCTTTAATTTTTGAAGTTGCTTGTCCTTTGAATTTCTTTTTATTTTATATCATTTGATGCCTTTGAGGACTTGACTGTAATATAAGTTGGGTTTTGTCAAGTGGTATCATTTCTGGATAATTTCAGGGGACCAAGGCTCAGCTTAGCACTTTTCAACTGCATGTTCTAACCCTGATGGGCTGCAAGGGCTTTGGGCTTTGTTTTCTGACTCCCCTATGTTAAGCACCTGCTTAACCGATATGTCCCCAGTCTGCTGGCAACAACACCCTGGGCATGCTGGCAAAAGTGTTTCTTTGTGACAGAGGCAGCAGGGTCTGTGCTCACATGTGCACACTGGTGGCAGCAGGGTGGCAGCACAGTGGGGTATGTATGTACATGCTGGTGGCAGCAGGGCAATGGCAGTGCAGTGGGATCTGCATGCATGTGCATTTGCCAGTGAAATGGTGTGGGGAGGAGACCACAAGGAGGAATATCAACACAAAGTGTCTGATGGCTACACGGGGTCTTGAGTGAAAGAGCTACGGCAGTGACCTCTGGAAAGCACCTCTGTTGGGCATCTGAGGCTGCACTGCAAGCAGATGTAGCCAGGCAGGGGCCCTGGAGAAACTGGCAGACAGGGGGTTCTCATATCCAACTGGCCCTGTCCCATGGGAAAGATAGCCTTGTTCTATCCAGATCTGATATTCAACAAACACCAAAGCCACCTAGAGGAACATGGCAAGCCCTAGAGAATAGGCATTCCTAACCATGCCCAGCTGCAGCTATTCTCATGCCAAGCTGTCTGGGGTTCACACAGGCTGCAGCCTTGTCCTTGCCCACTCTGCAAGTAGATTTCCCTTCCAGCTCAAATGTCCATAGGTGTTATGGGCTCTCTTGCAGTTAGGATTCTGGAAGTTCATTGTGAGAGTGGGGCACTCTATACCTATTTAACTTATCCCTGCCCCAAAAGCTGCTCAGGGCCATGAAAAGTTTCCAGCTCTCAGCAGCCCCATGCAGGGTGACCAGCTTTCTCCCCTTCCACCCAGGACCTGCATCCTCCCTCCATCCACTCTCAATGCCTTCCTTCCAACAATGTGCTTGGAGTGTGCCAGTCTTGATGATTTGGTTTCTCAGTGAGAAAAGCTCTTCCTAGCTACATCTATTCAGGAAACTAAGCTCGCTCTTTATTATTATTACTATTATTATTATTGTTATTATTTTGAGACAGGTCTGGCTCTGTCACCCAGGCTGGAATGCAGTAAAGTGGTCTTGGATCACTGCAACCTCCACCTTCTTAGTTCAAGCAATCCTCCCACCTCAGCCTCCTAAGTAACTGGGACTACACGTTCATACCACCATGCCCAGGTAATTTTCTTTTCTTTTTTTTTTTTTTTTTAGAGAGACAGGTTTTGCTGTGTTGCCTGGGCTGTTCTCAAACTCCTGGACTCAAGTGATCCACCCACCTCGGCCTCCAAAGTGTTGGGATTATAGGTGTGAGTCACTGTGCCCATCCTTAGCTTCCTCTTTACTGATTTTTATATATAAATCATGTATATAAATTTAAAAATTTATGGCTCTATAAATTATATAAATATAAGTATATAAATTAAAATTTTAAAATTAATATCTGATACATTTTTATGATTATTTTATCTTTATTAGATAACATTTTCTTTTTGTTCTTTCTCTTACTTTTTCTTAATTTTTTTTTCTTTATTTTACTTTAAGTTTTGGATACATGTGCAGAATGTAAAGGTTTGTTACATAGGTATACATGTACCATGGTAGTTTGCTGCACCTATCAAATCATCATCTAGGTTTTAAGCCCCACAGGCATTAGGTATTTGTCCTAATGCTCTCCCTCACTTTGTCCACCTCCAACAGGCATTGATGTGTGCTGTTCCCCTCCCTGTGACCATGTGTTCTCATTGTTCAACTCTCACTTATGAGTGAGAACATGTGGTGTTTGGTTTTCTGTTCCTGAGTTAGTTTGCTGAGAATTATGGTTTCCAGCTTCATCCATGTCCCTGCAAAGGACATGAACTCATCATTTTTTATGGTTGCAGAGTATTCCAAGATGTATATGTGCCACTTTTACTTTATCCTGTCTTTCACTGATGGGCATTTGGTTTGGTTCTAACTCTTTGCTATTGTAAATAGTGGTGCAATAAACATACGTGTGCATGTGTCTTTAGAGTAGAATGATTTATAATCCTTTGGGTATATACCCAGTAATGGGATTGCTGGGTCAAATGGTGGTTCTGGTTCTAGATCCTTGAGGAATCACTACAATGTCTTCCACAATAGTTGAACTAATTTACAGTTCCACCAACAGTATAAAAGCATTCCTATTTCTCCACAGCCTCACTAGCATCTATTGTTTCCTAACATTTTAATAACTTCTGACTGACGTGAGATGGTATCTCATTGTGGCTTTGATTTGCATTTCTCTAATGATCGGTGATGATGAGCTTCTTAAATATGTTTGGTGGCTGTATGAATGTCTTCTTTTGAGAAGTGTCTCCTCATATCCTTTGCCTACTTTTTGATGGGGTTGTTTGTTTTCTTCTTGTAAATTTATTTAAGTTTCTTGTAGATTCTGGATATTAGCCTTTTGTCAGATGGGTACATTGCAAAAATTTTCTGCCATTCTATAGATTGCCTGTTCACTCTGATGCTAACTTATTTTACTGTGCAGAAGCTCTTTAGTTTAATTAGATCCCATCTGTCAATTTTAGTTTTGTTGCAATTGCTTTTGGTATTTTAGTCATGAAGTCTTTGCTCATGCCTATGTCCTGAATGGTATTGCCTAGGTTTTCTTCTAGGGTTTTTATGGTTTGGGGTTTTTGGGGTTTTACATTTAACTCTTTAATCCATCTTGAGTTAGTTTTTGTATTAGGTGTAAGGAAGGGGTCCAGTTTCAGTTGTCTGCATATGGCTAGCCAGTTTTTTTCAGCATCATTTATTGAATGGGAGATCCTTTCTGACAGCATCTGTATTGGGAGCATGTATATTTAGGATAGTTGCCTCTTCTTGTTGCATTGACCCTTTTACCAGTATGTAATGCCCTTCTTCGTCTTTTTTTAAAATCTTTTTTGTTTCAAAGTCTGTTTTATCAGAGACTAGGATTACAACCCGTGCTTTTTTTCCTCTCCATTTGCTTGGTAAATATTCCTCTATCTGTTTATTTTGAGCGTATGTGTGTCTTTGCACGAGTTGCATCTCCTGAATACAGCACATTGGTGGGTCTTGACTCTTTAACCAATTTTCCAATGTATTTCTTCTAATTGGGGCATTTAGCCCATTCAAATTTAACTTTAATATTGCTATGTGTGAATTTGATCCTGTCATCATGATGCTAGCTGGTTATTTGGCACATTAGTTTATGCAGTTTCTTCATAGTGTCACTTGTCTTTATATTTTGGTGTGTTTTTGCAGAGGCTGGTACCAGTTTTTCCTTTCCATATTTAGTGCTTCCTTCAGGAGCTCTTGTAAGGCAGGCCTGGTCGTAACAAAAGCCTTCAGCATTTGCTTGTCTGGAAAGGATTTTATTTCTCCTTAGCTTATGAAGTTTAGTTTGACTGGATATGAAATTCTGGGTTGAAAATTCTTTTTTTAAGACTCTTAAATATTGGCCCCCATTCTCTCCTGACTTGTAGAATTTCTGCAGAAGAGATTCTCTGTTAGTCTGATGGGCTTCCATTTGTACGTAACCTGACCTTTCTCTCTGACTGCCCTTAACATATTTTCCTTTATTTCAACCTTAGAGAATCTGATGATTATGTGTCTTTGGATTGATCTTCTTGTGGAATATCTAGTGGTGTTCTTTGTATCTCCTGAAATTGAATGGTAGCCTGCCTTGCTAAGTTGAAGAAGTTCTCCTTAATAATATCCTGAAGTGTGATTTCCAACTTGGTTCCATTCTTTCCATCACTTTCAAGTACACCAATCAATCATAGGTTTGGTCTTTTCACATAGTCTCATATTTCTTGGAAGCTTTCTTCATTCCTTTTCATTCTTTTTTCTCAAAGCTTGTCTGCATGCCTTATTTCAGCAAGGTGGTCTTCAATCTCTGGTATCCTTTCTTCCGCTTGATTGATTTGGCCATTGATACTGTGGATGCTTCACAATATTCTCTTGCTGTGTTTTTCAGCTCCTTCATGTCATTTATGTTCCTCTCCAAACTGGTTATTCTAGTTAGCAGTTCCTGTAACCTTTTCTCAAGGTTCTTAGCTTCCTTGAATTGAGTTAGAATAGATCCTTTAGTTCAGAGAAATTTGTTATTACCCACCTTCTGAAGCCTACTTAGGTCAATTTGTCAATCTCATTCTCCGTCCAGTTTTGCACTCTTGCTGGAGAGGTGTTGCGATCATTTGGGGGAGAAGAGACATTCTGATTTTTGGAATTTTCAGAGTTTTTGCACTGGTTTTTCCTCATCTTCATGGATTTATCTACCTTTGATTTTTGAAGCTGATGATGTTTGGATGGGGTTTTTGTGTGGGGTCTTTTTTTATTGATGTTGTGGTGTTGTTGCCTTCTGTTTGTTAGTTTTCCTTCTAACAGACCTTCTTCGGCAGTTCTGCTATAGTTTGCTGGAGGTTCACTCCAGATCCTGCTTGCCTGGGTATCACCAGTGGAGGCTTTAGAATCAGAAAAGATTGCTGCCTGCTCCTTCCTCTGGAAAGTCATCCCAGAGGGGCACTGGCCTGATGCCAGACCTCTCCTGTATGAGGTATCTGTCGACCCCTGTTGGGATGTCTTTCCCATTCAGGAGGCATGGGGGTCAGGGACCCATTTGAGGAAGCAGTCTGTCCCTTCGCAGAGCTACTGCACTGGGCTGGGAGAATCCCCTTCATTAGGATCAGCTGCTGTCTTCAGAGTCGGCAGGCAGGAGCAATTCAGTCCACTGAAGCTGCACCTGCAGCTGCTCCTCCCTCCAGGTGCTCAATCTCAGGGAGATCGGAGTTCTACCTGTAATCCCCTGACGGGGGCTGCTGCATTTCCTTCAGGGATGCCCTGCCCACTTGGGAGGAATCTAGAGAAGAAGTCTGGCCCCAGCTGCTTAGCGGTGCTGTGGTAAATTCCGCCCAGTCCAAACCTGCTAGTCTCCTTAGCCCTGTCAGGGGAAAACCACCTATTAACGCCTCAGTAATGGCAGATGCCTCTCCCCTCACCAAGCTTGATCATCCCAGGTCAATTCCGGACTGCTGTGCAGGCAATGAGAATGTCAAGCCAGTGGTTCTTAGCTTGCTGGGTTCCTTGGGAGTGGGACCCGCTGAGCGAGACCACTTGGTTCCCTGGCTGTAGCCCCCTTTCCGGGGGAGTGGACTGTCATCCTGTTTAACTGAGGTTCCATGCAATGCTGGGAAAAAAGTCTGCAGCTAGCTCGGTACTTGCCCAATCAGCTGCCCAGTTTTGTGCTTGAAACCCAGGACTTTGGTGATGTAGGCTCATGAGGGAATCTCCTGATCTGCGGATTGCAAAAATCCACGGGAAAATCATAGTATCCAGGGCGGGTAGCACAATCCCTCATCGCTTCCCTTGGCTGGGGGCAGAGGTCCCCCTACTCCTTGCAGTTCCTAGGTGAAGCGATGTCCCACCTTGTTTCTGCTCACTCTCTGCAGGTCGTATCTCTGCTTAACCAGTCCCAGTGAAATGAACTGGGTACCTCAGTTGGAAATGCAGAAGTCACCTGCCTTCTGTGTTGGTCTTGCTGGAAGCTGCAGAACCGAGCTGTTTCTGTTTGGCCATCTTGGTCCCTCCCTGATAAATCATTTTATAATTAATGAAGGCTATAGTCAAGAAAAAAAAGTGTTCTTTTGTTGGAATGGTAATTTATTGACTCAATAATAAAATATTATACCTAAATGTATTGGGCAGCCTGCAGATAAATTAAACATTTAAAAATGGCTGCTTATAGATACAGCATTAACTCTCCAGTGAATCTCATACTTCACCAGTCCCTATTACCTTATGTTTGTGGATTTCATATATTTTTAGTAAATGTGTAGTTTCTGAACACATGAAAATCTACAATCGCTTTTAAAGAACTGTCAGTTATCAGTTCGTGTGTGTGTGTGTGTGTGTGTGTGTGTGTGTGTGTGTTTCCCCTGAGGGCCACAAACATCCAGTAGATTATGTGAAAGGATTTGCACATAGATATAATGGTTGAATTTAAACTTACTCACAATTCCCAGGTGTTCATCCTGCAACATTGCCTCTTTCTCTTCCACCTAAAAGACTGTGCTGAAGTATCAGGATGAACTAAACAATCCAGCAAAATAATTTGCAAATTGGAACCCAAAGTTTTAGCAGTTGACTGCAACCTAATCTACTGTTCAGGGGATTAATATACTTGGAAGTAAAAGAAAAACTGGTCAAGTCAAATATCTGATTATATTTGGTATAATAAAGATAATAAATAGTCCTCATTTATAGAATACATTTAACAGATATGGCAGGGCTACATAGCTTGTTCATAGTAAATATATCTAGAATTTATGCATTTATGGGGCATGACCTGATAGAAAACATCGTATCTTCGATATACTTTTATTGGAGTAAAACGGAGATGTTTCATGACTGAAGTAGTTCCCTTTGTACAAGTGATGTTTCAAATGTATCATTTTGAACTCACATTCTACAAAGGGACCAAAGTCAGTCCTAATGTGGTGAGGAAACATATCACGGTCTATGTTGATTGTTTCAGATTTCTCTGTGCTTCACCTCTTTCTTCCTATTATTTATATCATCTGAATTGTTAGTAAAGTTTGGGACTAAGAGATGTATCTGTTCTATTGAGTTTGATTTAATAATTGGAGGCTGTGTTCTATCTCAAACTGTGATGCTTTAATTTCATTAGTAGCAGTCTTTCACCGATCATTTAAAACATCCTTATGGGTACATACATCACAATTAGGAATCATAGCTATAAAGAATTCAGCCTGACAGGATTGGAGTTCATTTTTAGGAGTACTGGTATAAAGAACTTAGTAAGTAAGGTATTCATAGCATAGCGATAGTGAAAACATAGGTTATAAATTTGATATTTGCAATCATGGGCAATGTAAATTATTATGTGATTTGCTACATCGGTTCTTACGTGTTGGTACAAGCAATATTTTAGATTATTCATGGCTATGACCAAGGAAGCCTACTAGTCAATTCAGCTAAAGAACTGTTGCAGTCATCCAGATATTTAGGAGATAACAGCTTGAGCTAGGGTGCTCACAGGAGAAAGTATGTAAAAATAGAGATTTGAGAAAAATTTCAAAGAAAAAATCAACAAGGCTTAGGGACAGATTGAATACATACAATAAAATAAGGAACAGTGAAAGATGGTTACAAAATTTCTAGTTTAGAATCTGAAATATCTTGTATACAATTCTGCACCCCCGCAAAAAACCTCATTACTCTGGTTTGGATTAGGGAGTGGATTTTGATCCACAAAGTAAAACGCAAACAAACTATTTTCTTGGCTGATTGAGATTGCTGTCCGTAAATAAGACACATAATATATGCTATTAATAGCAACATTAGAGATATTATATAGCTGATATTTTCAACATATCAAACAAGAATATTGCCAACTTTTTAATTGTATTGAATTTGTAAAATTACACAAGTTACTTCCAGCTTTGCCACCTTAAGGTTTTATGGAAGTCTTCTGCAATTTTAATCTTATATTCTTATATCACATTACTTCATTTGAAATTGGCCATGCTTTAAACATGATTATAGGCAATGGGAATATATATGCCATTAAGCTCACATAGTCAAAATTTGAAATGTATTAAGCCATTTACTGAGCTTTGCATTACATAAAGGAAAAAAGGCCACGCTCAGCATCTCACGTGCTTTGCAAGCCCCAAACCCTAGTTTCTCAACAGACAAAAATTATAGGATTTCATTTATATATATATAGAATCTTTGACCCATTGCAAAAATTGCCTGTGGTTAACAAAGGGGAAGTGTCCCTATGACACTTAGAAAGAGAAGGAAGATTTAATTTTGCTGCTCTAAATTAGCAAATTTAAGAAGGTTATCTGAAGGAGGTACTGAAGTCACTAATACAATCTATTTGGAAAGGTCAGAGTGGTGATGCTATGTATGTTATAAATGATGGCAGGAACCATCATTTGGTTGATTATTTTGCTTTCTCTAGCTACTGAAGCTAGTTCTATCTCATTGAAGAGGGGCAAATATAAAAATGACATCTTTTTCAGATCTCAGAGAAGGTAAAAAAACACTCTAAGATATGCTTCCTTTTTTTCCTATATGGTGTTATTTCTCATTGTAAGAAAATCTGAATAATTGTGTGTGACGGGGAGAATTATGTATTTGCGTTTTAACTCATGTTACATTTCAGTTCACTGCACTTGTGAACAATGTAATTTGGTTGCATCCTAACCAAATCTGTGCATTTTAATTATGTTTCTACACCATCCAATGTTGTGGAATACTTATGTAATCACTCCTTTTTATACAGTTCAGAGATAAATTACCTATTTTAAATTAATAAAATTTATATACTAAAGCAGAAATCAACAAGAAGTCTGCAAATCTCAAAAGAATGAGATGCAACGTATTAGTATAACCGGAGAAGCACTTGCTTTTAAAGTCATTCTCTGCATTTTAGGAACTCTTTGACTCAGTGCACACAGTGAAAGTATGAGTCACATAGTTGGTGTACTAGTTTCCTGATTGACAGAACTCTGAAAATATCACCTGCTCTAAGCTGCTCACTGAGGGATATGGGAACCATAATTGTATTTCTAAAGGCAAAATAGTCCCTAAGGCAGGGTTTTCTAAGCATTCCACATCATAGGACACAGAGAAAATAATAAGATGTATATGTCATTAGGGCTTAAAGGGACCAGAAAATGGATGCATGGAGGTGGCTGTTTGGCCATTCCAGTGCCCCACCCACCTCGGCTTTCTCAAATCTGAGGGCTCGTATTGTACAAGACTGTCAAATTCAGTTATTTAGTGATTATCAAAATGTCATGGTGAACTGGTGGATATTATTTACTTGAAAAAGATGAATTATGAATGCCATGTTCTTATGTCAAAGAAAGCAGTAAATTATTAGTGGAAGAAACTTACATGAATGATTTTTTGCCTTTTGAAAAAAAGACAATGGAATGTATTTGTTTGCTATACTAACTTTTTTAATAATCAAAATCTAAAAAATTAGTACTAATATGCATGTTATTAGAAATCATGGTGTAAAATAGTCACATATAGTATAAACTATATGTCCTCCTTTATCAACTTATAAAAAGTAGGTTAGATTGTTTAAATTATAGTTAATATAACAGTTGTCCAATCTCTCATGGCACTTTATAATCAGAATTTCAGTTACCTTTGCAGAAATCCCTTACACTATTTTTCTTTGTGCACCCACACTACAGCTGTTTTCTCTTACTGGATAACATATTATAACAAACAATGATTTAAGACTACATACATCTATAATCTCATCTTTCTGTTCGTCAGAAGTCTGGTGGGCTCTGCTGTGTTCTATGCTCGGCAATACCATTATGTTGCTGGGTGGACTCAGTGTCCTCTTCCAAGCTCACATGTTGTTAGCGGTATTCATTTCCCTGAAGCTATAGAGCTCTTGAAGACTGAATCTGCATATCCGGCAAGAAAAGGTATCTCTGAATCTCTCTTTTAAGAAGTCACCTAATTAGATCAGGCCTACCCAGGACAATTTCCTTTCGATTAACACAATGTATTAGAGACTTAGTTACATCTGAAAAAATCCTCTTTTTTTTTTTTTTGCCAGTGAAAGTAACAAGATTGTGAAAATGACATTGTCATATACACAGGTTCTGCCACTCTCAAGGACTGCATATTACATGTAGTGTATATATCGGGATGTTGGAACCTTGGAAGGTCATCTTAAAATTTCTGTCTACCACAGCAGCCAAACTGAACTACTTGGTCTTATTTGTTCATCCCTCTCACATTTTCTAAACACTATTATTTATGTAGTTCCTTCTGTCTGAAATGATACCTTTTCCTCAAATTTACGTGTATAGCTACTATACAGTCTTTCATTCAACATTTGACATAAATACCATCTCACTGAAGCTGATTCTTCAAAGAGCTCAGTGTTTTTTAACTGTGTGTTGATTTTTATTGTGTTGTGAAAGTAGTTTAATGAGTGAATATCCAATGTTAAATGTAAAGAGGATACAATAGAATGGAAAATATTAAAGTGTATTACATAAAGGTAAAATATTGTTTTGTTACATATTTGTTTTATATATTTCACACAGCATAAGATGAATGTATTACTGTGAGTTGAAGCAAAAGGAAGTTTTAGAAACACTGCTGCAGCAAATCTCTAATGCCAGTTGTCACTTTCTCACTTGAATTACAGTATCTCTACCTATTTTATATCTATACTAGATTTCTCATTCCTTCGAGGAAGAACGGTCTCATTTTTCTCTGTATGTCTCCTGAGAGATAATACAGTACCTTGTCCATAGTATGAATTCAATAAAAATATAAAGAACAAATGAAAGTAAAGTTTAGGTTTTGTGTTTCAAATTTTGATTTCCAACAAATCATCAAGTTAAATATAAATTGTCTTTCTTCCAGTTTTTCTAGTATTATATAAAAATGTCCTATTATTTAAACACAAGAAATATTTTTATTAATAAGAAGTCATTATAAATGTTCACATGGCAAAAACATAGAGGCTCAAGTGATTACTTGAAATTGTTTCCCTGTGAAATTATTGAATTTCTAAAGAAGAATTACATTTTCATTCAACATATGTTTATTATGTGTTGATGAGTTCAAGATACTGCTCTGGGCACCAGAAATATAACAGAGCATACTATCGAAGGGCCTTGACCTTAAGGTTCATGAAGTCTACTGGGAGAGATGGTCAGCGTATAAGTGAAAGGATAACACTATGACTACCATTATGAAAGGCAGAGCCCTGATAGAGCATTACAGAGAAGACCTACTGTAGGGAGGCAGCCAACAAAATCTCTCAGGAGGAGAAAGCTAAGTCCTAAAGAACTTAGTATTTGTGAGACATTTTAATTCAGGGCCAGAATATATAATATTCAAAGGTAATTTACTGTGTAATAATATAATTATGTCTTGGTATAAATAACTTGATTATTCATTAGTAGTTCTTATATTTTTCTTTTTTTTTCATGTTTTTTAAATTTTTATTTTAAGTTTAAGGGTATATTTGCAGGTTTGTTATATAGGTAAACTTGTGTCATAGGGGTTTGTTGTACAGATTATTTAATTACACAAGGATTAAGATCAAAATTTGGACCCCATCAGATGGTCATGTGGCTTTAGGAAGAAACCTAGGAAAAGTGACAGACTATGAGTGTTTAGACAGACGTATTAGGAAAAATCTCTGGCAATAAGGTAGCATGTGTTAAAGCCACAGAGCCTAAAAAAAATGAAAGAACTAATAATCCTCATGTTTGATATACGTTTTCAGCATTCTTTCAGGTACTATTGACTTGCCAGCATTTATTCTTTTTGTTGTTGTTGTTGTTTGCATATTATCAAAATGTATTGCTGGTCTAAAAGAACTCTGGGCCAGGAGTGGAAATCTCAATTCATGTGCAAATTTTCTTTTTTTTATTTATTTTTATTATACTTTAAGTTCTAGGGTACATGTGCATAACGTGCAGGTTTGTTACATATGTATATTTGTGCCATGTTGGTGTGCTGCACCCATCAACTCGTCAGCACCCATCAAGTCATCATTTATATCATGTATAAATCCCCAATGCAATCCCTTCCCCCTTCGCCCTCCCTCCTCCCCATGATATGCCCCAGTGCGTGATGTTCCCCTTCCCGAGTCCAAGTGATCTCAATGTTCAGTTCCCACCTATGAGTGAGAACATGCGGTGTTTGGTTTTCTGTTCTTGTGATAGTTTGCTAAGAATGATGGTTTCCAGCTGCATCCATGTCCCTACAAAGGACGCAAACTCATCCTTTTTTATGGCTGCATAGTATTCCATGGTGTATATGTGCCACATTTTCTTAATCCAATCTGTCACAGATGGACATTTGGGTTGATTCCAAGTCTTTGCTATTGTGAATAGTGCTGCAATAAACATACGTGTGCATGTGTCTTTGTAGTGGAATAATTTATAATCCTTTGGGTATATACCCAGTAGTGGGATGGCTGGGTCATATGGTACATCTAGTTCTAGATCCTTCAGGAATTGCCATACTGTTTTCCATAATGGTTGAACTAGTTTACAATCCCACCAACAGTGTAAAAGTGTTCCTATTTCTCAACATCCTCTCCAACACCTGTAGTTTCCTGATTTTTTAATGATTGCCATTCTAACTGGTGTGAGATGGTATCTCATTGTGGTTTTGATTTGCATTTCTGTGATGGCGAGTGATGATGAGCATTTTTTCATGTGTCTGTTGGCTGTATGAATGTCTTCTTTTGAGAAATGTCTGTTCATGTCCTTTGCCCACTTTTTGATGGGGTTGTTTGTTTTTTTCTTGTATATTTGTTTGAGTTCTTTGTAGATTCTGGATATTAGCCCTTTGTCAGATGAGTAGATTGCAAAACTTTTCTCCCATTCTGTAGGTTGCCTGTTCACTCTGATGGTAGTTTCTTTTGCTGTGCAGAAGCTCTTTAGTTTAATTAGATCCCATTTGTCAATTTTTGCTTTTGCTGCCGTTGCTTTTGGTGTTTTAGACATGAAGTCGTTGCCCATGCCTATGTCCTGAATGGTACTACCTAGATTTTCTTCTAGGGTTTTTAAGGTATTAGGTCTAACATTTAAGTCTCTAATCCATCTTGAATTAATCTTCGTATAAGGAGTAAGGAAAGGATCCAGTTTCAGCTTTCTACTTATGGCTAGCCAATTTTCCCAGCACCATTTATTAAATAGGGAATCCTTTCCCCATTTCTTGTTTCTCTCAGGTTTGTCAAAGATCAGATGGCTGTAGATGTGTGGTATTATTCCTGAGGACTCTGTTCTGTTCCATTGGTCTATATCTCTGTTTTGGTACCAGTACCATGCTGTTTTGGTTACTGTAGCCTTGTAGTATAGTTTGAAGTCAGGTAGTGTGACGCCTCCAGCTTTGTCCTTTTGACTTAGGATTGTCTTGGCAATGCGGGCTCTTTTTTGGTTCGATATGAACTTTAAAGCAGTTTTTTCCAATTCTGTGAAGAAACTCATTGGTAGCTTGATGGGGATGGCATTGAATCTAGAAATAACCTTGGGCAGTATGGCCATTTTCACGATATTGATTCTTCCTATCCATGAGCATGGTATGTTCTTCCATTTGTTTGTGTCCTCTTTGATTTCACTTAGCAGTGGTTTGTAGTTCTCCTTGAAGAGGTCCTTGACATCCCTTGCAAGTTGGATTCCTAGGTATTTTATTCTCTTTGAAGCAATTGTGAATGAAAGTTCATTCCTGATTTGGCTCTCTGTTTGTCTGTTACTGGTATATAAGAATGCTTGTGATTTTTGCACATTAATTTTGTATACTGAGACTTTGCCGAAGTTGCTTATCAGCTTAAGGAGATTTTGGGCTGAGACAATGGGGTTTTCTAAATATACAATCATGTCATCTGCAAACAGGGACAATTTGACTTCTTCTTTTCCTAACTGGATACCCTTGATTTCTTTCTCTTGCCTGATTGCCCTAGCCAGAACTTCCAACTCTATGTTGAATAGGAGTGGTGAGAGAGGGCATCCCTGTCTTGTGCCAGTTTTCAAAGGGAATTTTTCCAGTTTTTGCCCATTCAGTATGATATTAGCTGTGGGTTTGTCATAAATAGCTCTTATTATTTTGAGGTACATTCAATCAATACCGAATTTCTTGAGCGTTTTTAGCATGAAGCGTTGTTGAATTTTCTCAAAGGCCTTTTCTGCATCTATTGAGATAATCATGTGGTTCTTGACTTTGGTTCTGTTTATATGCTGGATTACATTGATTGATTTGCGAATGTTGAACCAGCCTTGCATCCCAGGGATGAAGCCCACTTGATCATGGTGGATAAGCTTTTTGATGTGCTGCTGAATCCGGTTTGCCAGTATTTTATTGAGGATTTTTGCATCGATGTTCATCAGGGATATTGGTCGAAAATTCTCTTTTTTGTTGTGTCTCTGCCAGGCTTTGGTATCAGGATGATGTTGGCCTCATAAAATGAGTTACGGAGGATTCCCTCTTTTTCTATTGATTGGAATAGTTTCAGAAGGAATGGTACCAGCTCCTCCTTGTACCTCTGGTAGAATTCAGCTGTGAATCCATCTGGTCCTGGACTTTTTTTGGTGGGTGGGCTATTAATTGTTGCCTCAATTTCAGAGCCTGCTATTGGTCTATTCAGGGATTCAACTTCTTCCTGGTTTAGTCTTGGGAGAGTGTAAGTGTCCAGGAAATTATCCATTTCTTCTAGATTTTCTAGTTGATTTGCGTAGAGGTGTTTATAGTATTCTCTGATGGTAGTTTGTATTTCTGTGGGGTTGTTGGTGATATCCCCTTTATCATTTTTTATTGCATCTATTTGATTCCTCTCTCTTTTCTTCTTTATTAGTCTTGCTAGCAGTCTGTCAATTTTGTTGATCTTTTCAAAAAACCAACTCCTGGATTCATTGATTTTTTGGAGGGTTTTTTGTGTCTCTATCTCCTTCAGTTCTGCTCTGATCTTAGTTATTTCTTGCCTTCTGCTAGCTTTTGAATGTGTTTGCTCTTGCCTCTCTAGTTCTTTTAATTGTGATGTTAGAGTGTCAATTTTAGATCTTTCCTGCTTTCTCTTGTGGGCATTTAGTGCTATAAATTTCCCTCTACACACTGCTTTAAATGTGTTGCAGAGATTCTGATATGTTGTATCTTTGTTCTCATTGGTTTCAAAGAACATCTTTATTTCTGCCTTCATTTCATTATGTACCCAGTAGTCATTCAGGAGCAGGTTGTTCAGTTTCCATGTAGTTGAGTGGTTTTGATTGAGTTTCTTAGTCCTGAGTTCTAGTTTGATTGCACTGTGTTCTGAGAGACAGTTTGTTATAATTTCTGTTCTTTTACATTTGCTAAGGAGTGCTTTACTTCCAATTATGTGGTCAATTTTGGAATAAGTGCGATGTGGTGCTGAGAAGAATGTATATTCTGTTGATTTGGGGTGGAGAGTTCTATAGATGTCTATTAGGTCCGCTTGGTGCAGAGATGAGTTCAATTCCTGGATATCCTTGTTAACTTTCTGTCTCGTTGATCTGTCTAATGTTGACAGCGGAGTGTTGAAGTCTCCCATTATTATTGTATGGGAGTCTAAGTCTCTTTGTAAGTCTCTAAGGACTTGCTTTATGAATCTGGGTGCTCCTGTATTGGGTGCATATATATTTAGGAGAGTTAGCTCTTCCTGTTGAATTGATCCCTTTACCATTATGTAATGGCCTTCTTTGTCTCTTTTGATCTTTGATGGTTTAAAGTCTGTTTTATCAGAGACTAGGATTGCAACCCCTGCTTTTTTTTGTTCTCCATTTGCTTGGTAGATCTTCCTCCATCCCTTTATTTTGAGCCTATGTATGTCTCTGCATGTGAGATGGGTCTCCTGAATACAGCAGACTGATGGGTCTTGACTCTTTATCCAGTTTGCCAGTCTGTGTCTTTTAATTGGAGCATTTAGCCCATTTACATTTAAGGTTAATATTGTTATGTGTGAACTTGATCCTGCCATTATGATATTAACTGGTTATTTTGCTCGTTAGTTGATGCAGTTTCTTCCTAGCCTCGATGATCTTTACATTTTGGCATGTTTTTGCAATGGTTGGTACCCGTTGTTCCTTTCCATGTTTAGGGCTTCCTTCAGGGTCTCTTGTAAGGCAGGCCTGGTGGTGACAAAATCTCTAAGCATTTGCTTATCTGTAAAGGATTTTATTTCTCCTTCACTTATGAAACTTAGTTTGGCTGGATATGAAATCCTGGGTTTAAAATTCTTTTCTTTGAGAACGTTGAGTCCGGGCGCAGAGGCTCAAGCCTGTAATCCCAGCACTTTGGGAGGCCGAGACAGGCAGATCACGAGGTAAGGAGATCGAGACCATCCTGGCTAACTCTGTGAAATCCCGTCTCTACTAAAAAATACAAAAAACTAGCCGGGCGAGGTGGCGGGTGCCTGTAGTCCCAGCTACTCGGGAGGCTGAGGCAGGAGAATGGCATGAACCCGGGAGGCGGAGCTTGCAGTGAGCTGAGATCAGCCCGGGCGACAGAGTGAGACTCTGTCTCAAAAAAAAAAAAAAAAAAAAAAAAAACGTTGAATATTGGCCCCCACTCTCTTCTGGCTTGGAGAGTTTCTGCCGAGAGATCTGCTGTTAGTCTGATGAGCTACCCTTTGTGGGTAACCCAACCTTTCTCTCTGGCTGCCCTTAAGATTTTTTCCTACATTTCAACTTTGGTGAATCTGGCAATTATGTGTCTTGGAGTTGCTCTTCTCGAGGAGTATCTTTGTGGTGTTCTCTGTATTTCCTGAATTTGAATGTTGGCCTGCCCTACTAGGTTGGGGAAGTTCTCCTGGATGATATCCTGAAGAGTGTTTTCCAACTTGGTTCCATTTTCCCCCTCACTTTCTGGCACCCCAATCAGACGTAGATTTGGTCTTTTTACATAATCCCATAGTTCTTGCAGGCTTTGTTCATTTCTGTTTCTTCTTTTTTCTTTTGGTTTCTCTTCTCGCTTCATTTCATTCATTTGATCCTCAATCGCTGATACTCTTTTTTCCAGTTGATCGAGTCGGTTACTGAAGCTTGTGCGTTTGTCACGTATTTCTCGTGTCATGGTTTTCATCTCTGTCATTTCGTTTATGACCTTCTCTGCATTAATTAGTCTAGCTGTCAATTCTTCCACTCTTTTTTCAAGATTTTTAGTTTCTTTGCGCTGGGTACGTAACTCCTCCTTTAGCTCTGAGAAGTTTGATGGACTGAAGCCTTCTTCTCTCATCTCGTCAAAGTCATTCTCTGAACAGCTTCGATCTGTTGCTGGCGATGGGCTGCGCTCCTTTGCAGGGGGAGATGCGCTCTTATTTTTTGAATTTCCAGCTTTTCTGCCCTGCTTTTTCCCCACCTTTGTGGTTTTATCTGTCTCTGGTCTTTGATGATGGTGACGTACTGATGGGGTTTTGGTATAGGTGTCCTTCCTGTTTGATAGGTTTCCTTCTGACAGTCAGGACCCTCAGCTATAGGTCTGTTGGAGATTGCTTGAGGTTCACTCCAGACCCTGTTTGTCTGGGTATCAGCAGCAGAGGTTGCGGAAGATAGAATATTGCTGAACAGCGAGTGTACCTGTCTGATTCTTCCTTTGGAAGCTTCCTCTCAGGGGTGTACTCCACCCTGTGAGGTGTGGGGTGTCAGACTGCCCCTAGTGGGGGATGTCTCCCAGTTAGGCTACTCAGGGGTGAGGGACCCACTTGAGCAGGCAGTCTGTCCGTTCTTAGATCTCAACCCTCGTGTTGGGAGATCCACTGCTCTCTTCAAAGCTGTCAGACAGAGTCATTCGCGTCTGCACAGGCCTCTGCTGCTTCCCCTATTGTGCCCTGTCCCCAGAGGTGGAGTCTACAGAGACAGGAAGGTTTCCTTGAGCTGCTGTGAGCTCCACCCAGTTCGAGCTTCCCAGCGGCTTTGTTTACCTACTTAAGCCTCAGCAATGGTGGGCGCCCCTCCCCCAGCCTCGCTGCTGCCCTGCGGTTAGATGGCCGTAGACTGCTGTGTTAGCAATGAGGGAGGCTCCGTGGGCGTGGGACCCTCCCGGCCAGGTGAGGGATATATTCCTCTGGTGTGCCCATTTGCTTAAAGCGCGGTATTGGGGTGAGAATTACCTGATTTTCCAGGTGTTGTGTGTCTCAGTTCCCCTGGCTAGGAAAAGGGATTCCCTTCCCCCTTGCGCTTCCCAGGTGAGGCGATGCCTTGCCCTGCTTCAGCTCTCGCTGGTCAGGCTGCAGCAGCTGGGCAGCCCCGATAGACCGGCACTCCCTAGTGAGATGACCCCAGTACCTCAGTTGAAAATGCAGAAATCACCGGTCTTCTGTGTCGCTCGCGCTGGGAGTTGGAGACTGGAGCTGTTCCTATTCGGCCATCTTCCATGTGCCTAGTTCTACATTTATTATTATTACATTTAAGTGCCATAAGTAAATATTATTACATTTAAGTGCCATAAGTTATCTGACATTTTAATTTTAATTTGGAAGACATAAACTCCATTTCAGTATTTTGCTTTTGCACATTCTTCAGTTCTTTGTACTCTAACTCAAAGTTTACTCTCACTGAGGAGGCAGAGTTAATGAAATTATTCTTTGAAACCTGCATTTTCAAACATTTTGATGTGAGTTTAGACTTTGTAGGTCCTATCTTTTCACACAGAAAATTCAATGAATTAAAGATTATATTTCCAATTAGTTTATTCTTATTTTTTTCTGAAATAAAAACTTGTTCTCCCTGACGCAATAGCTCAAATTCAGAAATGTTAAATATTTAGGAACCTCGATAAATATTTGAAAAATATATCATTCCTCGTCCTGGGTAGAATGTCCAGATAAATGCATCAGAAGTATGTTTCAAATAAAACTTTTTATTTTATTATTCTTCATAATTTCAACTTTTAGATTTGGTGGGTACACATGCAAATTTGTTACATGGGTAATATTGCCTGATGCTGATGTTTGGGGTATAGTTGATACTGTCACATAGGTAGTGAGCATAGGACCTAATTGGTAGTTTTTAGCCCTTGCCCCCCTCCCTTCTTTTATCCTTTTGGGGTCCCTAGTGTCTATTGTTCCCATCCTTGTGTCCATGTGTACTAATGTTTAGCTCCCACTTACAAGTGAATACATGTAGTATTGGTTTTCTGTTTCTGTGTTAATTTGCTTTGAAGAGTGGCCTCCAGCTGTATCCATGTTGTTGCAAAGAACATTATTTTGTTCTTTTCTATGGCTGCATGGTATTCCATGGTGTGTATGTACTGCATTTTCTTTATCCAATCCACTCTTGATAGGCACCTAAGTTGATTCTATGTCTTTGCTAATTTAAATAATGCTGTGATGAATATACAAGTGCATGTGTCTTTTTTATAGAATGACTTATTTTCCTTTGGAAAAATAATTTTGAACGTACACTACAGCCACAAAATTATTATGCTATATATATCCTTACTTCTCTGGTCATATTCTTATTTTCACCTTAAGACTGGAAGAAGGGGTGCATCAATATAATTAATTACTGGTTTTGACTTCCTTTTAGAGATTGGAACATGCTAGTTCTCCACTTTAAGACTTTTAATCCTTAGTGAATTAAATGCAAACAACTCAGCAAAGGATTTAAGGAGTTTCTGAATATGACTCCTGCATCTAATTCTAGTCTATTTGCCAACTACTCCCTTCACAGACTCTACGTTTTATTCAAACAGATATTCTTCATGTTATTTTCTAAGCATGATCTGTAAAGTCCAGTGTCTTGGCTTTGCTCTTGTTATTCATCTGCTTATGAAATTCCTTATCTTTCTAACTGCCTTAATTTAACCCATACTTCAAAGTCCAGCAGCAATGTAGCTATTTCCGGGAAGACCGTGGATTCCATAGATGGAATATAATCTCTTCCTCCTTCATGTCCCATAGAAATCTATTCTGGATTCTGTTATGGCAGCTGTCATTCTCTACTTGTGTAAATACTTTTGTGCATTTATCATTCCTCCACTACTAAAATGTAAGTTCACTCTTTTCTTTTTAGCCCACTTATGTTCAATGGATATTCTCTGAAAATTGTTTTTCAATACCAGCTCAGGAAAATTGTATGATATATTATGCTTTGATTTGTAAGCTTTAAAAAGTATTTAAAACACTGCTTTTATCATGAATTATTTAAGCTTATATTTGTTGGTAAACAAATTACTCATTTTTTAAAATTTAAATTAATTTTAAGTTCCTGGATACATGTGCAGGATGCACAGGTTTGTTACATAGGTAAATGTGTGCCATAGTGGTTTGCCACTCCATCAATCTATAACCTAGGTATTAAATCTAGCATACATTAGCTATTTATCCTGATACTCTACCATCTGCCCCTTACTCAATACTACAAGTGTGTGTTGTTCCCCTCCCTGTGTCCATGTGTTCTCATCGTTCAGCTCCCATTTACAAGTGAGAGCATTTGGTGTTTGGTTTTCTTTCCCGTTTGTCTGCTGTGGATAATGGCTTCCAGCTATTAATCATATTTTAACAAATATTTTGAAATATTTTATTCTCCAACTTTGCCTGAAAGTCATTTGGCAGATTATCTTAGTTTTCTTGTGCTCTATTGTTATTGCTTTGCTTCAAGCAAGTTTAAAAACCGAACTGTTACCTTAGGGGATAGTACCTTTCATCTTATTCTTAACTATTTATTTTTCTTCAATAAAACAAGATTAAAAATTGTTTAATAAATATTTGGTGTAAAGAAGTACATACATAAGAAATCAGTAAGCATCTGTTGTAGTTACTATGTTCATGTGAATTTGTATGATTCCATATTCTTTACATTTTTATTATTTTGTACTTTTTAATATAAAAAAATCTGAAGCTAAAGTGAATTTGTGTTTAATGGTTTTATATTAAGTGCTACAAGGAAGTTATGTTCCTGTATTTATATATAAAGCTGAAATAAATATGCCTCAGTATTACACTTTAACAAGATCAGGGAGTAAACTAGAAAATACACGTAAAATATCCTTTTGTTTGCCTGTGAGAACTATGCTAAGAACATTTCCTAGGAAATTGGAGTAGATTGAAATATGCAGCCTGATACATAAATGATAAAATCCATTTTTATTACTTCAACTCATAAAGGTTGTGAGTCTTGTTCCACATCTGTTTCTATAATAAATTTTTACCGCTTTCTTCTAAGAATGATTTCTAAGATTATGTATTTATTAAAGGGTATGTGATGGCAGCCTAAACAAAATGAGGTAAGAATTATAACATCTTAGTCAAGATATCACCCAAACAAAGGGGAAAAAAAAGACTGCCTTTATGCATGGGCATATAGAGAGTCTGGTGTTTTTTCTGGATAAAACAAAAAATCTCCTCGCATGAAGTTCTAGCTGTAGACATTGCAAGAGCTGCATGAGGAATGTGATTTATTATTCTATTAAGGAAGTGGTATTTTATTTGCAGGCTTTAGGTCCCACAGTGTTCCAATTTCCCAGAGACATAGATTTGCTTATTCAGATAATAATGAATATTTACTGATACACTAAAAGCAGCCCTAAAACTTTTTATGATTTTCTATAGAAAGAATTTGATAAACCTTTCTGACAACCAGCTGGTGTTCAAACACTTGAATCTGAATAAATGGCTCTTAATGAATTACTAGACATGTTTGTAACTTGTAATTCTAATGGTATGGAAAACATTTGTTTGAATAGAATTTATTTCAGCAGAAAGTCTGCACTTGATATCAATTATCATAATTCATTATAATTTGCATAACATTTGATGGGAAAATATTGTCTTAGAAATCCTTAGGATTATATTCTGCAGAAAGCTAGCTAACAATTGCATTTGTTTAAGGGCATGTAAACATTCATCAACCTTTGCCAATATGAGACATGTGCAATTTTTTCTCTTTGCAGGAATCGGGGATTATACACACACATTGTTTCTTTCATATGATGACTCATTGATTCAGAAGGATAGCTCTTGCATTGAATGCAGAATTTAGGACAGGGAAATTTATCATAAGAACTATGAGTTTGAGAGAAAGCATTTTTTTTTAATTGCTTTTTAAGTTTTCTGAAAATGACCAACATGACTGGTTAATACTTGGAAATATTTGACACAAATAAAATTTTCTGTTAGTACTTTCACGAAACAAAATATTGTATTATCTATTTCAGCTTCTCAATTTCTCACTACTCCTCTACTAACTCTGTCATCCCTACCACTCTTTATTCTTACACATGATTCTTTTTTCTGTCCAATAACTCATATCCCTCCTGAAGCCATAGGTGGCTACTTTATCAGAATAAAGGGTGATTATGCCAAGGTATTAGGAACATAATGAGCTATGAAACTTCTTTAAAAGTAGTAGTCAGACTCTCAGTCTTCACTCAAATGTGTGGATAGTAAGAGTTTATCAGAGAGGAGTTTTGTGTATATAACAGAAAGAGAAAGAGATGGAGGGAGAAAGAAAGTTTCTCTCAGCGTTACCTATTTAACAAGAAGAGGTGAATGGTGAGTTAGGTCTTTGGAATAAAAACTAAAAAGACCTCAAGAAACTGGCAGTATCCAATACAAAATAAAAGAAAAGAAATTATAATATATATATGTAGAAAATTATATTGTTGAAAAACTGTGTCTGAAAAGCTAAAATAATTTATAAAAAGAATAAAACATTTTCTTTTGGCAGAGGAGAGAAGGCTTCATGAAAGAGGTAATCTCTGAACAGAATCATAAAAAATACAAGAATTTGATGTCATTACCTCTATTTCTTTATAAGTCAACCATGATAAATTACAAGCATATTATAATAATTTTCAAATGTCTTTGCTACTAAATATTTCATCCATGCTTTGTAGAAATTACTCATTCATTGGTTTATTCACTTGTTCATTTCAAATCTCATACATATTTTTTGTAAAAGATATGATGAGATAGATACATAAACAACTAATTATAATAAAATGATAAATATTATGTTTTTAAAAGAGGTACATTAAAGGCTTCAATAATGTAGAAGAAGACTGAATAGGAGAGCTGGACAATTTTCACTGCAGCAATAATATTTGAACAGACCTAAGAAAGAGAAGGGAGTAGATAAAAAAGGGGAACAAAAGACCTTGCAGGCAATGGAGATAGCATGAGCACAAGTGAAAGAAAAAAGTAAGAAGTATTTGCAAAAAGGTAAGAAGGATAAAGAGATAAAAGCCCTTATAAAGAAGGTAGGAGGAACTCAGACAGTGGCAAAATTTGAACGTCACCCTAAAGTTGATTGTTTAATGAGTCAACCAGGAGCTTCTTGTGGCCATCCTTGATGTCTATTGTTCATTGGAAAAGTCATCTGGGAACTCATATTTGCTGCCAATGACAGGAATATTTACTAAGCTTTATGGAAAGTCTATGGACTAGGACACAAAAGGCCTGGGAAGAAACGGTGTGTACTTCTGTGTGTGTATTTGTTTTGTTGTTGTTTGTTTTATTTTTTATTTTGAATTACATTTTTGAAATTTCGATAATATACCAGAATAATTTGTAATCCAATCAAGACAACCATGTCAGGTAATCTGGGGGAAAATTTAAAAGATAGCTCCAGTTCAATAAGAGATATCATAGAATGTGACTGAAGCAATTTCATGATTTAAAATGTGTGTGGCCAATGATGAATAATTATCTGCATGTCTCCAGTGCTCGATAGGTGTCAGAGATAATGCTGAGAGACCAAGAGAAACATGTATTTCTAATTAGCAAGTAGCAAGCATATATATATCTGTTAGAGTAATTATTTGAAATTTAAAATAGACAAAAGAGATTACTGGGTACTCTTTTACTTCAACCATGGCTTTACTTTATAAATAATTGAACAGTTTTTGCATCTATAATGCCAGAGATTAAATTGTAGATTTTTTTTTTTTTCAGTAGAGATTCAGAGAATCTCTGTTCAGTGCAACAGATTAAACATCAACAATTATGATGTATGGCTCCATTAGACATTAGCCATTTAAAAAATATCTAATCTATTATGCTAGTGTTTAGTAGCACAATGGGGCAACTGTAGTCAATAATAATTTATGGTATATTTCAAAGTAACTAGAAGAGTGGAATTTGAATGCTCCTAACACAAATGATCAATGCTGAGCATTAGGGATATCCCAATTATTTTCATTTGATAATTACAAACAATATGCATATTTCAGAATATCACTTACCCCATAAGTAAGTACAATTGCTATATATATCTAATAATTAAATATAAAAGAGAACTATTATATAAATTTTAAAAATCTAACCTAGCAATCTTAATTTGTTTGATAAGTTGCCATTATACACCCAGTTTCTCAAATGTTCTTGGAATGATTTTTGGCATCTTACTGGTGGCTTAATTGACATTGTTTCATTTTACATTTGCAGTGAGAATTGTGATTTTATTTTTTTGAAGTAATACTTTAGTACATTCTTATTATAATGATGAGGATATTAGACTATCATTATTTCCCATTAGAGCTATCACATGTGCTTTAGTTTTATTTTCTGCTTTACAAGCACATTTTGATAATAATTTGTTACTTACGTAAGTAAGACAATGGTATCCTGCTGAGATATTTGTTTGTTTTCTGCATAGAATTGGAGTCAAACTTCCTGGAATCTCATCTCCAATCCTTTTATTTATTAGCTTTGTGACATAGGCAAAAGCTAAATTTCTCTGATTTCTCTGTCTCATAGGTAAAATAGACTACTGCACAGTCTATCATAAGAATTTAAATGGAATATTTCATTTTAATTTCCTCCTGTGTCTTAAACATAGAAGAAATGCAAAACATTCTAATAGCATTGTTTCGTGTTGAATGCAATATATGCCTTTAATAATTAGTGAAGTTAACGCATGTAAGAGTTTGTGATGAGTTTTCTCTGTTGCATTTATTTAGCACATCTAATATCTCAAATACTTTTTTCTTATCATTCTAGGTTTTGCATATTTTTCTTGTTTTTACTGGGAGATCTCTGTTTCCCACCTGCATGAAGTGATTTTTTTTTTTTTTTTTTTTCTCATCAATATGTTGGCGAGGTGTAAGCTAGCTGGCTTTGCTCAGTTTTGCCCTTTTTTCCTGGGATTCAGCAGAGTGAAATGAGTAAGCTTTCCCTTGATACTTCTTTGGATTCAGATACTCTGTACCTTCCCTTCATTTCGGAGGAGTGGGGGGCATGTTAATGTTTGAGTTTTAAGTCAGTCTAATTCTGGATTGAGCTAACAGACCTATTTGACTTCACACCCTGCTGTGACCCTCACATTTGTTTGTTTACCACTGAGAAAGGTGATCTTTATGTCTCCACTGCTACTGTCTTATTTCTCAATCTGCTCACTTGTGCTGGCAAACAGGCTGCTTTGGCAGGGGAGAGAAAGGATATCTAAGATATTCAACACTTATCTCTCCTTTTCCCTTTTTTTTTTGAGGCATTTTCTTTCCCTTTCCCCTGTCTCTGGAGACTCTCCTGCGTTGATCCATAGATCATCTATGGCTGTCAAGATATTCCTCTTTTCTCAGGCTTTACCACCTTTAAAGTCACTCAGATGTTCATTGCCCTGCTATATGTTGTCTAATTTTAGGTAGAAAATGAACACTCTTAAAAACAGATGGTTTGGAATTTATTAATGTTAATTTGTATATAAACTCAACAATCACCAAATTAATGGAATGCTCATGATAAACCAAGGATAGTAACATGAAACTCACAACTTACTGGGCGCAGTGGTACATGACTATAGTCTCATCTATCTGAGAGGCTGAGGCAAGATCATCACTTGCATCCACGAGTTTGAGGCTGCAGTATGCTATGATTGAGCCTGTGAATAGCTCCAGCCTTGCAACATAGTGACATCTGCTTTCTCAAAAAACAGAAAAAAAAAAAAAAAAAAAGAAAGAAAGAAAGAAAAGAAGAAAGAAATAAAAAACATAAAAACCTCACAACAACCGAGGAAGGTCAGTAAAATTCTTATCTATTATCTTCATTTTACTTAAGAGAAAAATTGAGCCAAACAGTAGTTAAGTGATTTGTCCAAATTAACACAGCCGAAGAAGTCCAGCAGGATCAGAAGAGTCCAAGTGTTTTGACTCAAGAAACATTTAAACTCTTCACTACAGTGTCTCTCTGTACAGGGAAAGGAAATCTAAGAGAGACTGGAGGCATTCCTGTTGGCTCAGAGGTACACTTATCTGAACTCCAATGCTTACTAACTATATGACCTTGAGACAATTTGCATAACATCTTTGAGTCTCAAGTTTCTCACGTGTTCAATGGAAATATTAATGCCTTTCCTGCATTTCTTTGCCAGGGTTATTGGCAAGGTAAAATGTAAAACAAATCTTGTTTATTTAATTTGTTGTATTGCACCTTGTTCCAGAAAATATTTAATGCACACAGAATATGCATAGGGAAGCTCTTTGTAACTGGTACATGTTAAACAACTGAGTATAGTCATATTGTGTATAAACCCAAAGCCTAGCAGAGGTGAACATATGCCTGCTCTAAGAAGATAGTTCTTGTTCTGGCATAGCAAGTCTTTAATGAGGAATATTTTATGGAATCATACCACTGTGGTTGTCAGAGGAAGTGGGATTGCATTGATTGCCAGAATGCCTTTTGGTATCATTATGATCAGAAGATGTGGTTGAAGAAAAGTCAATCATATGATTTCAGAATTTTGAAAGGGTGGAAGATGAAAACCACATCATAGAAGCAGTAGTATAAGGTAGTATAAGCAGCCGTATACATTTTTGAAGGGAGATTAATAAGTTCTCATTTTAAGGACAGAAAAACAAAATTTGTGCAGCAGATATGAGATAGAAGGGGCTGATAAAGTCTTGTAAAAAGGAAAAGAATAATTTAACACTTCTTGTCTAAAAACAAATCGCATTCTAGACATTTCTTCTAAACTACTGTTTTCTTCTACAGTTAATTTGCAGAAATGCTTAGAGTTCAACATCACATGTAAAGAATTATTCTCAGGAAACAAATGATCCAATGGTATTCAAACCACAGATGGTAGTAATGTGCAATGTAAGTGAATTGTAACAGCTAGTGAATACTTGGAAACCAATGTAACCACCAGTATTACAATATAGGGAATAGATACTAGTTTTAAAAGAATGAGAGTTGGTATAAGTCTGTCAATTAATAGTGCATTATTCCATATTGCAATACTTTAGCAAACAACAAAAATAAATAAAATTAAGATCTATTTTTGTATTTTTTAGAATGTATGTCAAAATGCAATTATATCCATAATTTCCCATTTTTGGATGAAAAATCATTTCAAGTTAAATATCTGCAAATAGGCTGGACTCAGTGGCTCATACCCGTAATCCTAGCACTTTGGGAGGCCGAGGTGGGTGGATCACCTGAGGTCAGGAGTTCGAGACCAGCCTGGCCAACCTGGTGAAATCCCTTTTCTTCTAAAAATACAAAAATTAGCCAGGTGTGATGATGGGCGCTGGTAATCCCAGCTAATAGGGAGGCTGAGGAAGGAGTATCAATAGAACTTGGGAGGTGGAGGTTGCAGTGAGCCGAGATGGCACCATTGCTATTCAGCCTGGGTAACAAGAGCAAAACTCCATCTCAAACACACACACACACACACACACACGCCCACACACACAGACACACAAATAAAAAGGTAAGGTTAAAAAATTTAAATTTTTATGTTTTGCTATGAGAGAGTAAGAAAACCTTAGTCATTAAAAACATGAGATTCTGTCAACAGACTTGGATTGAAATTCATAATTTGCCTCTACTTCATTGTGAGGGGCCCTTGTATAAATTACCAAAATTGCCTGTACCTGTTTCTTTCATCTGTAATATGAATATCGATTAGTAAGAATAACTAGCCTATAAGACTAAATGAGATATGTATGATGAACAAATAACATGGTGTATAAATCTCAATGGGTGAAGTGTATTCTTTTAGTTATTTTGGATTTTACTGAAATAGTTTGATATTTCTTTTGAAGGTATTAGACTGTCTCAATGAAGCCAGGTACCTCTTTTTAAACACAAAGTAAACTAGTATTCCAGTGGTAATATATCTGTAAAAGCTAAGACATTTTAATAGGCTTACTTCTCCTGCATACATGGAAGATGACTCATACATATTTTCATGATATATATTTTATAAGAATTGAAGGAAACTGGCATTTTTCTGAGACCTATTATATGTCAGAGACCCTATTTGGTTTGTGTATAGGAATACTGCAAGTTTGATATTATTTTCCCCATTTTATAGAAAGGGATTATGGTTACTACATATAATGAACTTGGCCTCCTAGTCCCTGTAGAGGCAAGGTAACTGGTAGTGGCTAATCAATTTCAGAGGCAATACACTTGGACTTAAATCAAGTGCAATAGTATTACATGTGATAATATATATAGAGTGCTTGAGACATAGTAAGCACTCAATAAAAAAAAATATAGCTATTATTATTACCATACTACTATCTCTGCAAGTGTTATTGATGAAGGGAGAACTCGATTCACAACTTTCACCTAAAGCAACGTTCAAGTAACTGCCTGTTCAATGCTTTTTGTTGATCAAAGAGGACCTTCTGGCAATGAGTGATGTTCAGCAAGTACTGGCCAGTGTCCTGTGTTCTACCTGGTTTGAAAACTGTTGAGTATTGCCTATATTTCTAGCCATTTGATCTTTAGCAGTAGGGTCAACATACAATGTACCCAGGATGATGTATGAGGGAGGAAATGTGGGCAAAGATTTCTCCTTCTGCTCTCCTCTTACGTAACTGGATATACTCTAGCAATAAAAAAGATGTGATATCATATGTGTGAGCATGAAGTTGGACACAGATAAAAACATGCACACAAAATCAACAATTAGAAACACTTTTTAAGAATAAATAAAATAAAGCCTTGCTATGAAATCATATTAACAGGTTATATAAAGACATAGATGAGTAATTTATCTTTTTTTTTTTCTGGTTTTAAATGATATGTTTCTGAAGGCCTCAAGACAATAGCAGCTATTGTCATGCATCTGACAGACAAAAAATGAAAGGCAATGAGAGAACAAAAGCTGTTTGAAGTTAGACCTTAGTTGAGAAAGTCATCTTACACACACACACGTATCCATGTGATGCATGTATATATTTTTCCATATTGTCTTTTTAATTAAGTGGTAATGCCAAAAGGAAGCCTCCACTTATAAAAGGAATTTGAAATTTTGATTCAGCTTGAAGTATAACTATGGAACTTCAGAGGATTCCTCACTTAACTGAGTAGGGTACTGTAATAGAAGTCTAATGGGAAGAGAGGGGTATCTCCCCAAATGAAGTAAATATATGTGATGTAATTTTTTAGCCATCTTTAACTTGAAAATCTCAAAATGCTTTCTAAGCAAGTTAATGTTCCATGTATTTATTAGGCTGTGGTTCCATAACTATTTTATGTTAATTGATCTACTTGATTAGGGAAGAATTTAACACACAAATATGGGGATACAGAAGTGCCTCAATTTCCTGACTGTTTTAACAATATTTCTTCATTCTATCTTTTTAATTCAATCTTTTAAATACCTGAACGGCCATAATATTGTTTAAGTAGTTAAAACAATTCTGTAGTCATACTTTTCAAAAAATTAAAGATGAACAGAAGAATCCCAGTATTTCACAATAGTTAATATGTGTGTGCATATATTTGTATATACATGCTTATGAATACATCCACAAAAGAAACATACACGTAATTTTATTTTTCATTAACATTGCATAATGTTAGGATACATTAGAAATAAACAATACAGTAAATGGACACATATTTGATGACAATATGTATTTTTACTAAAGTATTTTTCTTATATGTAGAAATTAATTGCTATTCATACTTTTTTCTATTGAGAGATACAGCATAGGAATTGAAAGTCTTATTTTTTTCTATGAAATCAAGACATATCAATTATTATGATATTGGTCATACCAAAGAATGTCTTCTAAACTACTGTTTTCTTCTACAGTTAATTAGCATAAATGCTTAGAGTTCAACAGCACATGTAAATAATTATTTTCAGGAATTAAATGATGAGTACACACACATATGAAATTTACTTTAAAAATATATGTATATACTTCTACACACACGAACATACATCCTGCATAACGCTTTCTTTTTTCTCCAAAATACATAATCGTTATCTCACTTTTTGAGATATCATTTTATAATTTGTGTGAATAAAAGCAGATAATATATTGTATACTTTTTCAGCTTCTTAAAATTTAAATTGAATTATGCTCATTTTAGATGTTTTAAGTGGGTTATTTAATTCAACAATCTATATTGACTATATTTTTGTAAGTCTTGCTAGATAAATTCTTACTTTGTTTTACAAAATTCCTACTGAGTTATGCAAGCAGGAGGCGTCTGACTCAAAAGTTTATGAAATATTCCTATTACATCTCCCTGTAACAAAAATACCTCTCTTTTTCTTTCTGCAAAATAAAAGTATTTGTAAATGTCTCTAAATTTCTACCAGCTAGCACAGAATATTACTGTTTCAGTCACGGTTCTACAGAGAAACAAAATCAACAGTATGTAAGATAGATAAGCAGATAGATTTCTCTCTATATACATAACTATACATATGAATGTCTCTCTATATAATTATATATAATCTCTACATAATTATATATATTATATATCACTACATATATGAGAGAGAGAGAGAGAATTATGAGAATTGACTCATGTGATTTTCAAGGCTGAGAAGTCCCATGATCTGATGTCTACAAGGTGGAGAACGAGGAAAGCTGGTTGTGAAAATGAGTCCAAGTCCAAAGGCCTAAAGGTTGTGTAAGTCTAATCCCACTCTGAAGGCCAGATGTGCCCATGTCTGAGGGTGGGAAAAGGTGGATTTTCCACCTCCACCAGGGAGCAAGGTTGACGTTTTTCAGGCTCAATGGATTGGATGATGCTCACCCACATTGTGTCCGGAATTGGTTCCTTCCGGTGGGTTCTTGGTCTTACTGACTTCAAAAATGAAGCCGTGGACCCTCACTGTGAGTGTTACATTTCTTAAAGATGGTGTGTCCAGAGTTTGTTCCTTCAGATGTTCAGATGTGTCCGGAGTTTCTTCCTTCTGGTGGGTTCGTGGTCTTGTTGACTTCAGGAGTGAAGCTGCAGACCTTCTCAGTGAGTGTTACAGCTCTTAAAGGTAGTGTGGACCCAAAAAGCGGGCAGCAGCAAGCTTTATCCTGAAGAGCGAAATAACAATGCTTCCACAGCATGGAAAATAAACGCAGCGGGTTGCTGCTGCTGGGTTGGGCGGCCAGCTTTTATTCCCTTATTGGGTCCCGCCCACATCCTGCTGATTGGTCCATTTTACAGAGTGTTGGTTGGTGTGTTTTTACCGAGTGCTGATGGGTGCATTTACAAACCTTTAGCTAGGCACGGAAAAGTTCTCCAAGTCACCATTGGACCCAGGAAGTCCAACTGGCTTAACCTCTCAATGTTAGTGAGGTTGGCTCTCCCTTACTCAGTCTACAAATTCAAAGGCCAACTGATTCCAAGAAACACCCTCCCGGACACCTTCAGAAATAATGTTTTACCAGCTATCTCAGCATCTGTTAATCCAATTAAGTTGATACATAAAATTGTTACATTTGCCACTCTGCAAGCTCCTTGAAAATGTCTACCTAACTTCTCAGAACTTCAACCTGTGTGGTTCTCACCCTGTAATCAATTGATTCCCTTGTGCTCAGCATCCGAGTAAGGTCTGGAACATACTGATTCTGTCTTTATTTAATATTTTTTATTTTATTGAGTATGAATTTAAAAAATAATTTGGATTTTAAATATAACATGTAAATACATATTTACGTTATAGAAGTATTATAATTTTTATCTTGATGACTGAGTTTTTGCACTTAAATTTTGTGTCCAATATGAGTGCCTCACATTCCTCATGTTAGTCTCAGTCCTGTAGAACATATATAATGTATAACTTAAAACAAGATATCAGTAACTGCATATAGAAGTCAAACAAAAGTGTCAGTGAAAGTGGTACTGTCTTGTTTTCTGTATAGATTCTGACACAGATATCTATGTATGTTGATTAGAAACATTTAAGAAATATAGATTCTTGGTGTGGTGGTTCACGTCTGTAATCCCAGCACTTTGGGAGGCCGAGGAGGGCGGATCAGGAAGTCAGGAGTTCGAGACCGACCTGGCCAATATCATGAAACCCTATCTCTACTAGGAATACAAAAATGTAGTCCCAGCTACTTGAGAGGCTGAGGCAGAAGAATTGCTTGCACCCAGGAGGCAGAAGTTGCAGTGAGTCAAGGTCATGCCACTGCACTCCAGCCTGGATTGCAGAGTGAGACTCCGTCTCCCACCCCCCCCCCAAAAAAAAAAAAAAAAAAAGAAATATAGAAAAGTGTTTTGATAAGGCAAAACATTCCTTTACAGTTATTTAAAATGTTGCCGTAAACATTTCTAAAGACTTTATCAACTGATAAAATTATTTGTCTGTGATACCTGTCAGAAGTTATATCAGTTTAAAAAGTGAAATAATGTTTAAAATATATTTGACTGTTTCTTATGATACGGTTGGCCTTCATAATAATCAAACTGTTGGTTGACTGACTTGACAGTCTACATTTCAGGTTGTAGTTTTAAAAAGAAGTTCTGCCAGCTTATTCTCTTTATAAACTGATATTTTGATGGACTTGAGATTTGAAGTTGAATCTGTTGCAACACTTTTAATGATCTAACATAAATTGTTATGATATATCATTATAATGAAATAAAACAAGAAATGATCTCATTAACTCATGAAGCAGTTTATGACATATCATTAAGTGGTACCCAGGTGGCTGAATTCAGTTTGGTTGCCAAAGATGTCTATATCCCACTAATAGTTAGATTACAAATACATAAAATATATAATAATTCAATAGGGGTCTATGGGCATTAGAAAAACAGAAATGGACCATTACCCATGAATCTGATCTAAGCATTTCTTGTTGCACCATGATGTAATAGCCAGCTAAAAGAATGATGTATGCTAAAATCTGATTTTTTCATATCGGATTTGTTTGATAAATTAATGAGTTGACAAAAAGTTAAACTTTTTTAAAAACAGGCATAAATTATGAAGAGGTAGGGTAAGAAGAAGTGCTATAAAGAGACAAAGAAATCATGCCTTGTAAAATGTTGAACAAATAAGTATTTTTCTTATTCATGCATGAAAGGTACTGTCTTTCCAAAGAGTTGATAAAAAGATGACTGATTAAACTTTTCCTTCAATCCTCATTTAATTTTAATGTTATGTCACTACTTCTTTTCAGAAAAGTAGCCATTTTTGTATGGTTATAAAAATTAAACACATGAGGAGAGACTACTGGACCTGAATATCAAAAGAGCATGATATCTGCAAGATAAATAACGTGTTCGTGCCTACTTATAATTTGACTTTTGATGTCAAAGTCTTCAGGAACAAATCATTTCCATAGACAGTGGGTTTCTAGCTTTAAGGTATATTTCAACAAAGTGGAGTCCTTCAAGTGGATGCTTAATAATTTATACACTTGACTTTGTTAAGTTTGGCCTGGCCATCTTAGGACTCACCTTAAATAAGGACACATGTATTAGAACTTTATCAGAAAACTATCCTACCGTAATAAGAGATATCACGTGAAAGCTTTCCAAAATGGTAATTATTGAAGAGAAGACACATAAAACTGTCTGGGTCGAAGAGTTATTGGCACCCTGATGCTCCTTGTCAAAATGTGAGTACTATATATCTGTAGACATTAATTATGGATGACTTTTTAAAAAGTAGGTTATGAGATAATTTTCATTGGCTGTAGCTTGTAGCATAGCTCAAGAAATATCATAATGAATAGGACACCAGATCTGGGAGTATTTGTGTTTCAGGTGTGACAAGGTTACCTCAAGATCTTAACAGTATGGCAAAGTTGACACTTGACATTAAATTACTCTCTGTAGATGTATTTTTCAAATGTACTTCTTCTTCTATAATTATAAAACCTCTATGACAGATTAGGCTCTAACAGTTGACCTTTATTTCTTTTTGATGTATTAACTACAATATTACATTTTGTACCCATTCTTAGCTTTAAAAAGACAATTCACTTATTATTTATTATATTGGTTATTTCAGTCAAATTATAAAAATTCCGTTTTTGACAAGTGATGCTACATAGCTTTTCTACAAAATGTCCTTATATAATATTATAACTTCAGAAATTCATACTCTTTATTGAAGGAAATTGTGAAGTATAAATGAAAGAAAAGCATGCATGCATGGAATGTCAATTTATAATTGCTAATATACATGAATTCTATTTGAATCCTTTCAAAACTTTTTGTGTGGCTTAGTGGTAGGATGGGAATAATTATAAGATTACTATGAGGAGTTTTCAGTATAAATCATTATCACCTTATTCAGTTCATTTCATTCAAATTCATGATCACTTTAACCAAATATATTGATTAATCAGATATTTTTGTTTAAGTAAATTGGACGTTACGTTTGAGTCCTCATGGTACCACATGACAACATGTTTCTGTCAGTGATGGACCACCTATACGATGGTGACTTTATAAAATTATGACCCTAAGTTTTTACAATACCTCTTTTATGTGTAGATACACAAATATTCACCATTGTGTTACAATGGCCTACAGTGTTCAGTACAGTAACATGGTTATAGGTTTGTAGCCAAGAAAGAATAGGCAATACCATATAGCCTAGGTGAGTAGTAGTCTAAACCATCTAGGTTTGTGTAAGTGCACCCTATGATGCTCACACGACAAAATTGCAAAATGATGCATTTCTCAGAATGTGTCCCCATTGTTAAATGACTCATCACTGTATTAATGCCTACACATATAAATATATATAAACACATAAATACACACACATGTGTATGTAGCTAATACTTGTATCCAGCTAACACTTGCTCTGCAAGTGTGTGCATACATATGTACATAATACATAATATGTATACTTATGTACATGATATACATGTAAATATATATACAATATTCTTCAAAATTAGAGTCAATAACCTAAAGAATAGACGATGAGTCAACCCAACTTCTTATGTGTTATTTTCATAAGGAAATTATGTCTCAAATACAAATATTGCATAAAAGTGAGAGCACTTCTAGGCTCTATTAATAGACATACCTAAGAAATTTCTGATTTCTTTAAGTATATTTAAAAGCTAGCCATTTTTAAAGTTACATGTTCTGTTATAGGGCCTGATGAGCCAACATAAAATTTGTAGTTGCTGGAACAGAAATGAAATAAAAAAGCAAAAAAAGGTATATCTGTAGACATGTATATCGTGAGCAGATAACTACATACATTGCTCATGCACTGCTGTATTTTTATTTATTTATTTATTTATTTATTTATTTATTTATTTATTTATTTATTATTTTTGAGATGGAGTCTCACTCTGTCGCCCAGGCTGGAGTGCAGTGGCGCGATCTCGGCTCACTGCAAGTTCCACCTCCCGGGTTCATGCCATTCTCCTGCCTCAGCCTCCCGGAGTAGGTGGGACTACAAACGCCCGCCGCGGCGCCCGGCTAATTTTTTGTAGTTTTAGTAGAGACGGGGTTTCACCGTGGTCTCGATCTCCTGACCTCGTGATCTGCCTGCCTCGGCCCCCCAAAGTGCTGGGATTACAGGCGTAAGCCACCGCACCCGGCCACTGTTGTATTTTTATGGAAATTATTTCATCTTTGTAAAGCCTGAAGATCTGTCGTATAAGAATGCTTTTCATGAAATGGAGACAAAAACAAAAATTTTCACAGTCAGAACCAAATTTTGAGTATTAATTTAATATTATCAACTGATTTTAGAATACTGTATAATATTTCCATTATATCATGAAACTTTTTTTTTTTTAATCTGGATGATTTTTAAACCAAAACTGTCTTTTAAGAAATGTATCATTTTAATTTGAATAAAATTATTTTAAATCTCCTTTCTTTAGGAATAACAAATTCCTTTCGTCTCCTAAGAAACATTCTATACTTACTATTTTTTAATCACAAAAAATTGCACATGCTGAAAATAATAAGTAAAACAATCCCAAAATATAAAAAGATGATCACAAATTAATCATGCTTCTCTAGAACACCCTGCTTTCCCCATGTTTTATCCTGAAGTTAGCAATGCTGACATAGTATAGAATATTCAATAATTTTTCTGTTCTTATATCCACCTATACACAAATATGTTGCCTTTTGTTTAGTTTAAAAATGAGATCACATCATGGAATGTAATAAGTCATTTTATAGAACTATGAATCTATTATAGATCCTTGTAGGTTCAGAGTAAATGTTCTGTTTGTACAGCTTTGTAATAGTTGATAGAAAGTGTGTACTGTTAATCCATTCCTCTATTGCTCTTTTGATGGGCAATCAGGTTGCTTCCCATTTTATGTCATTATAAATAATGTTGCTATAGGTATTCACATGTGTATTTGTCTTTTTTATTACATATTGATATTTTTATTTCTACATGATCAATTTGCAGAAGTAAAGTTCCATCATTTGAATTGCTTTGAAGGATACTGACAAATGACCTTCCAAAGCTGACTTCAATTCAATGTGAAACCAGCAATGCACCGGAAGGCCCTCCTTCCTAACATCTTGTATGCAAAATATTATTGCTTTTCTCAACTTTTGATAGTTTGGGATTAAATTTTATTTTTGTTTTTCATTGATTGGAATTTTCTCAAGCACTAGTGATTTTGATGATCTTTTCATACGTTTCTTGTTTATTTTGAGACTCGGCAGAGACAGATGGTTAAGACTATGAAATTAAGACAGATTGCCTTGCTTTGAATTCTAATAACTCTAGTTAGTATTCTTTTAACAATGGGCAAGTAACTTAAGCAATCTGTAACTCAATTTCTTCAGCTATAAAATAGGGATATCAGTAGTTCCCAGTTCAGAGCAGAGGTGGCTGGCCAAATCCAGGTTCTCCTTATTTTCTTCTACGTTATGCCCAACATCTGCTAGCACTGACATCCTACATTGGTTCAGGCTTGGCACCAGATGCTTATTTCCAAGACCACAGAGGTAGTAGTTCTGCAATCGCAACAGCTTCCTTAGATCTATTTATGAACCCTCCCTTTATGATCACAATTTGGACTTCTCTGCAAGCTACAAAGAATGAGAAAGGCAGCTCTTGGCATCTTGGAGCTGTCCTGGTACTCACAATGAAATTTTAATGTTCTCCTTTTGAACATAAATAATTTCCCAAGTCATCAACACCAGAGGAAATCACTCTGTGACCTTGATGGATCAAAACAAAAACCGGACCACTCTGCTATCATATCTGAACATAAAATATGAACATCGTCCTATCTACATATTAACCACATATCCTATCTTGGTTTATGTCAGTGTTTATTGCTTCCTTTCTGATTTTATTTTTAGTATTGCACTAGCCTCTTTCCTCTTTGTAGATAAAATGTATTAAGATATCAAGTCATTGAATTATCCTTGCATCCAGAGTAAAACACTGCTTCCATAAATTCTCCTCAAAATTACCTAATGTAAACATAAATTGTACAATAATTCCTTTCTAACAAAGTCTTACTGAGACATTTGATGCATTATGAGTAACAAACACAACTTGTTAAACTACAGATATAGTCTCATTGGTCTCTGGTTGGAGAACATTAACACTACAAATTATTAACTCACACCAGTTCTTCAGATGAACTGACTAATGACTTAGCAATCCCTGATTCTCAGAATTCCCCTTCCAAACTTTAATTTTCCCTGCTCCTCACACTTTTGTGTTGGATCTAATTTCATATTTTCTGCCTTGCTAAACCCTAATGCAATTATTTTTTTTATATTGATCCTTAATAGATGTATATATTTTCAAGGTACATGTGATAATTTGATAAATTCCTGTAAACATGTGAGGATAATTGGGATAGCCATCATCTTAAATATTTATCTTTTTATGCTGGAAAATTCAAATTATTACCTTCCATCTTTTTTGAAATGTGTGATATATTAATGTTAACTACAGTCACTTTACTGATCCGTTGAATACCAGGTCTTATTTCTTCTGTTAACTGTATTTTCACTCACTGATTAACCTCTCTTTATCACCCTCTCTACACTACCTTTGCTGGTAACCACCAATCTAATGACCATCTTCATGAGATCTACATTTTTAGCTTCCACATATGAGTGAGAATTTGCAACATTTGTCTCACTGTGCTTGGCTTATGTCACATAATATAACGAGTTCCAGTTTTATGCCTGTTGCTGCAAATTACAGGATGTCATTCTTTTTTATGACTTAATAGCATATCATTGTACACAAAACATTTTCTTTTACATTCATCCATTAATGGGCACCTTGATTGATTCCATATTATGGTTAATGTGAGTCATGCTACAATACATGTGGGAATGAAGATAACTCTTTGATATATTGATTTTCTTACTTTTGAATACATACTCAGGAGTGGAATTGCTGGATCATATGGAAGATGTATTTTAAGGTTTCTGAGAAACCTCTAGATTGTCTTCTATAGTGGCTGTACTAATTTACATTCCCACCAACAGAGGACAAGAGTTTTTCTTTCTTCACATGCTTTCCAGCATCCATTATTTCCTGTCCTTTATATAAAAGCATTTTAACTGGGGTGAGATGATATCTCATTGTGACTTTTTCATTTCTCTGATGATTAGTGATGTGAACATTTTTCATATATATTGGCCATTTGTATGTCTTCTTTAGAGAAATGTCTATTCAGATCTTTTGCCCATCACTAAATTGGATTTTTTATTTATTTATATTTTGCTATTGAGTTATTTGAGCTTCTTATATATTCTAGTTTTAATCCTTTTGTCAAATGGATAGTTTACAAATATTTTCTCCTATATTGTGGGTTTTCTCTTCAGTCTGTGTATTGTTTCCTTTGCTGTGCAGAAGCTTTTTAGCTTAAGGTGATCCCATTTGTCTATTTTTGCTTTTGTCATCTGTGCTTTTGAGGTCTTATACTTAGATCCATACCTAGATTCATGTCCCAGAGCCTTTTGCCAATGCTTTCTTTTAGTAACTTTATAGTTTCAGATCTTAGATCTAATGCTTTAAATCATTTTGATTTTATTTTTACATACAGTGGAAGATAGGGATTTAATTTCATTCTTCTGCTCATGGATATCCAGTTTCCCCCACACCATTTATTGCAGAGAATGCTTTTTTTCCCACTGTTTGTTTTTGAAGACCTTCTCAAAATGAGTTGACTGTAAAAGTGTGGATTTACATGTGTTACTTATTTTGCTCCATTGGTCAATGTGTCTTTTTTTATGCCACAGCATGCTTATATGGTTAGTTTATCTTTGTACTGCATTTTGAAATCAGGTGGTATGATGCCTCCAGCTTTGTTCTTTTTGTCCAGGATTGCTTTGGCTATTCAGATTCTTTTGTGGTTCCATATAAATTTTAGGAATTTTTTCTCTATTTATCTGAAGAATGTTATATGTATTTTCACAGACATTGCATTGAATGTGTAAATTGTCTTAGGTAGTATTGATGGCAGCTGGAGGCAAACAGGTTCCTAGGCAGGAAGGGGTGGATTCCCAGTGAGGCCCAGACTTCAAACCAGAGATGACCTGAAGTCTGGGGTTGACTGCCAGTTCCAGGTGGAGTCTGCCACCCAGAGTGAGAACGTCCTTGATGCCTTTCAGCCAATTGGATTGTGATTCATCCAGGCCTGCCCATGGTCACCAATTACCAATCAGCATACACTTCCTGCCACCCACAGACCAATCAGCACACACTTTCTTCATTCTGAGCCCATAAAAACCCCAGACTCAGCCAGATTCACCACACTGGCCGGAACTGTTTGCCTGGCAGTGATGTTCCTGGCTGTGCACAGTGGCTGGACCCCATGCTTGCTAATTTACACACCCATTACCACTCCACAACTGGCTCACCTTTGGCAGGTGTGGGATCTGCTCAGGTAACACAAACTGAACATAGCCTGCTGGGTCAAGTGGGCAGAACATGTCTAGTGGACACTAGCAAAACTCAAGCAGAGGCACCACTGGCCATAGAAGTTTCTGACTGGTGAAGTGACACCCTAAGGATCCTGTGACAGTATTACCATTTTAACAATATTAATTCTTCCAATCCATTAGAATTTCTTGTGTGTCCTCTTCAAATCTTTCAACAGTGTTTTATAGTTTTCTTTGTACATATTATTGACATGTTTGGTTAAATTGATTCCTAGGTATTTTATATTCTATGTAGCTACTGGAAATGGCAGTGCTTTCTTGACTTCCTTTTCAGATTGGTCACTGTTGGAATACATAAATGCTACTGACATCTGTATGTTGATTTTGTGTCTTGCAAATTTACTGAATTTATCAGTTCTGATAGTTGTTTAAGGACTTTTTGTGTTTTTCTAAATATAAGATCATATTATCAGTGTACAAGTCTAATTTGACTTCTTCATTTCTAATGTGGGCACACATTTTTTTGTCTTGCCTAATTGCACCAGCCAAGGCTTCCAATATTATGTTGAACAAAGATGGTAAAAGTGGGCATCCTTGTTTTGCTTCTGATCTTAGAGCAAAAGCTTTCAGTTTTTTTCCATGTAGTAGTATGTTCACTGTGGGCTTGTGGATGACCTTTATTATTTTGAAGTATTTCTCCTTCTATGTCCAATTTGTTGAGGGTTTTTATCATAAAGGGAAGTTAAATTTTATTGAATTCTTTCTCAACATCTATTGAAATGATCATAAGATTTTTGTTCTTGGTTCTGTTAATGCAATGTTTCATCATTGATTTGTGTTTGTTGAATCATCCTCGCATCTCAGGGATGAGTGCTAATTGATCATGGTGATTGATCTTTTTAATGTGTTATTGAATTCAGTTTGCTAGTATTTAAAAGAGGATTTTTGCATCTATGTTCATCAGTGATACTGGCTTGTAGGTTTCTTTTGTTGTTGTTGTTGTGTCGTTTTCTGGTTTTGATATCAGGGTAATACTGGCTTCATATAAAGAGTTTGGATGTGTTCCCTCCTCTTCTTTATATTGCAGGACTTGAGTGGAATTGGTATTGGTTCTTCTTCAAAAATTTGGTAGAATTCAGCAGTGAAGCCATCAGGTCCTGAGCTTTACTTTGAGGGAATAACTTTTATTACAGCTTCAAACTTGTCACTCATTCTTGGTTTGATGAGGTTTTCTATTTAATCCAGGTTTAATCTTGGTAGATTTTATGTGTCCAGGGATTTATCCATTTCATTTAGATTTTTCAATTTGTTGATATATAGTTGTTCAGAATAGTCTTTAATGATTATTTGCATTTCTGTGGTCTCAGTTATGTGTTTTCTGATGCCATTTATTTGATTCTTCTTTTTTTTTTCTTAGTCTGGCAAAAGGTTTGTTAATTTTGTTTTTATGGTTTTTTTTTTTTTTTTTTTTTAGAGACAGAGTCTCGCCTTGTCGCCCAAACTGGAGTGCAGTGGCCGGATCTCGGCTCACTGCAAGCTCCGCCTTTCGGGTTTACGCCATTCTCCTGCCTTAGCCTCCCCAGTAGCTGGGACTACAGGCGCCTGCCACCTCGCCTGGCTAGTTTTTTGTATTTTTTAGTAGAGACAGGGTTTCACCGGGTTAGCCAGGATGGTCTCCATCTCCTGACCTTGTGATCCGCCCGTCTCGGCCTCCTAAAGTGCTGGGATTACAGGCTTGAGCCACCGCACCCGGCCTGTTTTTATGTTTTTAAAAGCAACTTATATTTTTCTAGGTCTTCTGTAATGCTTTTTTAGTCTTTAATTTTTTTATACTCTGGTCTTTTATTTTATTTCTACTAATTTGTGTTTGGTTTGTTATTGCTTTTCCAGTTCCTTTAGGTACATTGCTATGCTGTTTGTCTGATGTATTTCTACTTTTATGATGTAGATATTTATTGCTGTAAACTTTCCTGTTTGTACCAATTTTGCCTTATCTCTTAGATTTTTGCATGTTGCTTTTTAACTTGTTTCAAAAAAATTATTTTTCCTTTTTAATTTCTTTATTGACCTATTGGTCTTTCAGGAGAATTTTAAATTTTCATGTATTTGTACTACTTCCAAAGTTCCTCTTGTTATTGATTTTTAGTTTTACTCCATTGTGGTCAAAAATGATACTTGATATAGGCCAGGCGTGGTGGCTCACGCCTGTAATCCCAGCACTTTGGGAGGCCAAGGTGGGTGGATTACAAGGTCAGGAGATTGAGACCATCTTGGCTAACATGGTGAAACCCCGTCTCTACTAAAAATACAAAAAATTAGCTGGGCGTGGTGGCAGGTGCCTGTAGTCCTAGCTACTTGGGAGGCTGAGGCAGGAGTATGGTGTGAACCCAGGAGGCAGAGCTTGCAGTGAGTCGAGATTGCACCACTGCACTCCAGCCTAGGCGACAGAGCAAGATTCCATCTCAAAAAAAAAAAAAAAAAAAAAAAAAAAGATACTTGATATAATTTCCATGCTTTTGAATTTGTTGGCACTTGTTTTGTGGTCTAATATATAATCTATTATGAACAATGTGCTGATAAAAAGAATGAGCATTTTGCAGCAGTTGGCAGAAATATTCTGTAAATGTCAGTGTGGCTTATTTATTCTGGTATGCAGTTTATCCCCAATGTTTCTTTGTTGATTTCATGTCTGGATGATCTGTCCATTATTGAGAGCAGGGTGCTGCAATCCTCTACTGTTATTTTGTTATAATCTCTGTCCTTTTAAATCTATTAATGTTAGCTTTACATACATGGGAGCTAAAGGGTTGGTTGCATATTTATACTTGTGATATCCACCTGCTAAATTGACCCCTTTATTATTATAGAGTGACCTTTGTTGTCTCTTTTTACGGTCTTTGACTTGTAGTCTATTTTATCTGTAAACATAGCTATTTCTGATGTTCATGAAGTAAACATAGTTATTTCTGATCATTTTTCATTTCCATTTGCATGCAATCTTATTCCATCCCTTCATTCTCAGTCTACCCGTGTCCTTATAAGTGAGGTGAGTTTTCTGAAGCCAGCATATAATTGCATTTAATTTCTTTATCCATTCAGCCACTTTATGTCTTTAACTGGAGTATTGAGTCCATTTACATTGTGTTGTTATTGATAAGTGAGAACTTGTGACTGCCATTTTATTGCTTATTTTCCTTCCTTCCTTCCTTCCTTCCTTCCTTCCTTCCTTCCTTCCTTCCTTCCTTCCTTCCTTCCTTCCTTCCTTCTTTCCTCCTTCTTTCCTTCCTCTTTCTTTCTCTTTACTTTTATTGTTTTTTTCCTTCCTTCCTTCTCTCCATCCTTTCTTCCTTTCCTTTCCCTCCCTCCTTCCCTCCCTCTGCCTCTTTCCCTCCCTCCCTCCCTTCTTCCCATTTTTTTCTTCTTTTGTTGTTAAGTGATTTTCTCTGGTGGTGTGTTTAAATTTGTTTATTTTAATTTTAATGTTTCAACCATGTCTTTGCATTGTGGTTACCATGAGGATTACCAAATAAAATTTTATAGATATAACAAGTTTATTTTAAAGAGATGACAATTTGTCTTTGATTGCACACACAAAAGAATAGAAACAAAGACAAAAACTCAAAGAAATAACTGTGTTATAATCTCTGTATCTTTCTAAAAATTCTATGCTATAGCTTAATTCTTCCATATTTTTCTTTTTCATGCCTCAATTTACACATTACTAGGTAAACCTAATTCTTAGTAGGTTTCTGTAGCTATTATTGTTTCAATAAATTTGTTTTTTGGGCTTTATACTAGAGTCATGAGTGAATTGCACATCATAATTAATATTGGGTTAGTCTGGAATTGTCTTTGCATTTTTTTGTATTTGGTTTTACCAGAGAGTTTTGTACCATCAAATGTTTTTGATTGCAGATTTGTTTGTTTGTTTCTTTGTTTTGTTCTGTTTTTTGACATTGAAGATTTCCCTTTAGTATTTCTTGTAATGTGGATCTGGTGGTAGTGAATTTGCTCAGTTTTTTTTTTTTTCCTGGAAAATACTTTATCTTTCCCTTATATTTGAAGGAAGACTTTGATGGGTACTGTATTCTTGAATGGCAATTTTTTTCCAGCACTTTGAAAATGTGATCCCACATCCTCCTGACCTATGTGGTTTCCATTGAGAGATCTATTGCCAGATGAATTAGGGTTCCTTTATGTTGTATTTGCTTCTTTTCTCTTGCTGCTTCTAGAATCCTCCCTTTGTCCTTGACATTTTACAGTTTGATTATTATAAGCCTTGCAGTAGTCTTATTTTGGTTGAATCACTTTGATGTTCTCTGATGTTCCTCTACGGGCATATCCACACCTTTCTGAAGTTTTATAAAGTTTTCTGATATTATTTCTTTGAACAAGCTTTCTATCCCTTGCTCTCGTTCAACTACCTCTTGAACACCAATAATTCTTAGATTTTTTCTGTGGGGTAATTTTCTTTACCTTGAAGGCATCTTTGTTCTTTTACATTCCTGTTTTTCCCCCTCTATTGACAGTATAATGTCAAACAACTTGTCTTCAAGCTCAATATTTTTTCCCTCTGCTTGATCCATTTTGCTGTTGAGAGCCTCTTATGAATTTTTTAAGTCAGCAAATGTATTTCTCAGCATGTTTTCTGGTTTTATTTCTTGTATCATTTCAATCTCTTTGAAAATTTCTGAGCTACTACTTTTCAGTGTTATCTTTGAGATTACTGAGTTTCCTTAAAACTGCTATTTTATTTTTATTTTTTGAGATGGAGTCTCACTCTGTTGCCCAGGGCAGAGTGCAGTGCCATGATCTTGACACACTGCAACCTCTGCCTGAGGTTCAAGCGATACTCCTGCCTCAGCCTCCCAAGTAACTAGGGTTTCAAGTACATGCCACCACACCTAAATGGTTTTGTATTTTTAGTAGAGATGGGGTTTCACCATGTTGGCCAGGCTGGTCTTGAATTCCTGACCTCAGGTGATCCACTTTGGCATCCCGAAGGGGTGGGATTACAGGTGTGAGCTACCATGCCTGGCCCAAAACTGCTATTTTAAATTCTTGGTAATGTGGCAGGTCAGTTCTCCCTGACAATCACACAGACAGGCCTGCATGACAGTCACACAGACAGGCCTGCACAGCACCCCAGATACACAGATACATTTCCATAGTACTGCCTTAACATTGAGCAAATAGTTAAACCTAGGGAAATCAGTGCCCAAACATCAAAGCTAGAAATGAAACATATGGTCAGTAGGAGCCTTGCATGGGCTTCTCCCTTGCTAGAGCAAGCCAAAATAATAGAAACAGTTTTACATTCCTAGTGCCAGGACCCATCTTTGGCTGACAAAATCTGAGACAAGTCAAGGTAAAAGAGGCAGCTGTTTCAATAGTTTTATTGGAGAGTCTGAGGCAGCTCTTGGGAACAAGCTATAAAAGAGATAAGATAGAAATAATCACCGTGTTACCACAGTAGACAGGCCTTTAAGGTACTGAGGGCCTTTTAATAGGACTTAGCAAGCATTTTTTGTTTTGCCTCTGACCTTCCAGTTGAAACAAAATTAGTTACCAATAGACTTAGGCGAATGCTATACTGCAGGTAGGCACATAACCCCAACCTATATAAGCACTAAGAAAATTGAAACACTTTGAGTTGGTCTGGTGGGATTGTCTCTGAACTTCTCCCTGTATCTGGTTACAGCAATAAATTTCCTTCTTTCCTAGTTTGCTTCTCGTTATTGGGCCTTGAGAAAATGCAGCGAGACCCAGCTTGACCCCAGAAACAGTAAGAGTACTCACATATCACTATCTTGTTAGGGCCAGTCACTGGTTTATTACTTTGTTTGGGGAGATCATGGTTTCCTGTTTGCCATTGTTTCTTTTGGATGTATGTATGTCTTTGCATTGAAGGATTATTTATTCTAGCTTTGTATCCTGCTTGTTTTATTTTGTAATGGGTGTATTTCCTAAGAGATTCTTTTTAATTTATCTATTTATCTCATTTTGTTTTCTACTAGGTTGCTGTCTCCTTTTTGGCACTAGCTGGCACCTTAAGCTGAGGTTTGCCTCAACCCCAGTAATTGATCCAGGATCAGAGTGCTGCCAGTCCCAAGTGGGAGAGGATATAAAGGGAATATCCTGAAAGCATGGGAAATCTGGCTAAGGGTGTGTGCCTATGGGGCCTGTTGAACTTGTCTCCTACAGTGTGATGCTGCTGAAGAGACAGTCTGATTTAGTGTCTCCTTTGGCTGAATTACAGAGCAGAGTTTCCAGGGCTGGGAATAGTAGTCCTACGTCTCTTATTTTTTTCTGGCCATCCTTAGAGATATTTCTTTGTTTAGATCCTTGTGATGCTTCCCATGTGTTGAAGCAGGGATAGTTCTTCTGTCAGGAAACCCAAAATGAGGGGAGCTCATTTTCCCCTTCAGTATCATGTTTTCTAGTATAGAAATTGTGAGTTGGAGGAAATTTTCTATGTGTTTGGTGCTGAGGAGATCGAGGAAAGGTGCATTGGGGATATGGAAATCCCAATTTCTTACTGTCTGCTCGGAGTTTTTTGTTGTTGTTGTTTTGTTTTCTTTCTTTTTTTGTGGTCTCAGGAACTGACTCATTCTCATAACTGAGTTCTGGAATATTGCTAGTGATATTCTTGGTGTTACATACTTAATTGTTTTTAGTTTTCTGCAGGAAGAGTGAAGCCAGCTTTCTTCAACACCACCATTTTGAAACCTAAAATCTACTGATGCATTCTTAATAGCATACATTTTTTATACTAATATTTTTCTTTATTCTATAAAACTTTGTATTCGTGCTTTCTACCTTATAATACTTGTTTTTTATATTGATATATTATTTAAATATTTGAAATCATTCAAAAATTGTCTTTATTTTAGATAAACAAAATAGTTTTCCTTTATGTGGCAGGCCTTTGAATTGCTTCCTAGGTATTTATAATTCTTAAGTTATTTTACCAATGTGGCATCATATCAATCATTCATACAATTTAATTTTTCTTCTAATTTATGTCTTTGTTCTGCTGCATTTGACTGGTCAAATTACAGATTTTGTTTCAGAGATCCTTGACTTCATCGTGCTTACATAATGAGGAGACCAAAGAAGGTAATTTACAAGGTAGCATGGCACATTATTTTGCGAGTAGGCTTTAGATGTAAAAAGCTCTGCTTACACTGTTGTTATGCTACTTCCCAATACTGCATGGTCATATACAAGTTAATTAAGCTTCTTCAGTTTGAGGTTTCCCATCTATGCAATAGAGGAAATACATGAATTTCAATATTTTTATAATACTAATAGTATGTGATATGCAGCACAGCATTTGGCACATAATAGGAGTATCATAATAGTAGGCATATTAACCAATGAAAATTTGTTCAATTATCCATTTATTCATTCAGCAAACATCAGTCATGAATGATGTTAAAATACAACATAATCAAAAAAAAAAAAAAAAAAAAAACCTAGAAAAATAAGAGTCTAGACCAGTCCAGATCTTTGACTCTTCGCACAAGATCAGGGTAGAAAGATTGTCTATATTAGAAATTCACCTTGTAACATAATAGCATACTATATATCTTGTAGGATTTTAAACAATATAAGATGAAATTTCTATAACATACTTAATAGTGATTAGATCATTTTAAATGATTTTTTCAAAGGCTCAAATCAAAACCTCTTTCTGTTTATGTTATGTAGAAGTATCACGGCGAGGTATTGTCTACCTGATTAATTTTCCTAGGATCCTGGTGGTCAAGGCACACAAATAAGGTAAGTGGTTTCTTTTATGAAACAGTATTTTAGCAGTATTATCATCATGCATAGCATATAACCTCTTTTGAAATTTTAAAAATACAAATAAAAATTATTCATTTTTGTTTAAAACTAAAATAATATACTTTAGAAACTTAATTATTTATACCATAATTTGGGAAGGTTTCTTTATACATTAAGTAAATGACTATATTTATTTTCAAATAAATGATTCAGGAAAAATTCAGTCTTCCTTTATTGGACTAAATTCAAATGGCTAGTTTAAGGGTGAGGTGAATCTATATGTTTTACTCATAAAGATGATGTGGAAATAAATTGATTCTATGTATCTTAAGATAGCTCATGTATGCTTTTGTCTAAAGTTCTTCCAATGCACTTTATTTGCTGCAGATGAAGCCATACAGTTGTTTTAATTTTATAAAATGTTATGAATTGTAAATTTCACATTTGTATTACAATTATTAGATAGTTAAGCCTAATATAATATTTTCTCTATTAACAAGTTCATTTCTTGAAATAAAACTGAGACAAAATGATTCTGTAATAATGAAATCATACTTATGCTTTTCATCATATCTGAACAAGACTGGAACTTAACAAATACCTTTTAATACGTCTGGAAATCTTAACTTCATAAATGTATGTGAATTTTCTCTTTGTCTTATTGATTTGTTGAACAGATTTAGGTAACAAAACTGAGCTCCAATTTTTCTGTTACTTTAGTTTCCCAATGCTTAAATTATTAACACTCACAACTTGATAAGTGATATTTTTACTTGATGTTCATTTTTATTTTAAACACATATTGACCATGAATAAATTATCTTATTTTCTAAATATTAGAAATACTAGAAATTTTTAGAGTCAAAGTTATAGATCAGTGTGTTAGCCCATTCTCATGCTGCTATGAGGACGTACCGAAGACTAAGTAATTCATAAAGGAAAACGATTTAATTGAGTCGCAGTTCTGTATGGCTGGAGAGAGGCCTTGGGAAACTTACAATCATAGCTGAAGTGGAAGTAAATCCATCCTTCTTCACATGGTGGCAGCAGACAGAAGTGCAGAGTGAAGGGAGGAAAAGCCCCTTATAAAAATGACCAGATCTCATGAGAATTTACTCGCTATCATGAGAACGGCATGGAGGAAACACCACCATGATTTACTCACCTCCCATGAGGTACCTCCCCCAACATGCAGGGATTACAATTTAGATTACAATTCAAGATGAGATTTTGGATGAGGAAACAGCCAATCATATTGTTCCGCCCTTGGGCCCTCCCAGATTTCATGATCTCACATTTCAAAACACAATCATGCCTTTCCAACTGTCTCCCAAAGTCTTAATTCATTCCAGGATTAACCCAAATGTCCAAGTCCAAAGTCTCATCTGTGGCAAGGCAAGTCCCTTTTGCCTATGAGTCTGTAAAATCAAAAGCGAGTTAGTTCCTTCCTTTAGACAATGGGGGTACAGGCATTGGGTGAATACACCCATTTCAAATGGGAGACATTGGCCAAAACAAAGGGTATACAGGCCCCATGCAAGTCTGAACTCCAATAGGGCAATTGTTAAACTTTAGAGTCCCCAGATGATCTCCTTTGACTCCATGTTTCACATCCAGGTCATGCTGATGCAAGAAGAGGATTCCCAGGGTATTGGGCAGCTCTTCCCCTGTGGCTTTGTAGGGTACAGCCCTGCTCCTGGCTGCTTTCATGGGCTGGCATTTTCTGCAGCTTTTCCAGGCTCACAGTGCAAGCTGTCAGTGAGTCTTCCATTCTGGGGTCTGGAGGATGTTGGCCCTCTTGTCACAGCTCCGTTAAGCAGTGCCCCAGGGGGACTTTGTGTGGGAGCTTTGACCTTACACTTCCTTCCCCTACTGCCCTAGCAGAAGTTCTCCATGAGGGCTCTGCCCCTGTAGCAAACTTCTGCCTGAACATCCAGGCATTTTCATACATCCTCGGAAATTTAGGCAGAAGTTCCCAAACCTCAATTCTTGACTTCTGCCCACCCAAGGAAGGCACCAAGGCTTGGGCTGCACGTTGGCCCCTTTTAGCCACCAGTGGAGCTGAAACAGCTAGGATGCCGGGCAGCATGGCCTGTAGCTGTGCAGGACAGGGTGCACTGTGCCCAACCCAGAAAACCATTTTTTCCCTCCTAGGCCTCTGGGCCTGTGATGAGAGTGGCTGCAGTGAAGGTCTCTGACATGCCATGGAGACATTTTTCCCATTGTCTAGGTGATTAACATTTGGCTCCTTATTACTCATGCAAATTTCTGCAGTTAGCTTGAATTTCTCCCCAGAAAATTGGTTTTTCTTTTCTGTCACATCATCAGGCCAGAAATTTTCCAAACTTTTATGCTCTGCCTCCTCTCGAATGCTTTGTCACTTAGAAATTTCTTTTCCCAGGTACCCTAAATCATCTCTCTCAACTTCAAAGTTCCACACATCTCTACGGCAGGGGCAAAATGCCACCAGTCTCTTTGCTAAAACATAGCAGGAGTTACCTTTGCTCCAGTTCCCAACAAATTCTTCATCTCCATCTGAGACTACCTCAGCCTGGACTTCATTGTCCATATCCCTATCAGCATTTTGGTCAAAGTCATTCAACAAGTCTCTAGGAAGTTCCAAACTTTCCCACATTTTCCTGTCTTCTTCTGAGCCCTGCAAACTGTTCCAACTTCTGCCTGTTACTCAGTTCCAAAGTCACTTCCATATTTTTGGGTAACCTTACAGTAGTGCCCCACTACCTCCTGGTACCAATTTACTGTTAGTCCATTCTCACACTGCTGTAAGGGCATAACAGAGAATGGATAATTTATAAATGAAAGAGGTTAATTGATTCACAATTCTGCATGGCTGAGGAGGCCTCAGGAAACTTAGAATCTTTGTGAATAAAAATCAAATATGTTTTTCACATGGCAGCAGGAGACAGGAGTGCAGAGCAAAAAGGGAAAAAGCCCCTTTCAAAACCATCCAATCTTGCGAGAACTCATTCATTATCATGAGAACAGTATGGGGGAACCACCCTCATAATCTAGTCACCTCCCATGAGATCCCTTCCCCAACATGTGGGGATTACAATTCAGATTACAATTCAAGCTGAGATTTTGGGTGGAGACACAGCCATACCTTATCAGTCATAAAATTAAGATTGTAACACAACAACATCAGGGTATTTGTTTCTATCTGTATCCATGTTCTTTCTCAAGCAAGTAATTCTATTTTTATAAATGAGACATAGTCATCTATTAATATACCTTTTTTAGTCATTGATAACATTTTGAGTGGTTTTACTGTAACGGAGAAATTTTTCTTCTCAGTTTTTAATCTTATATCTTTATTCAATTGAATATCTATATTTTCTTATGATTCATACTAAATTTTTCAAGTATAGAGTACATCTATACATTGTATGTGCAGTGTAAATTTAAAATACCAACATTCACCAATAAAGGAGAAGCAATTGCTTTATTTATGATCTGCTGATGTTGCTCAGGCTAAAGCTATCTTTCCAAATAGATTGTCTTTACATAAATATTTTCTTAAAAAATGAATTTGGATTCAGTGCATTCATAGAATAATGAAAAAAAATCATCTCCTAATAGTTAATTGTGTATACTCCATTTCAGTGCATTTGGAATATCATTGTTGCATACACATTTAGTAAATCATAAAAATTATTTTTATAAAAGTTAACTGAACAGGATCTTACTTACATTTTAAAATTTATATGCAACAGCTTCCTAAAGTATAGAATTTATTAATTCATGACTGAGTAATATGGCAGTAAGATACAAATTACAAGATTCTCCAGGCAATAATTAGTTTAGAAAAATTGAAATCTAGACAGTTGACCATTGTAGATCCTTTCTCCTTGTGTGTGGGCCTCCTTTTGGGTACGCTACAGCTATACTCTAAGAAAGAGCTTCCAGGGCAGTCTTCCAAAACATGCTTTTTCTTATTACTCAAGACTGGAAAATTACCTTGATCCTTAAATTTTCACGCTTTTTGAACAAAAGATTCAAGAAAGAATGCCTGGCTAGGGCGGCACATGGAGATTCAGTTATTCTGTGCTGAACTTTAAATTCCTAATCTGCTGGACAGCTTAGGAAATTGGTGGCAGTGTCTCTGGAGATACAGGATTATAGCCACTTCATGACTAACTGTCCCGGTGACCTGTTTTGTTTCTATGGAATTATTGCTGGCAAATTGTTCTGCCATTTACACACTTCATTTTTAGAGAAACATAAAAGGAAGGACTGATGATTAGAAATGCATTTCATGATTAGATTTGCATTAGTGTTGATTTGTACATATTCAAATAACACTTTAAGTATCTCTATGTAATAGCGACATAATGTAGATCAGCAGTTAGCTTGTGAAATTGCCTTGAGAGAGAAGGCTTATATAACACTAATATAGAGAGGCTAATGCACTTTCCCAGTGAAGTTTGTTTTGGATTATTCGCAGGGATGGCCTGGGTATTTGGAATAATAATTTACACTAAGAAAAGTAAGTATGGAAAATTCAAGTTAATGAACAATTGGCTTGTATTAGAGAGTAAGACAATTTTGTCATTCAGATTGTCCTTTAGTTCCCTAATGTATATTTAACTAAGACCTAGAGAGAAGGAGCTACAAATATAAAGCAAGAAACAATGCCAAAAAAAGCGCTGTTTCATTCCACTTTCCTTGGGGGCAATAATACAGTATTGATGAATGTAATGGTTTTGATAGACACAGTTTATGGAGGTGAAAAATTGGGCAGAGGCCTTGAATGGTATGCTTAGTACTGCATGTCAACAGTCTGACTAGCTGATAACATCACAAAAAGTCAGTGTAAAAAAAGAAAAGAATTATTAATTGTCACATGTTCAACAAGAGGCTTTGATTCTGAGCATTAGTGAGACATCTACCTAAGTTCTAAGAAATTGTTTGCAGGACTTAAAGAGAGGTTGGGGTTCCCAATATGGAGAACAGGGATAGAACCGGAGAAAAACTAGTTATTGGTACCCATGTTTTATTCCAATGCTGACATGGTATTAAAAAAAAAACAATAATATTAATGCATAGAGTTTTATGATAGGAACATAGGGAGCCTATATTTCAACTTCATAGTTATATACAGGTAAGAATTTGAGTTTCTGAGTAGTGAGGTGACTTATCTAAGGACAACAAGTTAGTAGCAGAGACAATGGAAGAAGGAAGGTCTTCAAATTCTTGCTCTAGACCCTTTGTACTAAGCTGTGTCTTATTTTTAGCACACATTCATAGCTTTTGATGGTATTATAGCTTAGTGTCTCAGAGCATACAATTCTGAATGAGATAGACATGGATCCTACCCAGGTCCTTTTCTTGAAAGTTGTATAGTTCTGGACAAATGACAATCATGTTCTGATTCAATTTCCTCATCTAGACTATCAAACTGAATACAATATCTGCCTAAAAGTGTTGTTTTAAGCATTAATGTAAATAGTATTAAAATAGAGTCAAACTTCATAAGTATTCAACAAAGTATTCAACAAATAAAATACTTATGAAGTATTTTATTTGTTGATATCTTATTAGGGATTGTGCCCAAAGTACTCTTCTTCAGATGTCGACATGTTTTCAGGTAGCTTTAAAGAAATTTTGGAAACCTAGTGGCATATTAATTTTCCATATTGTGAAATGAAGTTTTGTGGATATGGTATTGACTAATTTCATCTAGAAATATTCATGAGTCATTTATGTTAAACTTATATTTAAAAATATTCACTAGGGTTACATAGTTTAATAGCACCCTGCCATATGTTTTAATTTCATATTTAATAATGGACTGATAGATACATTAGAAAACCAAAAACCTAAAATATGATTTGATCAACCAATAAAATGAATGATTCTTACATCACTGATCCAGAAATATAAACATCTACAACTATCAGAACTCTGTAATAAGAATGAAATTACTTTGTTTTGTTTTTTGAATGATAAAATGTTTTTTGAAGAATTTACATGATTCTAAGAAGAAAGAGAATATCTTAATTTCTTAAATTTGTTTTACATGTTGCTATGAACTGAATGTTCGTATCTACCCAAAACTCATGTGTTTAAACCTAATTCTCAATGTGAGGATATTCGGAGGTAGGGCCTTTTGGAGGTGATTAGATCATGAGTGAAACAGTGCCATCTATGAACAAGAAAGTGGCCCCTCACCAGACAGCACATTTGTCAGTGCTTGATCTTGGGCTTCCCAGCCTCTAAAACTGTGGTTTAAAATAAATAAATAAATAAATAAATAATGAATAATCTGTTGTTTTTAAGCTACCCAGATTGTGGTATTTTGTTTTAGCAGTACAAATGGACTAAGACAAATGTGTGGCTGAAAACATAGTTTAAACAAGCAACATAAATTACTATTTATGGAATACAGTAGATAGTATTGAAAAGAGACTCATCCATACTAAAATTCCAAGGAATTCATCTCTAATATTCTATTTAGAATATCTAATAGCAATTTTTGTAAGATGCTATTATTAATTTGTATTTTATAAGTAAAAAAAGAAAGGCTTAGAGGGTTAGGTCAGTTGCTCAAGGTGAAAAATTCAGTTAATAAGTGGAGAATGCAAGAAATATTTTGTTATGGATCTACAACTTTGCTCAGTCTATGAGGTCAAACAATATACTCATGGTGATAGTCTTACTATTGACACATATTTGTAAAGTATGATTTTTGTTGCAATGCACTTGTAATATATAGGTCATTTTTTATATCTACTACATTTTATCAAAGCCAAAAATAGATTTATAAATAGTTGTATGCTATATTTAAAACATAAATTTCAAAACCTGAGTAAACTAGATTGAATAGAGACTATGTTTGTTTTGAGAGTAATTTAAATTTTCTCTAATTTCTAAAAGAATTAGAAGCATTATAAGCAAGGAAAAATAGCATAAGTGAATATTAAACTCAGTGCTATTTTTTATCAATGAATGTAAAAAAGAGACCGAGTAATGTGGCTCACAATGTCTATTATGAAGAAGCACAGTTTATCACAAATGAAAAATAAAAAATAAGAAAAGAAAAGAAAACCATGACATAAACCTAGCGTTGACCTTTAAGGGAAATTTACTGGCAGGCTGTATGTGTAAGACATGCTGAAGCTGATAATGTATGATAGCCATAACATTATACGACCTTTTTTTAGGTCAACCAATTATAAACCTTAAGACAAAATGTTAAATCCGAGCTCAGTGAAGGTGTTTCTATGAAAAGCAGAATAATAGAGTCAGGCTACCAGGCTTGCTGTCTGTTCTCTTCGAAAGGTAGAAATTTAGAGAATCTATAGAAATAAGTGGTTATAATGTCCCTTAGGTCAGTGCTTTCAAATATCAATTGTTAAGCTTTGACAGCAGCTGTGTGAGACAAAATTTCAAGTTGAGAAGCCTGAGAGGTAAGTAAAAGTTGTTCAGAGTTTTGGGTTGAAAGGATCTTCATGCTCCAGAGACCTGGGATATAGGTTGTAAAATTCACATTTTGAAATGAAAATTAGGCAGTATGACTTAATCCAACCAGTGTGCACCTCTTCATACAATAATTATTCTTTCTAGTTAAATGAAAGATTTATAAAAATGACAAAATCATTCTTTTTTTTAGTGATTTAAATTTTAAAACTACTGCAAAGAAGCCTGTTTATGTTACCTCTGAGATTTTTATACCTGATGTCAAACTTTATTGTGCTGTATGAATACATTTTAGAAGTCAAGTGCTTATTTTAAAAATTTGTTTTGATTTTCTTAAAGCTGTAATCTTCATGTTATGTAAAATATGTAGTTTGGTGGCATCAGGACATAAATAATTGTGTTTAACATCTATCTCTTCTTTAGTTAGTTTTGGTAAAACTTTCTTTACAGGTTTTATATTTTGCCTACTATATTTTAAGCACCATAGTAATCTATGGTAGGTTGTTTTTGAGGGTGATTTAATTCTAATTTCCTTCCTTACTCTCTCCCCCATGTTGGAAATGCATATATTGATTAATTCAACTGAAATTTTATTAATAAATGTGGTGAGAAGTTCACACTCATTGATAAAATGACAAGCTAACATGCAATAACACTGTTTTGCTGTAAAACCATTGCTTCTGAATACTACTAATTAGAACTACACGGTCATTTGTTATATAACGAGAGATGGTTGCAGTGTTTAATTTTTGACATCCATCTCTACCCAGATGACCAGTTAGAATTATGGAAATCAATTTAAATCAATTAATATTAGAGAGTCTTCTGTGGGCAATGCATTATTATACTATAGCGTGTGAGGGATACAAAGATTCAAGTCCTTTGTTCGATAAACACTTATTTAGCTTCTACTGTATGCCAACTACTGTTCTAGGTACAAGAGACCCAAAGACAAGGCAGTGAACAAAACAGTTACAAAAATGCATTAGTCACAGCCTTCCCTTATAGAGGGACTACATATATATAAAATATACACTATATTAGACAGTACAGATAAGACAAATTTCTGAAAACAATGCCAACATCTTGTTAAGAGGAAAAATCCTTCAAAAGTTAACAGACAAAATCAAATTGACCTTTTGCATCTTATCTTAACCTTTAAAAATATGTTTTTTTAAAACAATAAGCATTAAATATGCTCTTGATCAAATAAAAACAGCAAGCCTAAAGTGACCATTTTCATTTTCTGATTACATAGTTTATAATACTTAGGGTTATTAGATGCCATTTGAAACATAGCCTTTAAATGATGCCTGTAGACAAGAACTAATCAACCAATAACCACTTGGAATGTTTCCATCTTCTGAAGAAATCTCTTACCATGAATACTGATTTAAATTGAAACTTATATTAAGAGACCATTTATCTTCTCTCAAAAGGTAACTCTGGCCGGGCGTGGTGGCTCACACCTATAATTCCAGCACTTTGGGAAGCCGAGGCAGGTGGAGCACCTAAGGTCACGAGTTTGAGAACAGCCTGAACAACATGATGAACCCTCATCTCTACTAAATACAAAATATAGCCGGGAGCGGTGCCATGTGTCTGTAATCCTAGTTACTTGGGAGGCTGAGACAGGAGAATCACTTGAACCCAGGAGGCAGAGGTAGCAGAGCCGAGATTGCACCATTGCACTCCAGCCTGGGCAACAAGAGTGGAACTGCATCTCAAATAAAATAAGTAAAATAAAATAAAATAAAATAAAATAAAATAAAATAAAATAAAATAAAATAAAATAAAATAAAATAAAATAAAATAAAATAAAATAAAATAAAATAACAAAATATAAAATAAGATAAAATCTCTGAAGAATTACTCAATTCCATAAAAGGAAATTAACATTTTTGTACTTCCATAAGAATTGATTGATCACATGCCTCAGTAATTCTTTCTAAAATGTATCAGAAAGTACAGTACAGTACATATTCATTGCACAAGGCAATGTGCATGCCTGTCCATTTACATCATCAGAAGGCACTACTGGAGGACAAGGGTGGACTCTACTCACTTTGGGTCTCAAACAGCACCTAGCATCATGCCTAATACATTGTATAAGTGTGTATTAAACAAATGCAGAACAATTAAATGGATTTTAATAAAACTGGGTGTCTTGAGATCAGCATGGTATCACATTTAAAAGAAACAAAAGGCTGACTCCAAAAGTATTCAAAATATGATGGGTCTTTCTGGAAGTTTCATGCCCTTGTTTCTCCATCCAAAGTCACTGTCATCACTGTAGCTGCTTCATTTTCTATTTCCCTTTTGTTTTCTTCTACTTTTCAAATTCCTGACAGAGTCCATATTCTGTAAACTGTCGCTCTTTTCTTGTCATTTCACCTTCATAGATTTGTCTTCCTCAGTTTTAATCCATAGCCCTTCTGCACTACTTCAATACCTTTAGCTTCCTGCTGTTCTCACTATCTAACTTCTACAGGCAAAACAAGGCTCAATTAATGCTGACCCAGAGTCAAAAAAACTCCTTCTCTTTAGGCAAATGGAGAGAGCTGATGAGTGAAAGTGCTTAAAATAGTTTCTTGTCTTTGTTTTTACTTATATTAGTATCTGTCACAAACAAAGGACTCACAGGTTGAAAATGTCTGTTTCTTTGAGGAAAAACATAGGTAAAGGCATTTACTAAAAATAGCACCTGCGAGTTCCTGTGAAAGAGGAGGTATAGTTGGTGGTCTATTATATTGCAATATCATAAACAAAAGGTTCTACAGTTACTGATTTACACAAAGGAAAATAAACAAACTTAAGCACATATACTCTAGCCAATGTCTAGGTAGATTCTTGATACTCTGGCAAGTAAGAGAGATGAAGATCCAAATAGAATTAGCAAGCTTAAGGATCAAGCAAGAATGTCTCTCAAGGGCTGAAAATATTTGCTCTTTGTTTTCTTCACCTCTTCTCTTTAGCCAAAGAGTGAATAGCCTCAATCTCCGGAATGCCAAACCCCCAGATAGTACTTCAGTTCCTACTCACGCTCACCTCTCAAAGACTTTCATTCTGTATTTATTCTCTCGAGATCTCTCTGTTAGGTTGTCTGTCTACTGAATCCTTCCCATCAATATTATGGGATGTATGTACAACACTACTGTAGTATCTCTGATCTTGTAAAAACCCTGTCTTAACCCCGCATTTTCCTTAAACTATTGCCCCATGATATGGTTTGGTCTGTGTGCCCAACCATATCTCATGTTGAATTACAATCCCCATTGTTGAGGGAGGAAACCGGTGGGAGGTGATTGAATCATGGGGGCGAATATCCTCCTTGCTGTTCTCATGATAGTGAGTTCTTACAAGATCTGGTTGTGTAAAAGTCTGTAGCCCTTCCCCACTCTGTTGTGAAGACATGCTTGCTTCCTCTTTGTCCTTCTGCAATGATTGTAAGTTTCCCGAGGCTTTCCAGCCATGTTTCCTGTACAACATGTGGAACTGTGGTTCAATTAAACCTCTTTTCTTCATAAATTACCCAGCCTCAGGTAATTTTTATAGCAATGTGAGAATGGACTAATAAAGCCCACTTTTCTGTTCTCCCGCTCAGCAAAATGACCTCAAAGATTTGACAGAATCAGTCACTCTTAACTTCTTTATTTACTACCTCACTGGACTTTTCTTCTAATTCTCCTTGCTTGGCTTCTCCTCCTTAACTCTAAAAGTTGAAATAAATCAAAGCTTTATTCTGTGTAGGGTCCAACCCTACGCGGCTCAGTGAGTGTTCTCCCCGTGTGCAGAGATGAGAGATTGTTATAAATAAAGACACAAGACAAAGAAAACAGCTGGGCCTGGAGGACCACTACCATCAAGATACTGACGGAGACCGGTAGTGGCCCCAAACGGTTGGACGCGCTGATATTTATTGCATACGAGACAAGGGGGCAGGGTAAGGAGGGTGAATCTTCTAAGTGATTGACAAGGTGAAGCAAGTCACATGATTACAGGATAGGGGGCCCTTTCCTTTTAGGTAGTGGAAGCAGAGAGAAAAGGCAGCATACATCAGCGTTTTCTTCTCTGTACTTATAAGAAAGATCAACTGTTTCTTCTACTGGTATCTACTATGAACTTCAAAGAGGAACCAGGAGTAAGGGAGGAACATGAAAGTGGACAAGGAGCATGACTATTGAAGCATAGCACCACAGGGAGGGGCTTAGGCCTCCAGATGACTGCGGGCGGGCCTGGATAATATCCAGCCTTCCACAAGAAGCTGATGGAGCAGAGTGTTCCCTGACTCCTCCAAGGAAAGGAAACTCCCTTTCACTGTCTGCTAAGTAACGGGTGCCTTCCCAGACACTGACGTTACCACTTGACCAAGGAGCCCTCAAGCGGCCCTTATGCAGACGTGACAGAAGGTTCACCTCCTGCCTTCTAGGTAACTTCTCACAATGTCCCTTCAGCACCTGACCCTATACCCGACGGTTATTCCTAGGTTATATTAGTAATGCAACAAAGAGTCATATTAATGCAAAGAGTCATATGCATACTAATACATATTGCATTAGTAATGCAACAAAGAGTCATACATATTGCATTAGTAATGCAACAAAGAGTCATAGTAAATGCCTTTACCTATGTTTTTCCTCAAAGAAACAGACATTTTCAACCTGTGAGTCCTTTGTTTGTGACAGATACTAATATAAGTAAAATATAAGCTAATGATTAATAATGTGTATAATAATGATTGATAATTGTTCGTGATCATCTCTATATCTAATTTGCATTATGATTATTCTTACTCTAACTATTTTCTTTGTTACACTGAAACAGTTTGTGCCTTCAGACTCTTGCCTCAGCACGTAAGTAATCCTCTGTCCACAATCCTGGGCCCAATTCTCCTTTCCATCTAACTATACAATGTCCACTGGTTATATCATCTATCTTACTCCCATGACTTTAAACACCATAATTGTGCAAAATGCTTTTTGAAATGCCACAGTAATATACCAAACAACCTTTTTGCCATCTTCATGTGTTTGTCTAAATGACATCTTACATATGGAGCTCTTGATTTTTCCCCTTAAATATGTTCCATATCATTTAGCCTATTCTAATAAAGAGCAAAACCATCCTCTCAGAAATATCCTGCTAACTTTTTTTCTCCCTGCTCCAACCTCTGATCTTTCTGCAATACAATTTCCATAAGGCAGATAAGATGATATTAATATTGTACATAAAATATTATACATAAATATGTATCAGATCATGTAACTCCTCTGCTCTAAAGACTCCAGTGGTCTTTCAAAATTAGAACAAGCTCCAAATTTACCATCCTGGCTTACAATGCAAAGTGATCATCCTCTCCTTATCTCTCTGCCATGAAACTCAAGCCTCTACCTTCCTTGCCCAGCATGCATTTGTGAGTGGGACTCTCTTCAGATTTTTCTCAAAGTTTCTAAACTAAGGCCTGTTTAGGGACTTTAATCAAAATATTACTTCCATATTTGGTCATATATTTTTTTTTTCACAAATTAAAAGAAAGTAGTAATCTTGAAATTGTTGGCATTACCAGAAATCATCAAGTATTTCAAATTCTTTATATTCACATTTACTCAGCCAGGTTGGCATACAGATATGCACAGGTCCTCCCTAAGACCTTCACATGACTAGCTTCTTCTCATCATTCATAGGGCAACTTAAATGTTACCTCTTCAGGAGGCTATAGGAAACTACTCAGTCCCTCTTCATCACATAACTCTTTTAATTTCTCTATGTATCACTTAGTACCAGGCTGATGTTGTTTGTCTATTTGTTTATTGTATGTTTGTCTCTCCTAATTAGAATATGAGCTCTATCAGAAGAGCGTCCTTGACTCTTTTGTTCTTTGTTGTGTTCTCAGGACTGATGCCTGGCCGAGAGCAGGCACTCGATAAATACCATTAATTGTATCATATTGCATTCCTTATGGCATCTAGTGCAATACTTGGCTCATATTTTGAGTTTAACAATAGCTTCAAAATGTTCATGTATTACTGAGTCAAATGTTGTACCCTTTTTTAAGCTAAATATTTAGGCTGCTTTCCCTCCCATTTCTGATTGTGAAAAATAAAGCTACAGAGGTGGAACTTGCAGAGTAGCTATTAAAGGAATTAACTGGGAATTCTGGGTGAATCTCCAAAAGAAAGAGTAGAAAAAGTCTTTAGGAAACTTAAATTTTAGAAAAAAATTTCAATATCACTATTTGAATGGATATAATATATACTATAAAAACTTTCTTCACATCTCCAAAAGATAAAAGTATACACACAAAGTAAAACCAAATGGGTGAGTAGTGATTCCATATACCCATGTTTAGAATGTAAGGTTAACATTTCTTCAAAGATACTCCACTTTTCATTTTTATGTTTCTCATTTCTTTTTATTTGCAACAATTACTTTCCAGAATCACTCTACAGTGATGAAAAATGATATGTGTAGAGAGTAGGCTTTGTTACTGCCATTCTTTTGGTTGTTATTTTCAAGTGGTTTTGTTCTCTATACTGTTATACCTTACTTTGAACTTAGTATTTTATCAGAAACTAAGTTAGTTACAGCCTAAATATTTTTGCAAATATAACAATCTAAATTCATAGCAATGCCTGTACTACTCTCAATTGTGACTGCATAGTTTCTATGGAGAAAGGGTTCCAGGGCACAGTCAAATACAATATGGCTAAATTATTTGTACTAAAATGACACTTCTATAAGAAACAAAATGTTTTTCCTTAGTAGTTTTTTTCTGGGGTAGTTTTCAGTAAACTAAAGATAGTATGGAGGAGGGCACAAAAGCTCCCGTTCTCTTCTCCCCTCCATTACAATATCCTTTTCTGGTCTTTTCAGAGAGGATTTTGTTTCTGGTTTGTTTGACTTCTCGCCTCACCTCACCTCATCTCCCCCTCCCCCCTTTACTCTCCCCTTCCTTCCTTCTTCCCTTCGTTTCTTCCCTCCTTCCTTCTCTTCTCCCTCCGTCCCTCCTTTCCCCACTCCCTGCTTGTTTCCCTCCCTTCCTTCTTTTAATTCAAAACTCAAGGCTGAATTACCAGTTTGTTTAAGAAACCTGAATCAAATATATAATAAACCATACTTTACATGGAGTAACTTCTTGATTTGGTCTTACTTTATATAGTTTACTTTAAATGTAAATTTTTTTCCATAAAATAAATATCAATGATTAATATTGAAATTACTATAATCAACAGAAAGCCCCATGCATTTACAATTCAGAAAAAGTAAGCAAAATTGACTTACAAATGTGTTACCTTTTTAATACTATTGCATATTAAGTGTCAACTATCATTTAGTGAAATCCACGTGTCAGGTGTCAAATGTCTGCAAAACAAATTACTAAGTAGTCAGTGCACCAGGTCAATTTTCCTTCAAAGGAAATGTATTTGACAGTCCTTGCTAAAAAGTGACCTTATAGCATGAAAGGAGAGAAAACACAAACCCTGATGTATATTCACAGAATACAGATAACAGGATTTTATGATACAGCCTGTATATGCAGTAGTTTGCTAAGTTTTAGAATGTTACATTTTTACTACAAATGATTCTCTCAAATATCACTTTGAAGGCCAACGCTTTATTATTATTTATTCTGCCACTCAAATAATGATAAAAGTGAAAGCTAATTCCCAGGATTACATTTATTTTTCTCAGTTATCTGTAATTAAAAACAGTTTTGCTAAGACATTGTAAGAAAACCAGGAAAAATTTAGGCTAAGCAAGAGTTGATTCTGAACATTTAGGGTTTATTTCTTTCTTGGCTATTGTGAATAATACTAAAATGATCAAGGGAGTACACAGATCTCTTTAATAACCTGATTTTATTTTTTTCTGTAAACACCGAGATGTGGAATTGCTGCGTTACATGGTGGTTCTATTTTTAATTTTTTGAGGAAACCCCCCAAACTCTTTTTCATAGCCACAGCACCATTTTACATTTCTACCAGCACTGCTCAAGAGTTTCAGTTTTTCCACAACTTTGCCAATGTTTGTTATTTTCTCCTTTGTTGTGTTGTTTTTGCTTTATAGTGACCATCCTAACAAGCATAAGGTGATATCTTTTTGTGGCTTCGATTTTCATTCCCCTGATGATTAGTGATGTCCAGCATATGTTCATATTTATACCTGTTGGCCATTTGTGTGTTTTCTTTGGAGAAGTATCTATTAAAGTCCCTTACCTATTTTTAAAAATTGGGTTATTTGTTTTTTTGCTATTTAGTTGTAGGAGTTCTTTATTACTTAATGGGTATAATATATCTTATTCCCATGAGAGATCTATTAAAAGCCCTGACTTCACCACTATGCAGTATATCCATGGAACAAAACTACATGTGTACCCCATAAATTTATGGAAATTTAAAATTTGTTTTAAATTTTTTAGATAGTAACCCCTTCTCAGATATATGCTTTACAAATATTCTCTCCCATTCTATAAGTTGCCATTTTATTCTATGGATTGATTCTTTTGCTGTGCAGATACCTAATTTTTTTGCTGTGCAGATACCAATGGAGTATTATTCGGCCATACAAAAGTAAATCCTGTAATGCGCTACAACATGGATAAACCTTGAGGACATTACACTAACTAAAATAAGAAAGTCACAGAAGGGACAAACACTGTGTGATTCCACTTATATGAGAAGCATCTAAGGTAGCCAAAGTCATAGAAGCAGAAAGTATAATTGTGGTTTTTAGTGGCTGAGAGGAAGGAGCCATGAGAAGTTGCTGTTCAATGGGTATAGAGTCACACAAGATGAAAAATCCTAGATATCTGCTATACAAAATTTTACTTACAATTAGCAATACCATACTGTATACTTAAACATTTTTTAAGAGGGCAGGTCTAATGTGTTATTTATCACAATAGAAATGATACGAAAGAAAGTTCAGCCTAAGACAACTCTTTTGTGTAAAGACAAGGAAAGGTATGTTAGTTGGTCACAATCTCTGCATATATCCTACGAGTGCTCTATTTCATAAAAATACGTTTGTAACATATGTACTTTTAACAGAAGCATGCATTGTTATAAGCATACTCAAATACGTGAGTGGAGACGGTGCGCTTTGGAAACCCGTAGCTCTGATTTTAAGAGCATGTGATTTTCACTGGCAATTCATGTTTACCATTATTGTTACATAGAAGTGAATTTTACTCCCTCATTTGTAGCCTCCATTTTGGTATACATGCTCTCAAATGCTGAATGGTCTTTCAGTAAATATTTTACTGCAGCTAATTAGTATTTAAATGCTGGCTCACAGTACCCCTATGACAAAACAAAACACTGGTCAAAATTTCAGTATTTCTCTATTTTTTATCTTAATAAGATAGTCTTAAATGTTGAACTGAGTTTATGTAAGTTAATTTTCTTTGATACATTTGAAAATATTTTAAGAAATTTAATGTTTTTGATGTTTCATAGTTAAAATGATCTGTTAAATAAACTTGCTATTTTGAAGATTCACATTTTAAATATAGCAATGCAATCAATGATTACTGCCATCAGCTTGGGTTTGGATGAAAAGATCAATGACTCAGCAGGAATGCCCATCTGAGCACACATGAGGATTGCTCATTGATTTATGAGGCTCACCTCTGCAGGACCTGTGGCTTCTTACATCTCCAGGCTTAGGCTGCTTCTCACCGTCACATGTGCTCTGTGAGCTGTCTGCTCTCAGCCTCTGCATCAGATTCAGCTATCCAGGGCCATGCTGTGCCTACACTTCAGGGCTAAGCTCCATGCTTGGTGCTTAAAGAAGTTCTCCATTACCTGTGCTTGTCATTACTCTGTGGCAGTTCCTTATTTGACAAGATCATAGGTATTCTGAAACCAACTGCTCCAATATGCGTAGCCCTGCATCACAGTACTGCTACAAACCTAACCACAATTCTAAGACAGTGGTTATGTCTATTATGTCTAGCTACAATTTTTTTTAAAATCACATAGTACTGGACACCAAAAGATGGAGAGCATCAAGTTACCCGACTCTGTGCTGAACATCTTACAACCTAATATGGTAGTTCAGTTATACATTAGTATATAAGATGACACACTTGCCAACAAAATTCCATTTATGGAATTGATTTAAAATTTTCAGTCAGCTTTTTTGTATCTCTGCCATTTAAAATATGCAAATGAGCACTTTGTTCAAAATGCATTATTTTTCCATCTATTTTTATTATTATAGAAACATAAATATGTTGGCAATGCTCTCTACTAGACTAGTCAACTATGAAGAAATTTAATGGCATTTTAATGTGATTTAAATGTAATCAATAATTTCATCTTCCTGCCTATGTTTTTATTGGTTTGATCAGAGTTCTTCGATATCCCCCACTCCTTTCTTTTAAGTAATTGGTTCATATACATGAAGGAGAATTTACTTTCTAGGGCACTTAATCCATAGTGGTTTCCAATTGTAAAATTTTAATTAAGGCTCTGGATGCTGATTGAGTTGTGCTGCATTTTAAATTCTCTAATGGAATTCTTTAAACTTGTCATTTTCAGATGCTTTTTTAATTTTAACATTTCCAGCTGATCAATAAAATATTTGCACCATATTGACTGCTATGAAGGTATCCCATGGCATGTAAAAAACTGAAAGTCTGAATTTCAATGATTTCAAAAATAAATTTTTATTTTCCCTCTTGTGAAAATAATAAACTCAGAGCCGGTTTATCTATACTGTTTTATTTCTGTGTTTTTTTTTTTTTTTTCCTACATTCAATTCTACTTCAGGTTCATGAAAGAAAATAAGAAAAAATCTAAATTCAATTTAAAAAATTTAAAAACTGAGACTTCTAAGTGTCCTTAAAGAAATTCACTAAGTTTTTGGAAAAAAAAAAAAAAAAAAAAAGTAAAAGTATTCCTAATTAATTATTTTTTGTTGAAGTTAATGGCCATTGACCCATATGTTTTTATAAATCATTGCATATTCAAATTTTGAAAATGTCTTTATGAGAAAATTGACTTAAAACAAGGGAAAACAGTTAACAAAATGCTGCTAAGAGTGGAAACTAGAAACTAAACATGTAGATATCATTTGATGAAAACATTAACTCCAAAAACTAAACTACATGCACACACACAGACACAGACACAGACACACACACACACACACACACACACACACACACACACACACACACACTGCGTTCTTTTCCTTGAACCATTTGGTTAAATAAGAATGGCTTGTTCTTTTTGCAAACCATTTTTCTACTTTTTAATATGCACTTTTTCATAAAAATCAAGCCCGCTGGTCGGGGGAGGTGGCTTATGCCTCTAATCCCACCACACTTTGGGAGGCTGGTGTGGGCAGATCACAAAGAGATCAAGACCATCCTGGCCAACATGGTGAAACACCGTCTCTACTAAAAATATACAAATTAGCTGGGTGTGGTGGTATGTGCCTGTAGTCGCAGCTACTCAGGAGACTGAGGCAGGAGAATCACTTGAACCTGGGAGGCAGTGGTTGCAGTGAGCCGAGGTTGCGCCACTGCACTCCAGCCTAGTGACAGAGCGAGACTCCATCTCCAAAAAACAAAAAAACAAAAATCCCCAAAAAACCAAAGAAAAACCAAGCCTGCCAAGGTTGACTTCTGGTTATGATCAACAAGGTAAACCAGCTCTTCTGATACAAAACACCTAGAGGTTGAATACAATCACAAACAAATTTATAGATGATCTGAGAAACTCAGACCAGCTCAGAAGAATGTATCAGAAATTCTCAAGAGGCTCCTTCTACCACCATTTTTGCTATTTCACAAGACACACAGGAATCTGTGTGTGAAGGCAAAATAATAAGCAAGTCTGGAAGCTGGGGTTGCCCTTTGGGTTGCTACCAAATACAGGAAATTAAATTTTGGATATTAACAGCATATAGAGATTATGACCATGGGCCTTGGCCTAATAAATTAAGACAGATAACCTTAAATCCACACATAAAACTGGGACTCTTAAAAAGTATACCCTACCTGGGTGTGGGATTTACACACACACACACACACACACACACAGACACACATTTTCTGAAAAGGAAAGCAACCATCTATTTGAAACAGCTGACCAGGAAACATTTGATTTTATCCTCAGGCTCTATGTGTGGTAAAAATAAATAACCAAAACTACGACAATAATAATTTCCCCTAAGAAGTTGTGAGAGAAGCCTGGTCTCACAATATTTCTTGATTTGATATAATATTACCATCGTAATTGGGGCATTCCATGTTGGTAGATTAAATTTGAATATACCTAGGTGTAGTAACCCCATTCCACACCATGCCTATAGAAACCAACTGAATCTGCACTCTTGTCTGCTCAAGACTTCTATCGAATGGGTTAGCAAAATAAGAGCCAAAAAAATATATCCAAGCACAACAGTGAAGAAATTCCACTAAGCTGTAGTAATAATAATGACGATGATGATAAAAAACAATCAAGATAGAGTCTCCAAAGCATTTTAGATACTGAAATATTTAAAAACAGGGTGTAGGAAGGGCGGGTTGGTTCACACCTTTACCTGTAATCCCACCTACTTAGGAGGCTGAGGCAGGAGAATTGCTTGAACCTGGGAGGAAGAGGTTTCAGTGAGCCGAGGCTGCACCATTGCACTCCAGCCTGGAGGACAAGAGCAAGACTTTGTCTCAAAACAAACAAATAAACAAACAAAAAACAGGATGTAACATTTATGTACATAATGTTGTTTTGAAAAATATTTAAATTAAAAAAACAAGAGACAAAAAGCAGAAACAGTGGAATGAAGAATCTGTGGCCTGCAAGATAAACTTTAAAGAAATAGCACAAAAGACAAGGAAAGGCAAAAAAATTGAAGGAGTTTTATGGCATCAAGAGACAAATAGAAAAATGTAAATTCTTAAAACAGAAATCTAAATGAAGCACATAAAGTTAATGTAAGTGGAAAAATACTATGAGGCAATGATTGATCATTTGCAGAAATTATGAAAATTAAGATTAAAACACTATGTATACTAAGCATAATAAGTAAGAAGAAATTATTTTGATATAAGGAGAAAGGGGTGCATTTCCTCATTCATAGGTGGCATCTTTTCACTTCGTTCTCACATACTGAAAACGGCAAAGCAGCTCCAAAGGCCACACCTTCAAGTACAGTTGGGGCTTGCATGCAATAGATTTTGGGAGAGACACAAACATTCAGACCGTAGCAGTGTTCAAATATGAGTTCTTCCAACTTACTGGATTCATCCATGAGCACACCTCTACATACACTGCAATCCTCATTCAGATGTCCAAGAAAATTTTCCTAACGCTATTCACTCCCGTTAACACTTGCCTGGCCACTGAGCCAGTCACACATGGATTTTCCCTAGTTCTTATATTCTGAGTTTATTATTTCCTCTGGTTCCTTATAACTAAATAGACATGTTATCTCCTTCAACTCTATATTCATCTAAATTTAGCTATCATTTTTTCCCTTTCTCTTGATAATTGAATTCCTCAAGAGATTTCATTTACTGTATCTACCTCAATCCTCACTGACATTTTAAAAATAATAATATACTGTTAATTATAAAAAATAAGGAAATCCATTTCTAGAATCTTTTTATTGGTGCCTCGTGATCAGCATAAATATTTGGAGATTCATTCTCATTGCTGTGCATAATAATAATTTATTGTTTTATTGCTAAATTCTCAGCTAATACTCTTTGTTTTATTATTTTAGTGGTCACTTGGGGATTTATAGTATTCATCTTTAACCTATCACAGACTAAATTCACTTGAAGTTTATACATTATACGGTTTCACATAAAATGTGTGTCTTATAATAGCATATTTTCATTTTTCTCACCTTGACCACACTTGTGCTATTGATGCTACTTGCATGTGTTATAAACTCACTATATTGAAATTATTTTTATTTAATCATTAGTTATATTTTAAGAAAATTTGAATCATAAGAAAAAGTAATATCTTTGCCTATTTTTAAGTGTTTTTTTGTTTCTTTGTGTAGATCTAGATTTCCATTTCCATTTGGGATAATTTTCTGTCTTCTTGAAGAACTTCTTTTAAATTTTTTCTTTTTTTTTTTTTTTTTTTTTTGAAGTTCAGAGGTCTCCAGGTTATAAATTCTTCATCTTTTTTTTTTTTTTTTTCTTTCTTTTCTTAGAGTCTCGCCCTGTTGCCCCGGCTGAAGTGCAGTGGTGCTATCTCGGCTCACTGCAACCTTTGCCTCCTGGGTTCAAGCGATTCTCCTGCCTCAGCCTCCTGAGTAGCTGGGATTACAGGCGTCTGCCATGAGGCCCTGCAACTTTTTGTATTTTTAGTGGAGACAGGGTTTCACCATGTTGGCCAGGCTGGCCTTGAAATCCTGACCTCAGGGGGTCTGCCCGTCTCGGCCTCCCAAAGTGCTGTGATTACAGGCGTGAGTCACCGCGCCTGGCCTCTTCATCTTTTTTATGCCTGAAAACACTTTATTTGGCCAGCTTGTAATTTTGTTTCTGCTGCTTACCAGCTATGGGACCTTGATCAATTTCTCTAGGACTAATTTTCTTCAGGCATAACATAGAGATAATGCATATTTCAAAGAATTGTCTTGAAAATTAAGTTAATTAGTGCATGCAAATAATTTATAATAGAGCTTGACATAGAGTAAACTCTCAATAAATATTTTAAATTATGGGTGTTTCTAGAGACAAGCAATAGCAATTTTAGCAATTCTGATTGATCACATTATGATGTTTGCTGGTCACTTGAAGGAAGTCTAGGAAGAGAAATTTCCAGGGTTGCTTTTGCAACTCAATGATAACAGGGTAAATGTTGACATCCCGGTGATTTTTATCTCCCAGGTGACACAAAATGATCTCCATATATTACATTTTCAAAGCAGTTTTCAAACATATAAAGGAAGAAGAGATAGCAAAGTAAGACCTCTTTTACGCTCCTGTCCCTTTAGGTAAAAGGCGGAATTTTTTTCCTGGCATCCTCCTAGTAGACCTGCTCCAACATGACACTGAAAGGAAGCTTGTCATATTACCACCATTAACTGCACGCGATTAAAGTGAGTATATTCTTCAGGGAAAGGGATGATGATGAACCCATCATAATAAATCCCCTGGGATTGGCCACAATAGTGCCTGTATAAAACTGGAGATACATTCATAAAGCAGAAGGAGGGGTAGCTAATAAATAAATAACTTGGAAAAAGATCCAGCTCTGAAGCATTTATATTAATTTTAGATTTACATTTTTTCTTGCAGACTCTATTACAATTATGCAAGGCAATTTTTTATTCATTTCTACTAGCAGAAAGAAGTGTTGCTTGTTAATGTTGATGGAAAACGGTTTCAAAGAATATGGAAATAGGCTTAGGATGTGATGGAAAATCTGATTGTACATTTTTTCTTTATGAAATTACTACTCTTCTTGTTGCAAATTCTATTTGAAGAGAATCACTTTTGGCAAGAAGCATCTTCATTGAATCACAGGCAGCTGTGAACCTGACAATTAACTGATGTTTCTCTGATTGAATATGTGGAGCAATGTCACATATCCCACCATGAATAACTTCAGGTGAAATATGTTATACATTAATCACCTTGTTTTTCTTTAAAAAGATGGTCATTTTCAATAGAATCAGTGTATCATTTCTTCTTTTGGTTTTAGCAATCTCTCTGGAGCAAATAGCAAAATATCTTCCCCACCATTATGTTCATAGTCATCCCAATGGTTTCCGTTTTCTCATGTGATTATAAGTAAAAACAACAACAACAAAACACAGATACATATATGGATATGGACACACAAAATATCAGCATCTTCTCATTTATTTATTCAAAAATCATTTATAGAATACTTCATTTCTCAATTATTGAAGTGGCATGATAAAAAACAAACTCTCCTTGCTGGCAAAAATGGTAAGTTTTAGATATGTAATAGACGAGTGTGCCAGTGAAAGTTTTCCAATAATTATTATCCCATGTTTTCTTACTCAACACAGATGTTTAGGCACATTGTCACCAGGCACATTGTCACCAGACTTTGGAACTGAATTGGCCCAGAATTCTCTCATTTGAGTGCAGGGATACCAGACTGTACCTCATTGCATCACCAGGTTTTGGGAAGAAAAGAAACACAACCTTGAGTTAGCTTTCTTCCACCTACTGACAATTTTGGCAATCATAGGGTGAAGAAGGCAGAACTAAAGGATAAGTGCAAACCTAGCTGAATACTTTAATCATTAACATCCCTAGCAGCTGCTAGTGAATGAGCGCTTCAGGACCCAAAGTGTGGAATACCACAGGGTATTACCTCTGAGCTGTCACTTTAGCTATGACATTATTAGCTGCTAAATCAGTCTCTCATTCTAACAGCTTCTGGGAAGTGTGGCATGTGATAGTATCATTGTCATACATCCACAGCTGTACTGAATGAACGGTAAAGAGGTGAGTTTTTTGTTTGTTTGTTTCCTGTACCTCATGTTTGATCCTCAATGTTGGAGGTGGGACCTAATGGGAGGTGTTTTGGCTGATCTGTCAAGAATAGATGAATGACCTCCCTGAGGAAGGGGCTGGAGTTAATTCTCACTCTGTTAGTTTCCATGAGAGCTGGATGTTAAAAAGAACCTGGCACCTCTCCCCTCTCTCTTGCTTCCTCTCTTGCCATGTGATCTCTGCACATGCTAACTCTCCTCCTTTCACCAGGAGAAGAAGCTTCCTGAGGCCCTTACCAGATGCAGATGTTGATGCCATGCTTCTTGTACAGCCTGCAAGACTATGAACCAAATAAACCTCTTTTCTTTTTAAATCATCCAGCCTCAAGTATTTCCTTATAGCAACACTAAATAGACCAAGACCTAAAATTAGCACAGAGAAGTAGGGTGTTGCTATAAGGATCTCTGAAAATGCAGAAGTAGCTTTGGAACTGAGTAAGTGGCAATGTTTGGAAGAGTTTGGAGAGCTAGAGGGCTCAGAAGAAAAACAGATGAGAGAAAGTCTGTAAATCATTTGAGATTGGGTAAGTCTTTGTGATCAAAATGCTGATAGAAATATTAACAGTAAAGACCATGCTGAGAGGTCTCAGATGGAAATGAGAAAGTTATTGGGAACTGGAGCAAAGTTCATCCTTGTTATGCTGTAGGAAAAAAATAAAAATTAAAAAATATATTAAAAAAAATCAACTTTATTGCCTTTTGTCCATGCCCTAGAGCTTTGTGGAAGGCTGAACTTAATAGTGATGACCTAGGGTATCTGAGGAACCACTTTCTCTTTTCTATTGCATGGCCAGGTTGTTAATTTTAGTGTGTTTGTTTTGCCATAAAGGAATACCTGAGCCTGGGTAATGTATAAAGAAAAGAGGTTTATTTGACCTATGGTTAGGCAGACTGTAGAAAGAAGTAGGTGTCAGCATCTGCTTCTACTAAGGGCTTCAGGCACTTTCAACTAATTCAAGGGTGCTGCAGAGCAATCACTTGCTAGAGAGATTTGCATGACGAAAAGGGAGCCAGATGCTCAGAGTCAAAATGATCAATAAAAGTTTCCAAAAGTATTTCAGAAATATTCAGTTCTTTCTCTCCCATCACAGGCCCTCTGGCTTAGAAAGATAGAATGGTTTCAGGGGCAGGACTCAGGTGCCGCTGCCCTGCTCTGCCTCAGGATGCTGCACCTTATGCCCCCACTACTCAGGCTTCAGCCTCAGCTCAAATAGCCCCAGGTACATTTTGGGCACTGCTCCAAAGAACAAAAGCAGTAAGTCTTGGCAGCCATGTGGTGTTGTCTGCAGAGCTGCACAGAATGCAAGAGTGATGGAAGTATGGTGACTTCCACTGAGATTTCAGAGGATGTATTGGAATGCATAGGTGCCCAGGCAGTAGCCTGCCAGAAGAGAAGAGCCTCTTCAGAAATCCTCTACTACAGCAGTACCTAGTAAAGCCCAGGAAGCAAGTTATTTTGAAACTTTAAATTTAATGTCTGCCTTGCTGGGTTTGGGGCTTGCATCAGGCTTATTACTCCTTTCTTTTGGCCAACTTCTCGTTTTTAGGATGGGAATGTCTACCCAATGCCTGTTCAACCATTACATCTTGAAGTAACTAATATGTTTTTGATTTTACAGGTTCATGACTAAATTGCCTTGAGTCTCAAATTTTGGATTTTGGACTTTTTTGAATTGATGATGGAACAAACAAGACTTTTGGAGACTATTGCAAAGGGATGATTGTATGCTTCAACGTGAGAAGGACATTAATTTTGGAGGGCTAGAGCCAAATGCTATAGTCGATATGTTTTATTCTTAGATTTTGTGTTGAAATTTGATCCCCAATGTAAGAGACGGGGCCTATTGTGAGTTCTTTGGGTCATGGGGGCAGATTCCTCAAAAGTAGATTAATGCCCCTCCTTGTGGAGGATGGTGGGATTGAAAGTATTCTCACTCTTAGTTTTCATGAGGGCTGGCTGTTAAAACACAGCCTGGCCCCTCCCTCCCCTCTCCCCTGCTTCCTCTCTCACCATGTGGTCTCTGCACATAATTGTTCCCCTCCACCTTGCACCATGAGTTGAAGTTGCCGGAAGCCCTCACCAGAAGCAGACGTTGGCAGCTCCTTCTTGTACAGCCTGCAGAACCATAAACCAAAGAAACCTCTTTCTTGATACATTACCCAGCTTCAGATATTCCTTTATAACAATACCAAATATACTGAGACAGTAGGTCTCCTGCCTGCTTCAGTGAAGAGTTTAACAGAATCCATGCTGGGGGCTCAAATACTCTGTACAACTACTAGGATATTGGTGCTGAAGCACTAGGAACAGGAAAGAAAGGCAAAACTACATTTGAAATATGAGTTGATTTTAACCAAGAAGTAGCATCGTCCCATCCAGGTTGGGAGGAGCCAAATGAAGAGAATTTGCTGAGTCTAATTTTTTCCCCTAGGGAATACAAAAAAGTTCAGTCAATGGTAATTTGATGCCAAATATTTCTAGTCAAGTGTTACAAAATAACACCATAATGGCAGTAATCACTGAGAGCAATCTTTTGGGGGGATGGGCTTCTTGAGGAGCTGGCAATCTAACAGGAAGCCAGTAGGACTGAGCCCTTCAGTTAAATATCTGGGTCACAGATGAAGCTGCTACAGAATGTGACTTATTTTATTTTATGCCTTAAAAATATATCAAACAATCACAACAAGAGTTCAAGTCAGCAAAGTTTGTAAAAGGAGCATCAGCATCAAATTTTATGTCATTCATATCCATCCAGAAAAATATTCAGTCTTGAGATTATTCTACATTGGGACCAGGTAGAGGAGATTGGGACATGGAGTTTCGCTTTGTGTCCGCAGAGCTAAATTTAACAACAACAAAGTATTTTCTCTTTTTCTAATACATATTATTTAGTGTCATAATTCAAGATAAACAAAAACGAATGTGAGGGAGTGGTAAAGGGAAATTAATGAGCTTATTGCTTATTTCTTTTATTTTAAATTTGTTAATGCTGGCTCAAAAAAATCATCTGCAATGGTGAGTCAAAAAATTGAAAGAGAACAGTTGGAATCTGCTGGGCTTGGTAAGAGAAAAAAAGACATGTGTAATAAAGTAGAAAAATAGCCAAAAGATGATGTGTCAGATAGGCATATGTCATCTAGCTACCATTTATTTAGCTAGGCATTAAAGAAACTTGCAAAAAACATAGAACAAGCCTACTCTTTCAATTATTTTGTTTTGTTTTTGATAAGATAGTTATTTTATGTCAAACTGTGTTTTGTTAATACGTAATGGGTTTATTCTTATTTATTATTTTAATATTTATTTTTTAATATCACAGTTTTAATTTCTGCTATGATAAATACTGACAGATATAACCTAAGAATAAGAAAAAAAGCTACTTGTACTCCTTGATAATGTTTAAGTTTAAAAGTATTTTTAGACAAAAATGTTTGAAAATCACTGGCCTAGAAGAAAGCAAACATTTGGACTTTGCTGCTTTAACTGTTTACAGAAAGATGGAAAAGTAGAGAAATTTAGAAATTGTCAAGTGCATGGTTTAAGTAATGGACAAGGGGATCTATGCCAAAAACTACAAAGATGAAAAAATAGGATGAAACTGTAGTGATCATGGAGTGAAAAGGGACTAGAGGTCCCAGTGATGTTGAAGGGCCGAATATAATGTGAACCCTGAGGTCTGTAGGTTGGTATTAGAGAGTGACAGATTTGACTATTCTACTTTGCGGCTTCCACGTCTCCTGCATGGAAGGATTAGGGCTGGGAGGTGCAGTGGAAGTTCAAGACACTGAAAATGAAGCAGAGGAGTAAGGATATTGGATGGTTGTTTATTGAACTATTGAAGACCCTCCTGATGAAGCTATAGCTTGGGTAATGGTTCCAGAGAAAAGGAAGGCAGTGAGATCTTCAATATGTGAAGAGAACAAAAGGAGGCCAGCAAATCAGCGGAAAGTATGGGGACAGAAAACAGCAAAAAGTGAGAGGAGTCAAAACACATCTGCTTTTAGAAGTAATAATTTCATTCATGATTCTTTTTTTCATGGGTTGGAAAATAATAAAGAGTGTCCACTGCAAAGTGCTAAAGAAGATATGGTGGCCTCAGAGAAGATAGGTGTCTCCAGGAAAGTGTCTGGAGAGTTATGAGGAAATAAGAATGCTTACAGGGTTTGGATAAAGGAGAACTAGTGAGCTCCTTGGTAAGGAACGGGGATTTCATGGAGCATCATGAAACAGATGTGGGTAGATAAGGATGAATGGCAATTACAGTCAGAAAAAAGGAAACATAGACTTATACATAAAAAATTCCATGACAGGAGAGATAGCTGAAGACATTTACAGTTTGGAGATTGACAGAGCATCATATAAATATGAATCTAGTGGGCTGTGTTAGACACCAAGACTATTATTCAAATTATTCTCACCATTTGCCCTCTCATTCCCACATATTACAAAATAAAAACATCACTTCCTCCAATATTCTTCCTTCTTTACCCCTTAATGCCTCTTTGACCCTTTTCCCCATAATAGTAGTTTGAGGTTTTCCATATTGTTGCATGCATCTTCCTGGTAAACATGGCACTTTCATCTGAATAACCAACTTACATGATCCATAGAATCCAGAATCTTAGAATTCATGTGAATTAAATTCATTCAAATTAATCCTAAGAAGGGGTGGATTTGAGGAGGGGATATCAAACACAAATCATAACCTCAAAAGAATTAGAAATTGCATAAATTTTCTCTTTAGATCACCTACAGAATGAAAGCAATATGTTGAATTTGATTTCCTCTACTTAGAAAGCTGAATTACCTTTGATCAGTAAATCACAGAGATAGATTTAGAGCAAATGCCATTATTCTACAAGTTACAACACTTTTAAGAAAACACTGAACAAATACTACCAGAAAACATTTGAAAAAGTTCACAAGTAATTAAAATATATTTTTCAGCCAAATAGACCTTTTATGTGCACATATTCAACATTATAAAATTCATTTTTTATAAAATATTTTCTAATTTTGACTAGTGAAATCATTTGTACAAGTTTTTAAATAAAATTTATACAAGTGTCAACAAGTAATTATATGGCATCTATACAATAAGTAACAATTTGCCCTAACCATTCTCTGTTAGATGTGGATTTGTTAGCGAAGCTCTTAGGGAAACATCTTTTCTCTTGAGTAAGTAAATTACCCCTTTGATCTCTAATTTATTTACCTAGTTCTTAATTTTATGAAATTGATACATTTTATGGTGATGTTCACGTATTTGATTCATTCAGTGACAATTTGTTGATCTATTGTGAGTTCCTGGGATACAGAGGTTTAGCTGAGGCAAACTTTGGGATTTATTCTAGACAGATATGGCATGAGGTCATGGAAGTGAACTGCCAAAGCAAGATATAGCTCACCACAGGGGTACACACAAAGAGGCACTTCAAAACAGGAGAGTCCTGAAAAATTTGGACAGAGGAAATAGTACACCGTTTTGTTTTGAGAGTCCAGCAAGGATTTTCTAAGACACACCAAAAATTCTCTTCTATCCATTTCCTTAAAGGAAATGGTTTCAAAAAATGTAATAAAGGTCCATCAATCTCTTGTCTTTTAAAGTTAAATGCTTAGAAACATGCATATTTATAATGACACTAATTGTATTGAACTCTAATTTTACAGTTGTTTCAGAATTGCCAATTAAGTGATTTTCTTATATAGTTTATAAAATCTGAGTGAGGTAGGTCATATTGGAGCCTTAATGTGCATAATACTGTTCTAATGATGTCTTGTAAGCATTGCAGAGTAGTGATACAAGTAAAGATTACTTAAAGATTAACTGTTTGTCATAAAACATTATTTTTTCATTTGAACCATTATAGATAATCGTTTATATAGCAATTCCAGGGAACCATTATTTGAATCTAAATTTTTATTTAATTTATTAAGTTGCTTTAAAACATTCCACCAAGCAAAACTCATCATCCCAACTTTTGTAAGTTCTTTATATGTTTATTTTCTGCCAAGGTAAAAACTAAACGAAATAAAATTGGTTTCTTTATTTTAGAAAATATTTGTAATTCACCTATAACTTACATTTGCTGTGAAACTTTAAAGCTAAAATTTATAACTGAGAGTGAGAGTGAGAGAGCATCCATGTATGAGCATGAGAGAGAGAGAGAGAAAGAGAGAAAGGGAGGCATTAAGTGAACCGAGAAGAAGGGGGCCTATAGTGATTTTATTATCTTACATTTTCTTTGCATTTTACAATGTAAAATCAATCAGCAATTTAGCAGTTCATAAAAGACTTTGATAACCCATGGACAGCAAAATGATTGTCATACAATGGAAGAAATATACACATGGCCAGAAGTGGACATGGAGAAAACAATTTAAACAACACATTTTCTGGCTGTTGATTTTTTACTTGACCTTATGAGTATTGGTTAATTTGCGCTTTAGTGTTGAAACACTATACATCCAGTACCAAACAAACAAAAAAACAAACCTTGTCTTTTCAACTCTATAAAGCTCAAGTTAAGCTAATTTAAATTTTTAGGCTATTTCTACAGTGCTACATTTTATTTCTTGGTAATGCAAATAGTGGTAAGTTATGTTATTTTTATGTCATGAATTTCTACATAACGCCTGAGACTTACAAATATGACACATTAGTGATGTTAAATAAACAGAATTGATAAAGCAATGTTTTCCTCATCTAAATACTATTAAAGAATGACAGGTAGTAAGTTAGAGAGATTTGAAAATTGTTTCAGTTTCATTGACTTAATTCCTCAGTTTTAAGAAGAATCCCTCCATAATCTTTGACTGCTATCAAAGACAAAATTCTAATTATCACACTTTGCTAAATTTTTCTGTATATTTTAATTTTTAACTACTTGGGATAATGTATTGGTGGTCAGATATGCCATTGCTATGGTCCTTCACATTTAAGAAACTCATTCAACAAAATAAGTCCCCTTCTTCAAGGACTAGCATGAACTGTAGTGAGTCATGCATCTTCACTATTTCTCCAGTCATGTGTTGTACTAATACATCATTTCTGAAAGCTGTCTCTTTAATGATATATTAATGTAATACATCATCAGGCTGAGGGAGAAAAAGATGGATTGCTTAAAATATGGTGTCCTCCATAGAGCAAAAGATTTTTAGAGAAGATTAATTTTAATTAGAGAAGGAAAGAAGCCTACCTTTAGCAAATTATATTAGCTCTACTCAGTCAATATCTGTATCTCTTCACCTAATTTGAAGATTACACTTAATCTATTTTATTTTGAAACAATACATGATGATTTTTGCTAGTTGCATTTGAAATATAGTCTTTTATGATTTTTAGTTGTTATATTCATAAGGCCTCTCCTCAACTAAAGTAGTTTTAACTAAAATACATGTCGAAAAGGCCTTTACTTTATATTCAGATGATGTGATTTTATGTTATTTTTAAGGATTCTTCATCATGTATGATAAATTATAAAAATGTGTGTTATGTGAAAAATGCTCATCTACTGAAGCATGCCCTAAGTGTGATTAACTATCATAATAAAATGCTGATCAGTTTGCTTACAAATTACTTGTTCCTATAGTTTATGTTCTTACCAGGAATTGACCATGGTTTTGCCATCCATGTGAATTTTATAGGTCATGTAATCTCTCTTAACCTTAATTCCTTTTTCTATAGAATAAAACTCTTAGTCCTAATTTCTAGATGCATTTTCAGCTCAAAGAGCCTGCATATCTGTCTTTGACTGTGTGCCTGCATAAGCCTCTTTGCAAATATTTGAGTACAAACTTTTTGAAAAAATCAAATCAATCTGGAGCCAAAGGAAACACCTTCCTCTACCTTACTGCATCTTGTTTATTTGGTGTCCTATCTTTTTGCTATTCTTTATATACCTATAATTCTTTTTACATTTCTCATTTGCATCTGGTTAATTCAGTGATTGAAGTCTTGCCGATCCTTTCTCTAGGTATTTTTATTCTTTTCTCATCTAGAATCATGTCAACTGGACATGCAACCGGAAGATCCAGGCTCAGATTCTCATTGTATCTTTTTAAAAGTTTTGAGAAGTTAAAAGTCATTTGTAATTGCATAACCAATTTGGAAAATTGTTTTTAAGTACTGACTAGAGTCAACCACATATACCTTATGCAAAATGAGTGTGTCATCGGGGTGCAGAAGAAGATAAATCTTTGTTTTTCTTTATTCTTCTTTAAAATGATTCTACCCTGGGCAGATGCATGCTGCCATAAAGTTAACAGAAAATTTATATTATATTTCTTTTTTAAAATTTGTATGCATACATAATAATGGTCCATATTTATGTGATGCATGTGATATTTTCATACAAGGAAACAATGTGTAATGATCAAAACAGAATAATCGAGATATCACCTCACACAAGTATCATTGTGTGTGTGTGTATGTGTGTGTTGGGAACTCTCCAAATCACTCTTCTAGTTATTTTAAAATATACAATATATTATTGCTAACTGTAGTCATCCTGTTGTGCTACTGAGCACTGAATTTTATTTCTTTTATTCAACTGTATTTTTGTAACCATCAACCAACCCCTATTTATCCCTCCTCACCTACTATCCCAGTCTCTGGTAACCATCTTTCTACTCTCTACTTCCATGAGATCTGTTCTCCTCGTTACTACATAGGAGAGAACACTCAATATTTGTCTTGCTATGCATGAGTTATTTCAGTTAGCATAATGCCAGGATTTCTCCTAATACATGTTGTTGCAAATGACAGAATTTCATGTTTTTTATGATAGAGTAATATTCCATTGTGTGTATGTAACATATTTTCTTTTCCAATTCATCTGTTGATGGATACAGATTATGTTGATTCCATATCGTGGATATTGTGATACTGCTGCAATATATATGGCAGTGCAGATATCTCTTTAATATACTGATTTCTTTTCTTTTGGATATATACAGAGCAGTCAGATTTCTGGATTATATGGTAGTTCTATTTTTAGTTTTATGAGAAATCTCCATTGTATTTTCCATAGTGGTTGTATTAATTTCATTTCTCCATACAGTGTACAAGCATTCCCCTTTTCCTGCATTCTCATCAGCATTCATTTTTACCTCATTTTGATGAAAGCTATTTTAACTGGAGTGAGATGATAACCCACTGTGGTTTTTAAATTGCATTTCTGTGACGATTAGTGATATTGAGAATTTTTTTTATATACTTGCTGGTCATTTGTAGTTCTTTGTTTGAGGAATGTCTATTCATTAAAATCACGATGATTTTAAGAAAATTGATTCTTCCAATTAATGAACACGAAATATCTTTGCATTATTTTTTGCCTCCTCTTCAATTTCTTTCATCAATGCTTTATAGTTCTCTCTGTAGAGACATTTTACTTCTCTGGAAAAATTTTTCCTAGGTATTTTTGTAGCTATTATAAATGGGATTGATTTCTTATTTTTTCAGATTATTCATTATTGATACATAGAAATGCAGGTTATTTTCCATCTAATTCACTAGTAAGATCAAGCTAGTTGTCAAATTCACTTAATTGTTTTAGATGAACTCTATAATTAAGACATAAATTTCACTGTAAATATTGTCACCAATATTTCTCCCAGTATTACAAACATATATTTTTCTAAATGTTAAATATTTAAAAAATATAGGTACTTTGATTGTTACTATGAATTTGAAATATTTGAGTTCTATATTTATAATTTTTTATATGTTATGAAATTTCATATCCTAAATTGTATATAAGTGGTAAGTTTTTCTGCTTTTAAAAAATCATAAACTGAAATGATATACTGCTAAGCTCATAACAGTTAATTTAAATTTGGCTGTAAATCTTTTAGAGATAATTAACACTGTAAGAAAATTAACCAACTTTTTTTGTAAAATATTATTTAAGTAAAAATCAGAAATAATCATAGTAATTTAATCTATAGAAGATTATATGGTTAGAATTTGAAAATATTCAAATATGTTTTAATATTTAATGGAGGTTACTTATTAATTGGGTAGCATTTCACAATGCTACCCACAATAGGGATTAATGTTAGACATAAGAAAAAATTAAATCATTATTGGAAGTGCAGTCATGAGCCACATAATACTTTGGTCAAAAACAGGCAGTATGTATGATGCTGGTTTGATAAAATTATAATACCAAAGTATGATACCAAGTATCATATCTATTTTTTTTGTTTAGATATGTTTAGAGACACAAGTACTTACCATTGTATTACAATTGCATACAGTATTCAGTACAGAAACATGCTGGGCAGGTTTTTAGCCGAATAGCAAAAGACTACAGCATATAGGCTAGGTGTGTAGTAGACTATACCATCTAGATCTGTGTAACTACACTCTATATTGCTGGCATGACAAAATGTGTAATGACAATGTATTAGTCCGTTTTCATGCTGCTGACAAAGACATAACCGAGGCTGGAAAGAAAAAGAGGTTTAATTGGACTTACACTTCCACATGACTGGGGAGGCCTCCGAATCATGACGGGAGGCAAAAGGCACTTCTTACATGGCAGCAGCAAGAGAAAATGAGAGGGAAGCAAAAGCAGAAACCCTTGATAAACCCATCAGATCTGGTGAGACTTATTCACTATGATGAGAATAGCAGGGGAAAGACCAGCCCCCATGATTCAGTTAGCTCCCCATGGGTCCCTCCCACAACATGTGGGAATTCTGGGAGATACAATTCAAATTAAGATTTGAATGGGGACACAGACAAACCCTATCATTTCTCATTCTGAGAAATATCAGACACATTTCTCAGAATGTATCCCTGTTAGTTTATTTCCTTACCATCTACTTGATTGAGTTGAAAACTATGACTCTCCAAAAGCCTGCACACTAATTTTTATAGCAATTTTATTCATAATTTCTAAAACTAGAAGCAACTAAGATGATGTCCCTCAATAAGTGAATGAATAAGTACTGTAATACCACTATAGAATGGGATATAATTTGGCAATAAAAATAAACTATAGAGCCCCCTTGAAAAAAAAAAAAAAAAGGAGCCTTAAAATCATATGACTAAAAAAGCCAGTCTGAAAAGGATGTATGACATATGATTCTAATTGTATGGAAAAGGTAAATTACATAGAGAGTTAGCGGATGAATTGGTGAAACATAGGGGATAGCTAGAACAATGAAACCATTCTGTATAATACTATAACAGTAAATAAATGATACTGTGTATTTGTCAAACTCAGAATTGTACAACACAGAGTTAATATATTATTATTATCTAAACTTCATAGTTAATATCAATTATGGAGTTTACTGAATAGTAATATATTGATTTTGGTTCATTAATTGTAAAAACGTGCCATATTCATGTTAGATGTTAATGATAAGGAAACTTTGTGTGTGGGGGGGGGTGCTGTGGTACATGAGACCCTTCTGTAAAGTCCACTCACTTTTCTTCTTTTTTTCTTGTACATTTGAAACTATTCTTAAAGGAGAGAATTAGAGCTGAGAACCTTTGGTTACAGTTTTTCTTCTTCTACATCAAGTGACCCTAGGAGAAAAAAATCAGAAAATCTCCTTTGGCTTTACTTTCTTTTCCCCCAAAGCATCTTTACCCTTTATAAATAGAAAGAGTCTCCCTGAGATCTCAATTTCTATGATCTTTTGAAGAAAGAAGTATCTGACTATTATACTTCTGTTTGTACCTACGGTATTTATACATCATGAGATTGATGTCAGCATATCGGGCTACAAAAATGAAATATTTCCTAAAGGATATTATTATCTTAAGATAATCTTCTTGATTGCTACTGCAATTGCCTCAATTTCAAAAATTGTATATGCAAATGACCTTAAGCACAAAAGCAATTGTCATGCTGAAAGAAAGACCTGGTGGAATAATGAATCTAATCAAATAACTGTATTTGTAGAACCTATTGTTTTCTGAAACAAAGTACTTCATTGACAAAAATAATAATGTGTGGTGTATAAACACATAAAAATTATTTTAATTTAACTTGAATATTATTTCCTCTTTCAATTATAATTTCCCTCTTAATTATTAACGTAAATTCATTAAAAGTTATGTCAACAGTCAAATTCGCTGAGGAAAGAAGAAGAATAGGGAGAAAAGAAAGACTGTTTAATAGTGTTTCAGAGATGAAAGAGTCAGAAATCCTGATTAGCGTGGGAGCAATAAATCATTAAACCTACCCACACTTCTTATTTTTAATCTCTACTATTCAATTTTGCATCCATAAATATTCTCATGCAATCACTGGCAAAACGCTAATTAGTATTTTTGAACTGATGTGTGCTGTGCTTGACCTTTATATAAATTCAGTTTGTAAATTCTATTTTTTGGTATACAAATGACTTACCAAAACTGATTGCTTCCAACTCTAAAAATTTATTGTTTAATTAAAATAGCTTTAGCCCTTTAAAAATAACTCCAGGTCATTTTTTTTTTCATATTTATCGAAACTATGTTTCATCATAGCATGAAGTGACTTCATTAATTATTTTGGTAGTAAGAACATTATTTTTCAGTAATAATTCAATTTTAATATAGATCCCTTTTGAATGATTCTTAAATATTTGAATACAATTTTAAAACTGTAATTATCTCATACTATGCCATAGTTTGGACGTTTGTCTCCTCCAAATCTCATGTTCAAATTTCATCCCTATGGTGGAGATGGGGCCTATTGAGAGGTGTTTGGGTTATGAGGGCAAATGCCTCATGCATACATTAAGGCCTTATCTGGGGGTAACAGTAGTGAATTCTGGCTCTGTTAATTCCCAGGAGGGCTGGCTGTTGAAAAGAGTCTGGTACCTCTCCTCTTGCTCTCTCTTGATTTCTCTCTTGCTGTGTGATCTCTGCACACCCTGTCTTCCCATCACCTTCCTCCATGAGTAAGAGCAGCCTCAGGCCCTAAGTAGATGCAGATGCTGGCATCATGCTTCTAATACTGTCTGCTGAATTGTGAGCCAAGTAAACTTTCTTAATTTGTAAATTACTCAGCCTCAGTTATTCCTCTACAGTAACACAAAATGAACTAAGGCATACTGTCTTTTCTGCATAATTAAAAGGTAGAGAGTATTGTAATTATACTGATGAGGAAACTACACCACAGTTAAAATAATCTTCACAGTTAGTCAACAATGGAAAATGAAAGGAAAAGTTAATATGGCCTTTATTTTGCTTATCTTTTTTCAATAAGAGGTACCACAGGAAATATTTGCTACATTCCTAAGAGTGTCTGCTGCGACTTCTGGATAGGATAAAATTGGAAAGTTCTTTCCCTTGTTTGCTATCCAGGTCCGAACTTCAAACAAGCAGAACTACTTATCTTCTACATATGTGGGTTCCAAGTGGGCCAAGCCTTTGCTTTCAGCTAATTCCATAACAGAGTATATTTTTAAAAATAACAATGAGAAAGACAGCTACTTGTTTAAAATTTGAGGACTTTGTGTGTGCCTTCTACCTCCCAGTTATTTGTCTGCTGTTTTTCCCTTTGCCAACTGTGAACTCCCCAAAATTCCACCAGAAAACCCTCCTGGTCAAGCAAAACTAAACTTACTAGTTTCATTTTGGCAAGGGAGACCACCACCTTGATAGAATTTTTGGCCATGTCTCCAAAGGGGAAATCAAGGGAGAATATAATAGAGCTTCAAATTCTGGACTGGGTGGTTTTTAGGCAGGTCTTGCAAGGTGAGAAATGGGTTTGCATTGTGATATACTATGTTTGGGTTCATGAGCGTACTAAGGAAAGTGTGTTAACAAGATTCTTAATGAGTAAGTTTTGATCAGTAAGCTGTTAAGTAGGTTCACAATCTTATCTTCCAGGAGAAGGTATTTCTTAGAGCAAACAGGCTATTTACACTTATTTTGTGTATTTACCAAAGAAGGGGGAGAGAATGTCTTTTCTCAGTATTGATTGAAACAAAGACAGGGTCTATGTTCATTTCATTTCTTATCTTTTATATCAATTTTTCAGCTACAAATCTGGGTGTGAGATGAAAATATTTTATTTCAGCTTAAATCTAATTTACAACTTTCCAGGTTAGTGCACAAATCAAACTTTGTAATTATTGAGATTTGCTTTTCACGAGACAGAGAAACACAACAATCTCAGTGTCCATGTGGTGCTTACAAATTGGGGGAAGGACTTCTACCATCCAGTCCATCATAGGTGCTGCTGATATTTCTGTTGTCTGCATTTATGCAGCCCCTCTTGAATTCCAGGGCATTTTGCTTTCATGATCTTATAGTAGATGGGAATACTTCTCTAGTTTTGCAAGATCAGAAGTGGATTTGGGGTGAGGGGGTGTAATTAATGAAGCTTAAGCTTTAAGAATGCTTACATGAAAAGACCCCTTTCAAAAAATTTTGATGGGCACTAGAAGAATGTCAATATATTCATGAAGAGTTTTTAAAAATAAATATTGTAAATTAGGATATTTAATAATAATTGGCTAAGATTGATTTTGTTCCCCACTACGGTGTCCCCTCTGTTTCATCACCCCTCCTATCTGGTGGTGTCAACCCTAACAAAGGAAAATAAGTTGAGGATAATTTGGTTTGAGTTTGGTAGGATATACTTTTAAGGTTCGCAGGCACTTTCCTGTATAGCTGAGTAATTAAAAGCCATCATATGTAGGCATGCCTTCCAGAAATACTATTTCCAGCTACTACCACTCATGTGATATTACGACAAAATAGATGTCATAGATGAAAAGGTACAGGATCAAAATGTGTTCCACATTGCCTGGCAATGGAAGTATATAGGTAGTGGATAAGAAACAAAACTTGGGATGCATGGAGTCATAAATTATAATTGATAAGCAGATGTGTAAAACAATAAGCAGAGGATTTACTTCCCCTTGATGTACAGAATGGAATTCTTCTCCCATCAGAAATATGCTCCAGAATACAGCAATGGACACTATGAATATTCAATTGTAATAGTTTTGTCCCCGTGCATGTCACTGTATATAATCCCTTTCAACTGTTTTCTTTTATTGTGGTAATATACATACTATAAACATTACCATCTAAGCTATTTTTAAGTGTCAGTGATATGACATTCATAATGTTTTGCTCTATCACCACTATCTATTTTTAGAACTTTTTAAAATCTTACAAAACTGAAACTCTATATGCTTTAAAGAATAATGATCCATTACCCCATGTCCCCCAGTTCCTGACAACCATCTCTGTATTTTCTGTCTTCATGATTTCAACTATTCTAAGTATTTTTAAATGAAATCATGCAATATTTGTCTTTTTGTGGCTTATTTCACTTAGCATTATGTCCTCAAGTTTCATCCAAGTTGTAGCATGTGTCAGAGTTTTATTTCTTTTTAAGCCTGAGTAATATTTCATTGTGTTTATATTGTACATACATTTTAAATCAACTTCATTTTTATTATTTACAGTCTGTTTTTATACCAGTACCATGCTCTTTTGGTTACTGTAGCCCTATAATATGGTTTGAAGTTGGGTAGCGTGATGCCTCTAGCTTTGTTCTTTTTGGTTAGAATTGCCTTGGCTATTTGAGCTCTTTCTTCCTTCTATATGAATTTTAAAATAGTTTATTCCAGTTTTGTGAAGAATGTCAATGTTAGTTTAATAGGAATAGCACTGAATCTGTACATTACCTTGATTATTATGACCATTTTAATAATATGTTCATTGCAGCACTATTCACAATGGCAAAGATAAAGAATCAACCTAAATGCCCATCAAAGATAGACTGGATAAAGAAAATGTGGTACATATCCATCATGGAATACTATGCAACCATAAAAAAGAACAAGATCATGCCTTTGCAGGAACATGGATAAAGCTGGAGACTATTATCCTTGGCAAAATAATGTAGGAATATGAAACGAAATACCAAATGTTCTCACTTATAAGTGAGAGATAAATGATGAGAACACATGGACACACAGAGGAGAACAACACACACTGGGGCCTATTGCAAGGTGGAGGGTGGGAGGAGGGACAGGATCAAAAAATAAGTAATAAATAGTAGGCTTAATACTTGGGTGATAAAGTAATCTCTACAGCAAACTTCCATGAAGTGAATTTTCCCATATAACAAAACTGCACGTTTACCATTGAACTTAAAATAAAAATTACATAAAATAATAATAAATGATTAGAAAATAAAAAAAGAATAAAGCTTCTATAAATATTATTCAACACTTTTTTATATCTCATTGATAATCACAGAGGAGTGTAGGTGCTGGATCATTTCATAAAGTAGTAGTCACCATTTTCCAAAGCAGATGTACCGTTTTACCTTACCACCAGCAATGTAACTTTCCATATCTTTGTCACCATTAAACTTTGTCAGTTTTTAAAATGCTAACCATGTTTTTGAGTATACAGTGGTTTTAATGTGTTTGAGTAACATTGAGAATCCTTTCATTTACTTATTAACTATTCATAGATCATCTTTTGTGACATGCATATTCTTATATTTTGCTTATTTATGAATTAATTATTGTTATGTATTAGACTTTTAATATCTTCAGGAACCAAGTCTTTTTTCTGGTATGTGTATTACAAATATTTTATTCTGATCAGTTTACTATCTTTTAATTTTCATAATATCATCTTTTTCAGGGCAAAGTCTTAAATTTTGATTAATTTTAACATCAATTTTTATTTTCTGGTTTATCTTTTTGTGTCCTATATAAAAAGTCCATACCTGTTACAAAGTTGCAAAGATTTCTTCCTGTTTTTTTTTTTTTTTTTCTATTTGGATATGCAGTTTTCTCAGTAACATTTATTGAAAGGACATTTTTCCATTGAATTACCTTTTTGCCATTATTGACCTCTAATATAAGGTTTTTATTTCTGGACTCTATTTAATTTAATTTATCTATCTATCCATCTATCTAATGTATATTTGTGTGTATGTATTATATATATATAGTGTGTGTATGTATTATATATATATATAGTGTGTGTACATATATATTTATATACACACATTTTTTTTTTCCACCAATACCATACTCCCTTGATTACTGTAACCAAGTGTGATTCTAGAGGACAGGTGGTGTAAGTTCTCTATATTCTCCTTTGCAAAACTGCTTTGAATTTTCTAGATTTCTTGAATTTCTATAAACCGTTAACATTAGTTTGTGAATTTCTACAAAAGTCTATGGAAATTTTTATTTAGATTGTTTGAATCAATAGATTAATTTGTGCCAATTTTGGAAAGTTGTACTTCCCAAGGAATTTGTCCATTTTATCTAAGATACCAAAATGTTTTGGTTTAAAGTTGTTCATGATAGTCTTGTTATTCATTTAATGTGTGAGGTATCTGTGGTGATAACCCCTATTTCTTTACAGAGGAAACGTATGTTCTCTCTCTTTCTTCTTGATCAATTTAAGCCAAGGTATATTAATTGTATTGATTTGCTCAGCAATCATACTTTAGCTTTATTAATGTGTCTATTTTACCCTTTATTACTTTCTACTAAATTCTTTGCTATATCTTATTTTTAACTTATTTAGGTTTACTCTACTTTTACTGTCAATCAGCTTAAAGGAATACAGTAGACCCTTCTTCTTTTAGAACTTTCCTTCATTATAAAATAAGCATTTTCAGTCACAAATTTTCTCTAAAATACTGTTTTAGCTCTTCTGTAATTTTACTATCATTTGGTCTGAAATACTTCTAAAATCTCTTGTGATTTCATTTTTGAATCATGAATAATTTAGATGTTTATTTTCAAATTATTTAGTAACTCCTTGATATCTTCTTGCTGATTTTCAATTTAATTCCATTTTGTTCAGACAGTAAGCTCTGTGTCATAGCAATATTTTTAAACCCATGGAAATTTGTTTGTGACTAGGCCTATACACTATATTGGTGAAGTACTTTCATTTAGAAATAATATGTCTCCTGCTGTTATTGGGTGACATGTTCCATAAAATTCAATTTGACCAAAATGGTTTATATCATTGTTATGATTATCTATGTCTTTTGTAGTATTTTGGTTAATGTTCTATCAATTGCTTAGAAAGGGCTGGTGAAATTTCCTACAATCATATAGAGATTTTTTTATTTTGCCTTTTAATTGGTGAATTTAATTTTAGCTTCATATATTTGAAGGCCTTGTTATTAGGCACAAAACATTTATGCTTTCTAAGTCCAATTAGTTAACATTTTTATTATAAAGCATCCCCTTTATCTCTGGTAATAGTATTGTCTTAAATTTAACTTTGCTTGATATTATACTCAATAAATTATTCTTAAGCTATTCTTTTCAAGGTACAGTTGATTCTAACCTCCACAAGTATGTTTTGTAAAGTTGTCATGTACACTAAATTAAGGAACATTGTACCATTGCTTCTAGGGAAAAGACAGGGTTAGGTTTCTGTGGTTACAAAATTTTCATTCATCTATCAATAATAACCTTGTCTAATATGTGTTTCTGTTAGAGACACCTCTAATATATTTATTTAACTAATTTTGCTTAACTCATAATAATTAATATATGTCATTCTTCCCTGAACATTGAACTCATGGTCCACAGCATTACAACTTATGCCTGAATGATTTTCTATCACACATATATTTCCTTTAAGGTGCCTCACAGCCTTCTCGCACTTAAGAACACTAGACAGCACTTCAGCACTACATTTAGGAGCAATCTTAAACAGAAAAATCATCAACAAAAGCGCAGAAATTAAAAAAAAAATGTGGCACTAAATAAAATGCGAAAGAACACTTACTTATACTATGAAAGCTGAAACAAGAAATCAGAGAGCCACTTTGTTTTGACCTCAGCAGGGAACATGTGCATTAGGCAACTCAATATTTTGCTGCTTTGTACATGTCTGCTAATGATCATGAAAGCATTCTAAGTATTGATTTGGTAGTTTCAAGTATTGATTTGGAATTTGCAAAAACAGAATCTACAAATGATGAGTATTGATTGTATATACTTTTTTCACTTATATATATCATGTACTTTTGGTTTACCTGGGATTTTGTATTTAAAGTTAATAACAACACAGAATTGAGCTTTCTTTTTTTTTTTTTTTTTTTTTTTTTTTTTTGAGACGGCGTCTCGCTCTGTCGCCCAGCCTGGAGTGCTGTGGCCGGATCCCAGCTCACTGCAAGCTCTGCCTCCCGGGTTCACCCATTCTCCTGCCTCAGCCTCCTGAGTAGCTGGGACTACAGGCGCCGCCACCTCGCCCAGCTAGTTTTTTGTATTTTTTAGTAGAGACGGGGTTTCACCGTGTTAGCCAGGATGGTCTGGATCTCCTGAGGTTTCTTATTTATCCATTCTGGCCATCTCTGTATTTAACTAGAGTAATAATTTGTTCATATTTGATGTAATTACTTATATGTCTGAACCGAAGTCTAAAACGTCTTTTTTTTTTTTTTTTTTTTGAGACGGAGTCTCGCTCTGTCGCCCAGGCTGGAGTGCAGGGGCCGGATCTCAGCTCACTGCAAGCTCTGCCTCCCGGGTTCACGTCATTCTCCTGCCTCAGCCTCCCGAGTAGCTGGAACTACAGGTGTCCGCCACCTCGCCCGGCTAGTTTTTTTTTTTGTATTTTTTAGTAGAGACGGGGTTTCACCGTGTTCGCCAGGATGGTCTCGATCTCCTGACCTCGTGATCCACCCGTCTCGGCCTCCCAGAGTGCTGGGATTACAGGCTTGAGCCACCGCGCCAGGCCGACGTCATTATTGTTTTTATTCTGTTTGTTGAGTCTGTTATTCCTTTGCTCTCTTTCCTCACTTTGTTTGAATTAATTAATTTTGTAGAAGTCTATCTTAATTTACCAATTCGATTTTTAGCTGCCCATGACTTTTATTGTTTGCTTCAGTTAAAGGATTCCATTATAAATTCTTTAATTTCCACAGTCTATTTATACCTAGTATTACAATGCTTCATGTAAAACATAGAAAATATTCCAATTTTATAGTGCATTTACTCTACTCCCATCAGTTTTTATAGTATAGTTATCAAAAGCATTTTATATACACATATATATATCCATATGTGTCTGTTTGTATCCATATATGTGTGTGTGTGTATATATCAAAGGCACCATATAATATATATTATGATGCCTTTGAAAACTTTACCATAAAGGATGAACTATTCATGAAACATATATACTCCATGAAAAATTATTATAATTTCAAATTTATAGTCAAATTTATTTAAATTTTTAATGATTCTTTTTTCGATGGAGTCTCCCTCTGTCGCCCAGGCTGCTGGAGTGCAGTGGCATGACCTTGGCTCGCAACCTCCACCTCCGGGTTCAAGCAATTCTTCTGCATCAGCCTCCTGATAGCTGGGACTACAGGTGCACGCCACTATGCCCAGCTAATTTTGTACTTTTAGTAGAGATGGGATTTCACCATATTAGCTAGGCTGGTCTCAAACTCTTGACCTCGTGGTCTGCCCACCTCGACCTTCCATAGTGCTGGGATTACAGGTGTAAGCCACCACACCTGGCCAATTTTTAATGATTTTTATTAGCTCCTAAAGATATGAATTCCTATTGCAGTCTGAAGTGCTACATTTATTAGTTATAATAGGGAAGTTCTGCTGGAAGCACAATGTGTTGGTTTTCTTTTATCTAAATCTGCTTTATTTTGTCATATATTTTTAAATTAAAATTTTATTTTACATTAAGAGCATACATATACAGATTCGTTGCATGGGTATATTGTGTGATGCCTCTAGCTTTGGGCTATGAATGATCCCATCACCTAGGTAGTGAGCATAGTACCTAATAGGCCTTCTTTATATCTGAAGCCAAGTCCACAGTCCACAGTCATTCAAATCAGTTTCTCTACATTCTAATTACCTAATGTTGTATAAAACCTCCCAAAACATAGTGGTCTAACACCAACAGCATCTATTCTTCTCATCAATGTGCACTCTGCAGGGCTTGGCAAAGATTAGCTCTTCTATGCTCCACTCGGTGTGTACTGGGATGGCTCAAATGCTAGGGCTGAAATTATCTGAAGACTTACTCACATAGTGTCTGTTACTCGTTATGGGAAGATTTAGCTATGAGCTGAAAGAACTTGATCTCATCTGGTTCCTTCCTTCATTCTAAACTATAACTTACCTAGTTTATCAGATCATTCTGTCTCATTTTTCCTCTGTGACCTGTACCACCATGGTTCTTTGCAAGTTTTATCCATTGTGGTTGCTGCCATCATGACCTTCATAACTTTCCGTGGAACTAAAGAAAATAAAATGAAAAGGAAAATGTATAGAAAAGCACAGAGTTGGCTAAGATGTCACTCACCAACATGTTTAGGAGAATTATTATGTTTGCCAACCTGAGGTTGGAAATCTTCACAAAATGTATTTCAGTAGATGAGAGAAATGTTGCTTTTAAATTCAAGATAAAACTTATTTTTACTGTCCTGGATTGCTAGATAATAGATGACTCCCTTAAAACATTGTGGTTTGTTTGTTTGTTTTTCAGAAACCACTCAAGCCAATTTTGCCATGAAAAGATGACCATCAACAATCTCTGTACATTTATCAACAAAATGGTGTTGACTTGTACTCTTTTCTTTACTCTTGTCCTTGGGTCTGTTATTTGACTTCCTTTTAGCTTTTTTATCTAGAAGACATCTTCTATACTTTTCTAAACCATTTTGCTCTTTTTTTTTTTTTTTTTTTTTTGTCACAGATCTTTTTAGTTCTTACTGACATTTCTTATTTTCCTTTTGAAATTTTACCCTCTATAAAATATAAAATTAGTCTACTCCCTTGTTTGGTGTGAAAGATTTACTGCACAAGAGGAATATATGTATATATGTGTGTGTGTGTGTGTGTATGTGTGTGTATACATATGATTTCTCAGATTTATACTATCCTTAGGAAATGACAATATACTAGGAAAAAGCAGTTAGTGCTCCACACATCTCCAAAGTATAACTGTAGTACTAAAATTACACTTAAACATTTACCAAACATCTATGTTCCAGATTTTCTGATTTTCCAGGTATAAATTTATTAAAACAATATATTTTGAGGCCATTACAATTTAGCTGGAGATAAGATGATTTAAATACTGTTAAAATACAATATTAGAAAAACTACTAACAGAAGTGCTAGACAAAATCGCAAGAATGTTTTTTCTGTCTCTTTTTTTTTTTTAATTTTTAGGAATGAAATAACAGCAGCAATAACAAAGAGTAGTTCAGCTTCTTTAGTAAGTGCAGAAATATAAGTTACATAAGACTATTTTACAGTTAGCTCAATATTCTTTATGTATTTCACACAAATACAGATACAACACAAAGCAATGACTATGAATCACTAATTATAATTCTTCTTCTTCTAAAACAGCTATTTCTCATTTACCAGACCTGCAAATAAAATATATATGCTGAACATAATTTTCAGATTGTTACTTTATTCATGTATTTATAAATATTCCAATACTCCAGATCCTTTGTGATTAACATCTTATTCCATGATTTTGATGATATTGCACAGAGCACTCCTACGTGTACTATATATAGCTAGTCTCATCTGCATTTGCCAGCCGATTCTGATGGTAAAGGTAAACTCCACCTTAAACCCAATGACTGTATTGTTTGGCAGAGGGGCTCAGCCTGCACTGGAACCCCTGGAAAATCCCATCTGGGAACAACATATAGCTTCCTTTCTTCGAGTTGCTCACAAGTGCTGTAGTATTTCATTACCTTCTATGTTTAGAAAAGGGACTTGGCACGATGTAATCCTTTTAGGGTTTCTTTGAATTTTTGTTAACTTTTAAAATACTTTCTTGTTTTCCTTTTTTATTTCCTTCTGAAATGGTCAACTGTGTGTACCAATAAATTGGGGGTGGGGGCACTATGTTAACTATGTATTTTAAAGGGTTTAAGAAAGAATCCACGTTTTCCAATGGCTCCCATTTCACTCAGAATAAATGCCAAATCCTTACAACAATGGCCTTCAAGGCAATTCATGATCTGGCCCTCAATACTTCTCTTATCTCACCTGCTTCTTCTTCTTCCTTTAGTTTATTTGGCTTCAGCCACTGTTTCTTGCTGCTCCTCAAACACACCAAAAATTTTCCTGCCTTAGACCCTTCCTTGGTAGATTCCTCACCTGGCAATTACTTTCCTCAGATAAACTCATGACTTTCCTTTTTCAAGTTTTTATTCATTTGTGCCCATGATGTCCACTCTATTAAAGGTGAAATTCACCTATCCATTTCCCTTTACTTGATCTATTTCTTGTCATAGCACCTACTGCATTTTAACACACTATATCACTTATTTACCTAGAATTTCCTTTATTGTCTGTCTTTACCGTTAAAATAGTAGTTAAGAGACACAATTTCAACAAATTTAATTTAAAGATACAATTGCATTTCATTACTAATTAGTTAAATGGTCAGTATCTCATTAAACGATTTAGAAAAGACCGTCTGGTGAGCAGAGCAGAGGAGGTGGACTTCAGAGGCAGAGAAGAGCTCAAGAAACAGAAACGAGATAAAAAGTGAATGAACCTTTCCCTTACAGAGTTAAAACAGAGGCGGCTAACTTATAAGACTGGCTCAAATTAATAAGCCCCTTTCTATTGATTGTTGTGAATCTCCTGTTTTTGTTTGTTTTGTTTTGTTTTTTTCTAGCCCATTTTAAAATTCACTTTGATTACTTGGCACCTAGTATAGGCGACTTTATTCTGGTTTGGCCTGGTCTGTTGTGTTTAGTGTAGGAGCTCAGTCCAAAATCACGGCCTCTCATAATTTTAATTTAACAGTAGGCACTCAATACATATTTGTTAAAATAAATTTTAAAAGCTAAGAATGTATTATGATAGTTACTTTTTCACAGATCATCTAAGAATTATGGAACCTAGTACACAGAGAGTCTATTCTCTTATTTTTTGTAAATATGGGTTTTAGTATAAGACGGATTTCATGCTTAAATAAGAGGCTTTTCTTGGATATATAAAAAAGAGATTCCCAGAGTGTGTGTAGGGTGGTGATTCGGGGGGTCCCTAACAAGAGATCTTACTGACATTGCCATGAGGAAATGGTAGAACCTCAGGACAATGGCTTCCCACAGAGTAACAGGTCTCACATATGCTGCAGAAGATGCAATGCAAGAGATGCAGACCCAAGTGGGCCTGAAGGAACCCAGTAGACTGGGAGACACCAGGGTATACTCAAGGTTGAAGAAAAGGCAAGAGACTGAGCAAGGATTGGGAATTAGGGAATTATACATAATTTTCTATCTGCCAAATAAAATAAGAATGCTAAGACAAATTTAACTCAATTTTAAGAGTGCAGTGTCTTTGTTTCTGCTTTGGGCACAACTACGTTTGTGGACCAAGTTTCACATACCCTAGTGAAGGTTAAAATTTTTTCCAAGAGTAATATGTAATAAATAATATGATATCTCAAGGATACCTCAATGCTAATGACTCGTACATTTTCCCCTATTTTCCATGGCATTTATTCTTCCTTCGTGTGTGTGTGTGTGTGTGTGTGTGTGTGCGTGTGTGTGCGCGCGCGCCCGCGTATCTATTCTCACGTTCTTCATGTCAGTATGCGCTATAATACTATTGATTATCTGGTCAGTCTTTATCTCATAGAATTAAAACTCTAATTTCCATGGCCTCAGGTTTAAGTCAGGTGCCTCAATTACTTTCCCACAGCACTCTGGTTATATCAAAATTGTTGACTTCTTTCACTTCTAAATATAATCATCTTAATAGTCACAATAGTGCTTTTGTTATTTGCTTTCACAGTGCTCACAACATACACAGTTGGTGATGTTTCTGGGAGCCTCCAGATGTAAGTATTTTGAGGTATATTTTTCTTTGAAATAAATATTGGCAGATTTTTAATAGACAAGTCCGTTCTAGTCACTATACATTAACTGCAGTCTGCATTCTAGTCAGTATACATCTGCATCCTAACACCATGCACTTTCTTCTCTAATCAAGCTGCACCTTTCCACATGAAAAGCCTTAGCAGTATGATTCCAATATCAGAAGAGTCTATATTTGAAAATCATATGAGTTTTAGAAAATTTATGATTTATGGGTGGTATACAGGGATAATTCATGCAAGAGAAGCTCAGGAATGAACCAGGAAGTATAGAGACTTCAAGAACTGGAGACCCCGAGGTGCCTAGAGACAGCTTGCTGCCAGCACATTCGCTTTTAACCTCATGTTTCTTCTTTCTGAGTGCCGTCTTCAGTCTCTCAAACTGACATACTTTGTACTCACAGACATATGAATCCATAACTAGAGAGGATTTAGGAAAACTCCAGGGAAAGATTCTGATCACATGATGACTGCTGCTCCAGAGTGAAAGAATGATCTCAGCAACTTACATAACCTTGACCAGGGGTCAAGAGACTGCAAGATTGGAGCCCTGCACATTACTGGTGTGCGGAAAAGCAGTTCCCTCATCAAAATGAGGTGTCATTGCAGGAAAAAGGAACATGCAAAAGGTGTTGGATTGATTAATGTAACATATATTATTCGAATAGATATCAAAATGTGATATTCTAAGATTTTTTAGAAATCCCAGAAACTAGGCACAATAAGGAAGTTTATTTAAAATTTCTTTCACAATAATACTTCTCTGGAATACATTGAACTGCTTCAAATCAAGAGGAAGATTTTAAAAGATTATCTTATTCATTCTTTCCCAAATCCTGTCCTTAAATGAAAGCTTAAGTGAAACTGGAATGATTCCCAGTGAAAACAATACTTATTGAGTTATTCTACTAACAAACTCCAAAAACTACTTTGGAAATAGATCTGAATAAAATTCTATAGTCCTCTAATGGAGCACCCCCCAAACAGGGTAATTATAACACCTCCTGAGGCTACTAGGAACCAAATCCATTTAAGAAGTTACTTAAGTATCTAGTTTTTTTCCCACTTCTTCTTTTGTGGAGAGCAATTGGCTACTAGGCAGCTATGCAATACCTTTCCCAATAAGCAGGTTTTCATTTTTTAAGTCAGACTTCCTCATTGTCGACCATGTTGGCAGAAAATTGCCTAAATAATGATATGTTCTTCTCAGATCAATAACCCTTGGTGATGTTTTTACTAATGTAGGGCAAGAGATTCCAGAGATACTTAAGTTAACATGCGAAAAGTAGAGGGCATTTCTGATCTGCTCCCTTTATTTCACTATAGAAATGGACATGGCAGGTTCAACGCATTATTTTCTAAAACGGCTATTTTCTAATTTTAAACAAATTGATGCTGGCTGGTGACAAAGAAACCACTGAAGAGGCTACTATGAAATCACTGCAGAAAGTGATGGACATTGATAACAGGGTGTAGGCCTAGTAGAAATGGGAAGAAAGGTATAGTCCAAACCTTTCTAAAACAATATGTTTCCACAATATCTTACAGTGACAAAGAGCATGTCATGAATCACATATATTGATGTATAAAAGGATTTAAAGGCTACTGAGTTTCTAAGTGCAGGATATAAAAATACAAAATCTTAATAATTGTAAAATACATTACTAGAAATACCTGCTTTATCAATAAATAATAAATATCAGAATCCTTCATTGATAAACATTAATTGACAAACAAAATTGTCCCTACCTGCAGGACAGTCGAACAGACCCTGGAAGGGGGAGTGGGAATGGAGGAGACAAGAAAACACGAGAAATGGAGACAAGACAAATAGCCTGATCAAGTCTCGTTTAATGGCGGTGGTGCAATGCCTTATATAGGCTGGCAGGGAAGAGGAAGGGCTCAGAGCAGGCGGGGAGGAGAATAATGAGAGACGTCACCAGGCGCATGCTCGGTAGACTTAGTCTTTCCCGGGCATGGGAGGTTATCTAAGCGCGGGCGGGAAAAGTTCGCGCGCGCGGGTAAAATTGATGATGAAGAACCAGGAAGTGTGCCATCTTGTCTCCACAATGCGGAGCTTAAGCAACAGAGGCCACAGCAATTTCCGGGCCTCACGGCTCCGGACACAAAATCATGAAAAACAGCACAAAAACAGGGCCAAGATGAACAAATGAACAAACTAAACAGAGAACAATAAGAATATCAGACAAACCACTGATCAGGTAGGACAGTAAAACAGACCTAATTTGGACAGGCAAGACTCAGACGTTGTTTCATTCTCAGACATTCTCTGTCATATTTACTTAGAAGATATTGTAGCTGTTTTAAGTGGTGCGAGGCATCCAAGAAACAGAGAGCCTAACCTAGAAAAGTAACAGAATGACAATTCTAAATGGTAATTGTGAAGCTGGTCTAAAAAGCAATGACTACAAATTAAAATAGAAATCCTTTGTACTTGTGGAAAAAAGTCTTTAAAATGTGCTCTATATGCTTAAGTAGGGAAGAGGACATTAGGCATAAAGTGAAGCATAAAGTGAAGCTGTTTAGAGAGCACACAAGGAAACAAGGAAGCAAGTATATTAATAAAGTATAGGTGAAATAGATTAATTCAAACATGCTTCTTCCTTCTCCCTCCTTTCTTTCAAAAGTCGACATGCTCTTAACATTTGAGTAAAGAAATAGAAGTTTCAGTGCTCTGTATACATATACAAGTTATAAATAGAGTAAAAATGAAAAGGTATATATATTGTTAGCAAGGACTTTGAAGAGTACAAGGAAAGAATGGCAGTGTAATAAGGTAAGTAACAACTTTTCTGGTAAGGGTAGATTATGCTTAGTACTCAAAAATTTATAAATAGATATATACATATAATATTTGCAGTTATTTAGATAATTACCTGAAAACCTAAAAGGAGACTTTTAAAAAAGTGTGTCTGAGTATCTGAGTAGAAAGGAAGAAAGCTCTCTTTTTCATGTTATATCCTTCAATATTGATTGAATTTATTATGAAGCACGTGCTTTACTCTTGTACTATAGATAAAACAAGTGAAAATGGAAAAATAGTTACATGCCTAATGCATCATTGAGAATGACTACTAAATTGAAAAGATGATGACCTAGCACATTATTACATTTGTATTGCTACTTACACTTATTACTACCTGCGCTACCGGCCTAAGACTTGTATATTCCCACCAAATGTCATCATCCCTCGCTCTGCTAATACATAAAGCAACTGTTTTACCCCCTTTCACAGCTTTGGTTGTATGACTCTGGTCCAGGCTACCAGTCACTATACCTTTATAAGTAATAATGATCTCTGTGAAGCAAACAGTGACTACTGGATGACGGATCTCATTATATTCTTCTTTGTGTTACAACTTTCACAGGAAAGAAGACACACTTATTCTGGAGAATGTAAGAACCAGTTTTGGGTTATTACAGATTTCTGTAAACTAAATATATCGAGTATAATACTTAGAAGGCCCAGGCAGAATCTTGCATCAGCATTCAGCATATGCAGCATCCTTATCCATTCTTTAGGGCACTTTTTTCTCCTCTGTGATAAAAGCTAAGACTAGGCTAAACCAGCCAGCTTTTTCTTTTCCCTGGAGATAAAAGGAAGTGGGAATAAATTGCAGCTGGACTGTTTTCTACATCAAAGAGAGTTTGGTGGGGAGTTCTTAAATATTGTTATGATTATCTGTCCTTGGGAAAGGAGGAAAATAAAACCCATGAGAAAGCTGGAGAATTTGGTTTGTAAAGCACTCTCTTCAGAGGGAAAAAACAGATAAAGTTTTATACATATCATTATTTATTTCCTTCTGTTATTTCAGAGTTCCACACAAGACTTCACAAAACAGTTGAACCAACAGCAACAACAAAAAGGCTCCTTGCTTATAATGAAATGGCCTTAGAAATTTTAAAGCCAATTAGGAATGCTGATACAAGAAATATAGGGAGACGTTCTTATGTTCATCAAGTGCCATTAGTGGCAATCACCTTAAGTGAGGTCGCACTTGTATGCAGGCAGCCCTGGAAACAGGCTGAGACCGCTGCTGTGTGGAATCTGTTGATCTAAGCGATATTTACTGCACACCCAGTGTACTGGTTTCTCTCGTTGGAAGAGCTACCGAAGTAACTGAAAAGTGGGTAAGCCAAGGGTCAAAGGGAATAGCTATCTAACTTCACTTACTTCAAGCAAGCACATTTGGACTGTGAAAGGATAAGGTGTCTTGGGTTCAAGAACGAGATTTTTTTTCTTGAGGAAGGTGAGGTGAGAAGTATTGAAGCAGTAGAGAATTGATCTCACTATTTTGTTTTTCTTTTTTTCTGTCATATTCTTGATAGGCATTTGTTTCAAGACTTGGGTGTAATGACTACTTGATTCAGTCACACCACGTATAGTCCTCAGGGAGTTTTAGGATAAATGGCCATTCCTTTTGCTATCTGAGGTGCCATTCTAAACCAGGCTGGGAAATCAGATTTGGACAACAGTAAAGAGAAAGGCATTGGTTGCTTAGTATGATGATGGTGAATCAGGTATTGATCTTTTTAAATAAATCAGAGATAGTTTAGAGGTAGCAAATAAAGGCAAAATATATTAGACTTGGCAGATTTATATCGGGCAGGTTTTAATTTGCTATGTATTGATCTCATAAGGGAAGCTGAAATATCCAGCAGCTATCAACTACTATGTGCAATGAGCACGTGCTTGAATAACAATTGTTGTGTATTGCTAACCTATTAAGCAAAAGGATTTTAACAAATAGCCTCTCTATATACAATCACCTTATAAGGTAGATACTATTCATCCAACATATAAGATGAGGAAACTGAAGCTCAGCAAGTGTAAGTAATGTACTTAAGGTGACACAGAACTAAGTGCCAAATCTAAGGTTCAAATCTAAGTTATCTGACTCTAAAACCAGTTCTCCTCTCACTACACTACTGGACATATCATGTAATACGTGCTTTAACAATGATCTTTTGCATATTAAGCTCTTTTGTTCCCCTTGATTTATAGTACCATGCACCTGTTTGGTCCATGGAATGTTGGGCTGTGAAATAACTTGGAGTCATCAAATTTTGAGCTTTAAATGAAAGCATTCCATGAATGGTAGCTCCAGATGACATCTGACATCCTAATCCTCCTCATACTGGCTTCCTCATATTAAAAAGCAAATAAATTGGTATTATAATAAATTTTAGCAAACTCAATTTATGTGTTAGTGTTAAGTTCCATTTATGCTTCAAAAATTCAAATAATATAAAAAAATACAAGCCCAAAATTTGGTATATATGTATTATATTCTTGCAATTTAAATATTTTGAATCATGATTGTTATTGTTGTATTTAAGAGATTTAAAACCTTCATCCTTACAGATACATTTTAATAAAGTTTTTCTGCACTTGACCAATTTTATAAATTGTTTATTAATCTATTATAAATATAACATTAAAAATGGAGATGTTTTATGCAGTGAACGCTATCACATAAAGGCAAATTGAATAGGAAAAAAATCTACATATATTCCTAGAAATTGAATTATTAAACTATCTATTATTTGAGAAGAAATTAGGTGAGTTAATTTTTTTTCAGTAAAAGGTCTTCTATATTCAAATGTCATTTTAATTGACATATTTTGAAAATATAATTTACAAAAAAATTATGTAAATTTACATAAAACCGGTTTCAATAAAATGATTATACTAGTATGTATACATTTGAGATTAAATTAATTTATACTTCCATTTTTAGTATATTTGAAGACTACTCTTTTAAAATAATTAAATACTGAAGTCAGTTATGGAACTTATCTCAATTGTTCCATGAAAATAATTTAGTTCTACATTGAGAAAAGCATAAATTAAATCAACTAAAATAAAAAGTTTAAATCTTAACTGTTTACAACATTAACATTTTCAGAATCTGATAAGCAAGACCTGCATAATTAATATTTAGTTTTAAATGATTGCCACCATATTTAAAAAGTAATTACACCATTTGCCAATAAGTCATATAAAAATATTCTATATGTTTTGTTGTCCATACTTGTCTATGGTTTGTTGTCCATACTCCTACTATCTATGGGAGTTTACATAGACATTACAATTTAATATATAGTATTAAAACTATATACAATTTCATGGTGATTTTTTCTAAAAATGTATTTTATTGTTGAAATATTCATTCAATGACAATTGCAAGTTACTAGAATACAAGATAAACGGTCCTCAGGTCATTACACATTGTAAAACTATAGGTAATTGCCAATAATAAAAAGTATTATTTGTTCCAATTATATGAGTTAAGTTGCCTAAGAGATGTGTGAATTTTTACCAAAGAAATCCCTGTTCTTAGGTGATTTTAAGTGTAAGTGACTTCTATTTTTATGAGGTATTAGCTCAGAAAATCAAACTGCCATTTAATTTTGCTCTAGTGAGCCTATTGTCTTCATTTCATGTCCTTCTTGGGATACATTTTTCTCTGTATTCCTGAGGATTTATTCATAAAATCCCATTAGTATTAATAGGGGTTGTATAACTCTATCCCCTGCACAGCCAGAGGTAAATGAAATCCCTTTGGCATAGTTTTCTAGCATTTAAATGAGTCTTGGGCTTTATAAAATACAATTATGGTGCAATGTTACTAATGTAAATACTAAGAAGATATGGGAAATGAAATTAAAGGTGCCCTTTATAATGACACTCATGAGGCCATACTTTCTCAAACTGAAAGACATAATTGAGAGGAGTTCATACAATATCCATCTGATCAACAGTTTTGGGAATAGTGTTGTCTTTTTTGGAATTTATATATATTAAATCTAAAATCTAACAATGGATAAAATAGTTTTATTTCTTAATATTGTAAATAAAAGTGCAAAGTTACTTATTGCTAGTACTTGACTTCTTAAACTGTAGGTATAGTATTTACAGCTCACCTTGCTTGCAATAACTGTAATAATTTTCAAATTTATTTAATTGAGTAACCTCAATATTGAGAGAGTTACATAATTTCCAATGGGAAGGGTCATAAATAATGATAAATGGACATCTTAAAGTGGGACCATATGAAACGCACGGTGCTAAAAAAGTCCAAGCTTCTAAAGATATCAAGAATGGTAACTTTTCCCTCTACTCAAAACACCTGCTAGGGTTTTAACCTATGGAGCTAAGTTTGGTTCCTTCTCAAAAGTACATGCAGTGCATATTACAAATATAGGTATAACCGGGAGCTGAACATTTTCCAAATCTCACCCCCATATTATGTCACTATTCCATTGATTGTACTATTAGTAATGTGCTTCTTTGTTTCTCAAAGAATTTTTTTTCAAAATATATTTTGAAGATCTTTGTAAAACTCATCTCAGAAAAAAATAAATAACAGTTTATGTCAGGAAGGAGCAGCATGATAAGCCATTAATTGTTTAGTGGAACATTCTTTTATACCTAGAAAGTCAACTGAGAATCTGGATTTATTTAAATGGAACAAGTGTTAACTAGGAGAGATGGGACCACAGAGTCACAGGGATGGGGACAGAGCAGTAAGAGGTGGGGGAACACTGGAAAACGTCTCTGACCAATTTATGATAAGACAGAAGTTGGCTCTACCCTTGGTGGTAGCCCAAGATTACAATTACCACCCAATCTCATTGACTCACTTCGGTGATTGCTTTATAGTACTAAATTTTGAAGTACAGGCTTTGAGTTGAACAAGTCTGGATGGGTTTCTTTTATCTTTACCTAAATATTGTTCTAATTTGATAATCCAGGATAGCTATTAGCAATAGATGAGGTGACGACTATTTGGGTATTTGGCATGTGGTGATATTCCCTAAACATCAAGACAGAGGTGTCTCCTGGAACTGGTAGCCACCATGGTCATCAGTGAGATCTCCCTCTTTTAAAGGTAATCTTAATCTGAATGTCCACCATCTTTGAACATCTGTTATTTAAACTTGGTTTTGTCTCATGAATAATTTTAAATGATTTTATATATATTTTGGTATTTAATAGAAACTTCAGTTGTTGTGTCATTCTTTCCATACATGCTGCCTTATCCTAGAGTATTTATTATTGTAGCTTTTTATCCATAGCAGCTATCCAAGATCATGATATTTTGGAATGCAATTTGAATCCCGGCATCAGTAAAT